>NW_006293778.1:124121-136187 GCF_000327345.1 Myotis davidii | reverse complement strand
CCAGTGTGGGTAGCACCAGAGAAGGAAGCAGCAGCTGTTACAGGGTGATTAACCTCAGGCAAACTGCAAAGGAGCCGGGAGGTTAATGTGAGGTCAGGCAGGGGCAGGCTCGCCTTTACTGCCAATAGACAGGGACGGCCCATCTAAGCACTGTCCAAAGGCAAGAAAACTCTAACTTAGAGTTTTAACAAGTATTTCTTCAGAGAACCCCGCCCCCAGATCCATCCTGTCACTGACAAGTGACTCCCACTGGGGTCTCCTTCAGGGAGGCTGAAGAGGCCCTGTTTCTTGTTATCAGATGATTTAACTAATAGGAAAGTCTTTTTCCTACTTTATGGTATATTGAATGGATGGATAGATAGATGAATGAAAGAGAGAGAGAGAGCGAGAGAGAGAGAGAGAGAGAGAGAGAGAGAGAGAAGGAACAGATATATTGCATACAGAAGTAGGAACAGGAGTATAGGAGTATTACATAGATAGCAAGTATTAAGGCCAGCATGTATCACCCTCCCCAAACTATCTGGGAGGCCACAGTGACAGTTGAGTTTCAGTAATGCCCAATGAAGCTATGAGTATGATCTTCCCGGACTGGTACCATTGCCAGAGAGCTGCTGCTACATACCAAGCACTGTGTCATATGCTGTAGTAAGTAGGACTATTGCATGTTCTGTGCAAGCTACTTTGAGAAATGTTATTTCAGGGAATAGATGTGATATTATTTTTATCACATTATTTTGTTCAATAATGCATTTACAGAAGTGTTTATAAACACTTTTAATAATAATGTTTATAAAAGTGCACCCTGGCCAGTATGGCTCAATTGGTTGAAGCCTCATCCTGTACACCAGAAGTTGGTGGGTTCGATTCCCAGTCAAGGCACATACCCAGGTTACAGGTTCAATCCCCAGTTGGGGCATGTGTGAGAGATCAATATTCCTCTCTCTCCCTTTCTCTCTCTAAAGTCAATTTTTTAAAATGCTCATATTTGTCCTGGTAAGGACAAATAAAACTGTTTTATAAGTGGGAAAAAAATCAGACTCTCGTTGTTTTGAGTAACAAAACCCAACTCAAATGGACACGAGGCTAAAAATAGATATTTTTGGATATGGAGAGATCACTTTGAACCTATGACCGGGAAATGAACTAGCAGACACTCTCTTCTCTTAACGTCTGATTTATTATTCTTCTCAGACTGGCTCTTTTAGCTTACCTACCCATGTGATAGAAAATATGCCTCATTTCTCATGGCAAACAATTGCCCAGTGCTGGAGGGCATATGTGAAATGTCATTGGTAAAGGGCTAGAAAACAGAGGCTTTGAAGAAACAGGATGGCATAAAGAGGTATTTAACATAGTCTCATGGCCTTATAGTTTTTCATTTGTCTACCAAGAAGTTGAACTGGCCTAGATTTCCATTCCCCTGTTTAGACTTAACCTCTTTTAAAATAATAATAACAATAATAATAATTTTTATTAATTTATTTGAGCCAAACTAGGGACATTGCCAGGAAGCAAGATTTCAAATCCTGCTATACTTCACCTCTTAAGCCATGTTTCAGCCTGCCACCTTCTAACCCGGCTACTTCCTGATAACCTCCTGCCCCATGGAATTAGGTTTCCTTTTGTTTCCAGCATGAATCATAAATGCCTCCAAGTCTTAAAATATACTAATGAGCTCTTAAATGTCCCAACACCTTGACTTAAATGAACTTGAAATCAACTTCTTGCTTTAAGGCTTCTCTAAAAGGCTCAGATCCTCCCAGGTTTATAGAGATAGGAGGAGAAAAATAAGACAGGCTTTGCGATGTATTATCCCTATGAAATGTTTAGCATGCTGAGGTATAAGCTGAAAATCTCCCACCATAATGATCATACCATCCTTTGTCAGCCCTTTCCATGTATCAGACCCTTAAACCCAAACAACTTCACAAGGGTAATTATTTCTGATTCAGAGAGGTTAAGTGACTTGCCCAAAGTCATTAAGCCAGTAACAGAGATAGAATTTGAACCCGGATATCTCTGATCTCAAAGCCCATGTGTTTTCCACAGGGCTGATCAAATAGCCATTTTCATCTATTTCTACTTGCAATTTAAATTTCGCTGGGGAGAAGGGAGTGGAAGTTGTAATCATAGGAGTGTATCCCAGAATTCCTCATCACTCCTGTGACTCAGAGCACCTCATTCAAGTCAGCTTGGATCCTTTATTTGTTGGGTGTACACTAGACATTTTCAGCCTTAGCAGGGTTTGAGGGCTCCAGGATAGGCAAGCGCTCTGTCCCTGAGAAGGGAGGTTTTCACCTGAGTTCTGTGCACTGAACAGGTTGTCTCTCAGTGTAGCCATTACAGATTGGAATGCTTCAAGTTTGCCCTTTCTGCCATTCTAACAGGATTTTCGGGGGGGGGGGAGGGTAAGTTTGCTTCTCTATCATCATCTAGCTGCAGAGAAAACAAAACTAATTATTGTTAACATCTACCTCCCCCAGTCCTTGAAGATTCTGTCTCTCTCTCCCCAGGTAACATGGTGGGGTGGGGCATTGGCCCACTTGGTTGAAGGAAACTCCGCTTTGAAGCAACATCTTTCCCTCTGATTTCGCTCTTTAGGGCCCAGTTATTTCACTCTGGGCTCTTCTACTCAGGTCCATGTGGTTCCCCCTGAGGACACCTACTTCTTGTTGGATGTTGCTCCTTTCATTTATTCACTGAGGATTTATGGAGCACCTACTATCTGCCAGATACTATTCTAGGTGCCAAAAATACTGGTGTGGAAAAAGATGGGAAGGTCTCCATGCAACTTATATTTGCTAAGATAAATAAAACCTAAAATAAGTAAACAAATAAGTAATCAGATAATTTATATGTGCGATCAGTGCTGTGGGTAAGAGGAGGCTATTAGAGTAACGAAGGACTCTGGAGGAGCTACTTTAGAAAGGGTGCTCCTTCCCACAGAGGTAATATTTGAGCAGGAACCTGTGGCTCAGAAGAATCCAGCCTTATCAGAAGAAAAGAGCTTTCCAGGCAAAGGGAACAGAAAATGCAAAGTTCCTGAGGTAAGCAAGAGACTTGGCCATTCAAGAAAGAAGGGCTGCAACACCGTGAGCAAACGAGAGAATGGTCAATCAATATGAACTTAAAGAGGAAGACGGCGATTAGGTCATAAAGGTTTTTGTAGGCCATGATTAGGAATTTGCAGTTTATTTTATTTTATTTATATTATATGAAATAGGGAAATAATAGAGGATTTCAGCAAAGCCGTGACTTTATTACATTTAAATACTTAAAATTCACTCTGGTGATTAGAAAACAGACTGAACGGGGAAATGGTGGAAGAAGAGAGACCAGATAGGAGAGCGTGGCAATAGTCCAGGAAAAGTTGATGGTGCCTTAGGTGCCAATAGAGACAGAAAGATGGAGAAGGATTGGGGATATGTTCTTCAGATAGAACTACAAGTCAGGATTGTGGACTGGGAGTAGGAGATGATGATGAAATCCAAAATGACTCCTAGATTTTAAGTTTAAGCAACTGGTTGCAAGGTAATGCTCCTTATTATTATTATAGCAACAAATTGGCGGGGGGGGAGATCGTGGAGATGGGACAGGGATATTTGGGGTATGTTAAGGTCCCTATTAGACTCAACAAGTGAAGTTGCCAGTACCAATTGGATTCACGATTCTGGGGCTCATAGAAAATATTTGGACTAAAGATAGATACACATTTGAAAGTCATTAGCATAGAGTGGGTCAAAGCATAAAATCAAAAGGGATAACATATCAAAAAAGGTAGGCAAAGAAGGGGAGAAGATCCAGAGCAAGTACTGGGGTACAACCTCATTTGGATGTTGGATAGATGAGGAAAGAGCTCGTCTCAAAGATATATTGAGCAAGAAGGATACACTTGACCTAATCAAAAAACCATTTTATTTGTTTTCTTCACTACCTGTTCAAACAATCCCTCTGAACAACTGTTTGTTCCCTATTCCTTGAATAAAATGAAGGCAAATTTGTGACTTTTCTAGACATTCTTAAGTAATGCCTAAAAGCCATTTAATCATCTCTGATGAGAGAGAGAGAGGTATTCTTATTTACAAATAGTTCAGGGTGATAACAAAAACTTCCAGATCTCTCCCTCAGCTTGGGTATGCTCCAACCTGACTGCCTCTAGGGTATGGTTGGCTCTTTATTTCTCTTGCCTAAAACATGCAGTCCTCTTTCCCCCTCATTAGGCTGCTTCTGGTTCCTGCAGCTTGAAGCAGATTGAAGAGGAAGGAAAGGTATGGGACAGAAAATATCTTACTTGACTAGTTTAGCTATGTGGGATTGGCTGGTGTTTAGAGCTTGAGTCTCTCACGGAACTATTTTGGGGGGGGTTCCCCCCGAGACTCCACCATCTCAAGAAATCTTGCAATGGTAGTTTCCTTGCTGGAATAAATGCATCTCTTAGGGCTGGTCACTTAAAATTCTTCCCTCACCACCTCAAAAGCTAATGGTATGTCTTCAGGGTTTGTTTGTAGTTTGTCTGTTTATCTCCAAGCAGCCTCTTGGTCAGGATCTAAGAAAACCCCATGCCTACTCTGCATGTGTGTACTACTACTTCAGGTCCATGGGAAGTATTCAAGCATCATTTGCCCAAACTCTGGGAGAGCAACCATCCCAATATAGCATTGTCTCTTCACACTGTCACCAGAGGAGCTAGCCAGCCATAGTCGGACTCCAGTCTTCCATGCTCCTCTCTCCAAGGGGCTCCCCAGCAAAGCCCCTGCCACTAAACCATCAGGGCAGACCAAGCACTCCCACTGAGTAACGCCAGGAGAGTGTGATATAGCAGAAGCTACAGGGTACTTAAGTACTCAAGTGTTGCTAAAAGGTGGATTAAGATGAAGACAAATAAATTCTCGCTGGATTTGGTTCCTGTGCAGCTCCATTTCAGTGTAGTGTTGAGGACAAAAGTCAAATTGACATATAAGATACTTCCCAAGAAGCTGTTCTCTTCTTCCTTGCAAGCAGAACCCTTATAGCCAGCTCCAGTGTAAATCTTAATTGGTCCAAGCCAACCCATATAACCTACCTTCCTCTGGCAATGATTCATTTAAGAACGGGCATGTGATACAATTCCAGACAAGAAGTGAGAAGTCTGTTGGAGGATTTCTGTCCAGGTCATTTTTTCCTTAAAAAGAGACACAAGAAGACAGCTCCTCTTCTTCCATTGGCTATTGTCATTTGTGTGTGTGACACCCAGTTCTGTGAAAACCATCTTGGTACCAGACTGGGGAGAAAGCCAACACCAAAGAGGAGGGCACGGCCAAGAAATTTACCACAAAGCAGAGCCCAGAGCCCGCTCTATCTGTGGGGTTCTCGTTTCATCTCATAAATCCCCATTTTATTTTACACAGTTGATTTGGCATTATCTGTTATTTCATGGCAAAATCATCCTAAAGGTAAAGAGTAGGCTGAAGGGAGGTGAAACATTGGCAGCAGAGAATTTGAGATGTTTTCCTGAGAAGAGAGGCAGAGAAATGATCTGGCTGCTGAGGGGGATGAAGGATCTAGTGAAGGCTTTTTTTAAATATGGGAGACACTGTAGCCAGTGTGTAAATAGATGGGAATGATGCTGTAGAAAGGGGAGAGGGCAGAGCTGCAGGTTCACGCCTCTTCTCACCACCTCACTTAAAGTCCACAGCCTCTCCTAGAGTCTCCCCCACTGATCTTCCCAACGCCCTCCCAAGGAAGAGCCACCAGTTCTCACACCATTGCTTCCATTGTCTGATGATAACTGTTTGCACACACACCACCACGCCACCCCACACCCTCCTTGAGCTGTCTGTTGGCAGAACCCCTTCAGCCATCTCTGAGCTCTTTCTTTGGAGAAGAAGCCATGACGGGCCCCTGCAGGACTGGTCTCTCTTGGACAAGGTCTACTCAAAACAGGCTGACAGAAGCCCAGCTTTTTATATTCTTGAGGTTCTTCCCAAGGAGACCCACATCTTACAAATGTTCACTTGCCCTCACAAAGAAACACAGGCTACTCAAGAGACTAGCTTGCAGTTATTGGTTTATCCTCCAAGCTCAGCCTACCCCAAAACCCCACTTCACGGGGCCTCAACTTAATGAAGTTTGCAGTTACTTAAACTTTTCCTTCCTTCATATTCTACTTCCTAATTATGATCACACAAAAGGACATGCACCCCCACCTGTTGGAATATGTAGCAACTCTCCTCCAAGGTGGAAAGCCCAAGTCAGCTGGGCCCTCCTTCTTCTAGCCACCTACATTATATGCAAATTAGCTTAGGCTACTGGGTCTTTCCCAGGGGAATGGAAACATTCAGTACCAGCCGGGGCTTGTGCTATATCAGACAAGGTAACTGTATTTACTGAACAACTGAATGGCGATCCAAAAGGGCATCGCTGTGAAGCATTTCCAGTAAAAATATAAAAACAGTGCAAAGGACCAAGTCAAGAGCAACGTTGATTTGCCTTTCTATTGCTTCCTGTCCAGGGTAATGATTTGTTCTGCATTTCACTTCCCCTATTTAGCAGTAAAACAAGATATGTAGCCTAAAACGTTTAACACTGATGCTATGAGATATGATTATCTACAGTCATATAGAAACACCTGGTAAAAGACAGACAACTGGGTTTCATTTCCTTACGAAATTTCTACACTTCATTAACCAAAATATTACAATTGACCAAAATATTTTAAATATCTAAAACCAGCTCCCTCTGTTGATTAAATTCAAATTGACTAACTAGTTCTTATTTTACTACATTGTTTTACTAATGTAATTTTAGCTAAAATACAGACTGTGTTTAAGTAAAGAGGTATACCAGCCAAACACTCACTTTTTAAAAATCTCCACACTTGCCCTGGCTAGTTTGGCTCAGTGGATAGCCTGCGACTGAAGGGTCCTTGGTTGGATTCCAGTGAAAGCACATGCCCAGGGTTGTGGGCTCGGTCCCCAGTGGGGGGCGTGCAGGAGGCAGCCAATCAGTGATTCTCTCTCATCATGATGCTTCTCTCTCTCTACCTCTCCCTTCTTCTCTAAAATCAATAAAAAATATTTTAAAAATCTCCACACTTACCTATAATCACTAGGAATGAGATTTTCCACTTAGAACAAGAATTTAAATTGTCACACTTGAAATTTTTAACCATTTTGGAATAAAGCATTTTGATACTAAATTTATTTATTTTCTGGGCTTATGTTAAAGTCTGCACCTGTGCATACTTTAAGAATTAGTTCCTTCATATCCTTTTATAGAATAAGGCGTTTATTAATTAATCAATTGTGTGATGATCTTTCTCTTGATGATGAGTCCTTGCAATGAGCATCAATGATATATGGTTGTTGGAGACTCCTTTGGGGATTTTCCTCTGAGAACTGCCCTTTCCTGTGGAGATAATTTTCATAAACATGGTCTTGTTGATTTTAATCTCTCTTTCTTTTAAAATATGTTTTTATTGATTTTTAGAGAGAGAGGAAGGGAGAAGAATAGAGAATTAGAAACATCGATGAGAGAGAAACATCATGGATTGGCTACCGCCTGCATGCCCCCTAATGGGGATCAAGCCTGCAACTTGGGTATGTGCCCTGACAGGGAATTGAACCAGTGACCTCTTGGTTCACAGGTCGACACTCAACCACTTAACCACTCCAGCCGAGCGATTTTACTCTCTTGACCATATTTGAGGAAACAGTTTCACTTTACCTATGTCACCCCTCCCCAAGGCAGCACAGCTCAGTGCTCAGTGCCAAGAGAGACCTACTCAGTCCCTGATTTCTCCAGTGGGAGAAAGTGAGTAGGTAAGTGAACACCCCACTTCCTCAGCTATGCCAGATGCGGCCAAAGAGACCCAGTTCTTTCTCACCCACCCAGAATGCTAAGAAGTGCTGCATGATGGGAGTGAGGAGGGGTAACTGCTAGAACAGTAGACAGGGCTCTTGGAGAGAATCACGGAGCCAGAGATCCTACTAACTGTGTCTTGGACTCCGTCAGGAAGCACACTCATGATCTGCTAGGGATGCCTCACCTGTGGATCCGCCAACTTGCCCACAGGCATCCCCAGTGTTCCCTGTGCCTCACCCACACACACTGCTGCCCCATGGCTGGCTCCCTGGTATGACTTAGAAAGTAGCAAGAGTAAGCCTTTGCAGACAACTGGCGAGCACAAAGAGAAAGTTGGCCCAACTCCAGAGGATTTATAAAAAACAAAGAAACTTGAGCATTCAGCACCACCTTGAGAAAGCAAACAGGAGGCGGGCAGCACCCAACCTTGCTCTGCACGCAATCTTTTCTTTAACTTGAATTTATTGTGGTGACATTGGTTAATAAAATTATACAGGTTCCTGGTACACAGTTCTACAATACATCATGTGTATACTACATTGTGTGTTTATCACCCCAAGTCAAGTTGTGTGTAATCTTAATCCACTCCCCCAATCCTAACTCTAACCCGTGCGCCCCCACCCCCACCACACACACACACACACACACACACACACACACACACACACACACACAAACACACACAGAAAAAGAAGTGTGGAGCAGGCATATTCATAGAATAGATTGAAGAAAGCCTCAGAATCCCTAACAGGGCTGACCAAAGGTATTTCTTTCCCAAAGCCTGTCAGTAAAGACTGGAGGAGGTGATTGCTTCTTCAAATACAAGACAGCAATGTAAAACTTCAAAAAACATGAAAACAAGGAAACATGACATTAACAAAGGAACACAATGATTTTCCTGATAAAGATTGAAAATAGTTGTTTTAAGGAAGCTCAGTGTGCAGGCTGTCCCTCTCAGGAGCATACCCATGCCTTTCTCCTCTCACAGGCACACATCTCCTAACTTCTAAGGGTCCCCATGAGACTTTCGACCAGGAGAGCAATGGGCAGTGGCAGCTTGTCCTGGGCGAATCCCCTGAACCTATTTCCAAGACCCCTTTTCTTCAACTTTCCAGTGAGCTAAGGGAGCCCCGCCTAGATTCTCTCCTCTTGTTTCTTCTATTCTACGCCCTTCCTTTAATAAACATAATCTCAAAATAAAAAAGGAAGTTCAGTGAACTACAAGAGAACAGAGAAAGACAATTCAACATAATCAGGAAAAAATACACGAACAAAATGAGAAGTTTAACGGAATGGTAGAAATCATAAAAGGAGGACCAAACAGCAATTCTAGAGGTAATGAATACAGTTAATGAAATGAAATGGAAAACACAATAGAAAGCATCAACAAGAGACTGGATAAGCCGAAAGACTCTGTGAAGTAGAAGACAGGTCCTTTGAAATTATCCTGAGGACAACAAAAGAAAAAAGAATAAAAAAGAGTGAATAAAACCTAGAGGAACAATGGGACACCATTAAAAGAAACATGATATGCAATATGGGTTCCAGAAGAAGAGAGGGATAAAGGGATTGAAACTTATATAAATAAATGACTAAGAACTTATAAAATCTTGGGGAAATTTTAGACATCCAAGTTCAGAAAGATCATAGGTCCCCAATGTATTTAAATTCAAAGAGATCTTATCTAAGACATATTATAATAAACATTATAAATTTAAACACACAGACATAATTTTAAAAGCAGCAAGATAAAAGAAAATTCCTCAGATATAAGGAAATTTCCATAAGGCTATTAGTGGATCTCTTAGCAGAGAGCCTGAAAGGCAAAGATAGAGAGGGATAATATAGTCAAAGTACTAAAAGAAAAAACACTTTCAACCAATAATATTTTACCCATCAAAGCTGTCCTTCAGAAATAAAGGCAAGAATAATACTTCTCCAGACAATGAAAAGCTGAGTGAGTTCACCACCACTAGAACATCCTTACAAAACAAGATGCTGAAAGGAGTTACTCAAGTTGAATTGAAAGGATGCTATTAGTAACATGAAAATATACAACATGCTAATAAAAGTAAATATGTAGTCAAATTTAGAATACTCTAATAGTAAAATAAAGTGGTGTGTTAATTAACTATAGTATAAATGTTAAAGGACAAAAGTGTTAAAAATAACCATAGCTACAATAATTTCTTAATGAATACATTATATCAAAAGATGTAGATTGTGACATCAAAAACATAAAATGTGCCAGGGGTAAGTAAAAGAGTAGAGTTTTTATATGTGATCAAAGTTAAGTTGTTATTAGCTTCAAATGGGCTGTTATATCTATAGGATGTTTATGTAAGGTTCATAGTAACCACAAAGCAAAAACCTACAGTAGATACACACAAAAAAAGAAAAGGGAATCAAAGGGTATCACTATAAAAATTATCAATTCTCAAAGGAAGACAGCAATAAAGGAAGAAAGGAACAAGGAAATAAAACAGCCAGAAAACAATAAGATGGCATTAGTAAGTCCTTACCTATAAATAACTACTTTAAATGTAAATTAATTAAACTACCCAATAAAAAGACATAGAATGCCTGAATGGATTTTTAAAAAATAAAACTACATTCAACTACAGTCATGCACCGCTTAATGACGGGATATTCTGAGAAATGTACGTGTAGGTGATTTTGTCATTGTGTGAATATCATAGAGTGCACTTACACAAACCTAGATAGTATAGCCTGTTGTACACTAGGCTACTAGTATATGGCATAGCCTATTGCTTGTAGGCTACGAGCCCATTCAGCATGTTACTGTACAAAACAACAAGATTAAATCAAGCACAAGAGAAAATATGATACAATCCTGAAAAACCAAAGGATTGAAGAAAAAAATCAAAAAAGATGTCAAAAAATAACTTAAAACAAGTGAATATGGAAACAAAACTTACCAAACTGTAAGGGATGCAGCAGCAGCATTTCTTAGAGGGAAGATTTGAACTTCATATAAAAGAGCAGGTCCCTTGCTGAAACCGGTTTGGCTCACTGCATAGAGCTTCAGCCTGCAGACTAAAAGGTCCCTGGTTTGATTCCGGTCAAGGGCATGTACCTGGGTTGCGGGCACATCCCCAGTAGGGGGTGTGCAGGAGGCAGCTGATCAATGTCTCTCATCGATGTTTCTGACTCTCTATCTCTCTCCCTTCTTCTCTGTAAAAAATCAATAAAATATATTTTTTTTGAAAAAGAGCAGGTCCCAGCACCCACCACAAATTTAAATATTTTTAAAGTATGATTATTGACCAGAGTTTGGAAAGAAATACACCCAGATATTGCCTTTGCATTTCAAATTGATTTCTTTTTCTCAGCACAAACTGGCAGGCTACAAAGCTCTTTACACCTTTGACCTAATTATTTCACTTCTAGGAATTCTAGAGGCCCAACACATGAAATCATGCACAGATAGGGTCCCTAGGCCTAGCCTGTGATCAGGGCCATCTTCTGCCCGTTTGCCAGTCCCCAGTCCCACCCTGCCACTACTGACACCACCCCAGTTCCCTGTTTGCCATCTGACGATCTATCAGAGCTTACGGGCAGGGGGCGGGGACCAAGAGGTTGGCCATTCCACCCACTCGCCAGTCCTCAGTTCCACCCCACCACCGCCACCTACCCCGGTTCCCTGTGGCTCCCCATTGGCCATCCATCGATTGGAGCCTGCAGGCTTGGGGGAGGGACCAAAAGGTGGTCAATGCACCTCTTAGCAACTGGTCAATTGGTCGTTCTGGCTGTTATGCCATTATGGTTGCTGGCCTTTTATTATATAGGACTAGAGGCCCAGTGCACAAAAATTTGTGCACTCGTGGAGAAAGGGGCTCCCTCAGCCTGGCCTGTGCCCTCTCGCAGTCTGGGACCCCTCGGGAGATAACGCCCTGCTGGCTTAGGCCTGCTCCTGGGTAGCAGAGGGCAGGCCCAATCCTAGGTGCAGCCCCTGGTCGGGCTCAGGACAGGGCCGCTTGGGGAGTTGGGGAGCCGCCCCCTGTCATGCACAGAGAAGGGCGGATTGGGAGATTGCGATGCCACCCTCAGTCACACTCAGGGTAAGGCCGATTGGGGGGTTGGGGCACCGCCCCCGGTCACACTCAAGGCAGGGTTCATGGGGAGGTTGCGTCACCACCCCCTGTCATGGACAGAGCAAGGCCAATCAGGGGGTTGGGGTGCTGCCCCCTGTCACGCACAGAG
>NW_006293778.1:122310-123197 GCF_000327345.1 Myotis davidii | reverse complement strand
TTCAAGCGGCCTGGCTGCCGACCCCCATCTTGGCTCAAAGTTAATTTGCATATCTCCCTGATTAGCCAATGGGAAGGGTAGCAGTTGTACGCCAAATACCATGTTTCTCTTTTATTAGATTAGATAGCACCAAGGAAATTACATTCTGGGCAAAAGCTTTTATGGTGGCACTGTTTTGAATAGTTTAGACAAACAAACCTTAGAAACACCAAAACCTATAGCTACAGAAAATAATCAAACTAAGATATTTTAGCATGATGGAATACTATATACAACAATATTTATAATTTTAACCATCTTTTGAGCACTTGCAATGTGTAAGGTACTGTGCTGGGTATCTTAAATAGTCTATTTTGCATTTGCATTTCATAACTTAATAGTCTCTAACTTAGGTAGATATTTACAGATGGAGAAATTAAAGCTCAGAGAGGTTCTGTAATGGAATCAAGTTTGCAATTAATAGCAGAAGACAACTGAGGTCTTTCTGACTCCAAAACCTTTCAAAAAGTTTTTCCAATTTATCCTGGAGTGGGAGGATCTAAATAAGACAAACCTCAAAGTTTGTAGAAAAAGTTCGAAAACAAAACTTTGACACCAAAGGATGATATAATCAAAATAAAATTATTTATTACTGGCCAACTATAGAGATCTTCCCAAGAAGATTTGTAATTTTGATTGTAATACAAATTTTCAATGCACCCCTGTGAAAGCACCCAAATACCAGTGTTTTTGTTGATGTAATACCATTTTCAAAAATGTAATGCACCCTTCTCGGCCATCGCACCAAACCCTTTCTTTGCACCTTCTTTCTGCTTCCTTGGCACCTTGCCAGAAACCCTTCTTCTTTTGTCAGGTCCTACCAGTCTCCTGCCTGCCCCCCGCCCCAC
>NW_006293778.1:108616-122283 GCF_000327345.1 Myotis davidii | reverse complement strand
CCCCCCCCTCCCCATCTCTTCTACCCATCCCCCAGACCTCCCCTCCAAAGATGCAGATCTCTCTGCTGTGGAAGGGACTGGGCACATCTCTCCAGAGTTGGGATAGTGAATTCAGAACTGATGCAGCCAGTGGTCCTGAAAGCTTACTCCTGAGAGCTGAACAAGGCAGAACGATACTGAAGGGAGTGGATGGGGCCACTCCAGGAGACCACTCTGACTCAGTCTCCCTTCCCCAGACACAGGGACTGAAGTCCAACAGAGGAGCCACACTAGGAGAGACAAGATATAAGTTTTGTTTTCTATTGAAATTTCATAAATATGTAGTTTCAATGGTTTTTATTTTACAAATTCTGAGATAAATACAGAAATATCAATATTGCCATTTTGCAGTCACTAACCTATAAACGTGTTGCTGGTGAATTTAATTACTTCATCAATTCCTACAAAGGGGCCTGGGATGTCTTCATTATATGGAAGGCATTAATTTAAAATGCAACTGGTGAAAAAAAAATAGAATAGAATAAAATACAATTGGTGAGAGAGGAGCTACAGATTTTAAAACAGTGTTATGTCTGCCCAGCCGGTGTGGCTCAGTGGTTGAGCATTGATCTATGAACCAGGAGGTCACGGCTCAATTCCTGGTCAGGGCATATGCCCGGGTTGTGGGTTTGATCCCCAGTGTGAGGTGTACAGGAGGCAGCTGATCAATGACTATCTCATCATTGATGTTTTTATCTCTCTCCCTCTCCCTTCCTCTCTGAAATAAATAAAAATATATTTTTAAAAAAGAAGAAAAAATCGGTGTCATGTCTGACAATCATTAGGAAAAGCTTCTGTTACAGAATACTTCAGTGATTGAAAATGAAAGAGGAGAAAAAAATCTACCTGCATTTACAAAGGACTGTCCACAGGAGAGACACTGGACTTAGCAAATTCTGATCCCTAGAAAAGTGCACCTTACAGTGGAGGAAAAAGTCTCCACACTCTGACATAGCCAGATGAAGCCACGAACGCGTGCGCGCGCACGCACACACACACACACACACACACACACACACACACACACACACTGGACAGAACTCAAGAGGTACAAACAGGAAATGGCTTTGTTATCTCCTAACACTGTCCTCTAATGTGCCTTGCTGGATCTCTTTTTTAGCACCTGGACAACGTACCAGGAAGATCTTAAAGTTTTTCAGGTTCTATTCACAAGGTTATATGAATAGTCTCACTTAGGGACCTTTTAAAAAGTCCACCCCACGTTAAACAAAAATAAACCTCACATCCCATTCAATACTTCTCCCCACCGCCCAGGCTTGGCCTGTAGCTGGGGATCAACATTGGGTAAGAAGGTCTGTGTGGTCTGCAGTTTCACTCTCCACCTCATCCACCTCTTCTCTGGCTCTTCCAGGACTGGGTTAAAGAGGCAAAGGTCTTTTAACTTAGGCTGCTGTAGTTTGTGGTCTCTCTTGACTAACTTAGTTGGCTGATGTTGAAATGCGAGGTCTTTAGAGGGGAAGCATTTGTGGATTCCTCAGAGACCCGGGTGGCACCTTTGTAGTGCATGGTTCCCCAGGGCAGAGGATGTACTCTTTGCCTATCGTACTGTTATCCACCCGCTCAGCTCCTGACCTCTGGGGGTAACCAGCACCTCCTCACACTGTTGGAGTCCAGGAAGACAGCCCTCTGAGGCAGGGGCCCATCAAGACAAAGTCCACTGCCCACTGCAGAGTTCACTTGGCCAGGGAACACTCAAATATAAATAAATAGATAAACAAACTAGATAAATACATACATACATACCATTGACTTGTACATATTAAATAGGTGAATTGTATAGTACATGAACCATATATCAATAAAAATATTTCTTTAAAGACCCCTGGAGTGGTTATATTAATATCAGATAGAGTGACTTCAGAATTTTAAAAAAGGATAAAGTGAAACATTTCTCAATAATAAAGTGATTACTTCATCAAAAATATATAATAATCCTTGATGTGTCTGCACTAAATAATGTAGCTTCAAAACACATGAAGCAAAACTGATTAAGCTGAAAGGAGAAAAAAAGAAGATAAATCCATAATTATTTTAAAGATATAAATACTTCTTGCTCAACAATTTACAGGATAAGTAGACCCCAAAATCAGTTAAGACATCAAATATTTGAACATTATTGATCAATTTAACCTAAATGATATTTTAGAATGCACCACTCAGCAACAGAAGCTGCCTCCTTTTCAAGTGTACATGAAATAGTCACCAAGATAGACCATATGTTGGAGTATCAAACAAGAATGGGACCATTAAGAATGGGACCATTACTGTTTTGAATTCTGTTTTTAATTCTGATCAAGGATTTTAACCAGAAATTGAGTCTTAAGACCCTACTCAGTTTCTATAAAACTGGGTTCTGCCCTGCTTTCCATACCCCAGAGGGGGGACCAAGCTCCTGAGGTCCAGTCCCTGAACCTATAGCTTCTGCAATGTTCTGTTATCTTCCTGGCACTGAATTCCTAGACTTACCTGGCCACTAGTCACAAGAACTTACTCTCTTTATCTGCTCCACCATCATGAGTGCCTAGGCTCTGGTTCCAGCTACCCAGGGTCTGGCTCACTCATTCATTCAAAAAACATTTGTTGAGCACCTACTATGTACCAGGCACTGGGCTAGGTGCTGGAGATATAGCCATAAAATGACAGACATAGTTTACTTTTCCAAAGTAGTTACAATCTAGTGGGGACAAGTAGTAAGACAATCACAGAACACTGTGCAAGCAAATCCAGGGAGGCCTGAAAGCACAGATGATGGATGCCTGATTTGTACTTCAGGTGTAAGAAAGACTTTCTAGAGGTAATAAAGTCAAAGCTGACGCCTGAAAGACGAGTGGGAATTAACCAGAAGGACAGGAAGAGCAGTACCATGTTCTTGGCCAACAGTTTTCAAAGTGTGTTTCCAGACCAGCAGCAGCAGCAACAGCAGCAGCAACTGATAACTAGTTAGAGATGCAAGTTCACAGCTCCTTCCCCAACCTACAGAATCAGAAATTCTAGGTGTGGGACCCAGCAATATTTGTTTTAACAATCCTCTAGGTGACTCTGATGCGTGGTAAAGTTTGAGAATCTCTGCTCTAGGCTGAGGAAAAATATATACAAATAAACAGATTAAATAAATAATAAGAGAGAATGTGGCTTCCTTCGCCCAGAAGTCATACTCATTTATTATAAGAATGATGATGTCAGTGCTCATTTGATATGACAACACCACGCATATCAATCCCTGTGTAACAGTAAAATAGGATACAGAAGGACTACCACCTGCTAAATACAATAGTATACACTAAGCTTTAACTAATTTGCACTATATCCCTGTTAACATGCCCATTTCACAGATATGAAACCTGAGGTTCATATATATTAGGGAATTTTGCCCAACCTCACTCAGCTAGTAAGTACCAGAACTAAAATTTGACCCCAGTTCTCTCTCAGTCCAAAACACAAAGATTTTTCTACACCAGCCCACTGCTTCCAAGAAAAATATTTCAAGATTAAGAGATTAGGACAAGATCAGAATGTGGGCTGGACTCTTGGATGGACAGGATAGGGTAGAGAAAGAAATCCCAGTTTCTCCCTATGTTCCCTCCTCCCAGACTCCACTCCACAGAGAGATGACCAACAGGCAAAAAGCAAAGAGACAGAGCTCTTCCATTCAGGACTAAAATGGGAGTGAGGAACCCAAGCCCAGGGTTTCTCAATTAAAAGACAAAAACAAAAAATTTTTAAAGCCTAATCAAAGTCTGTGTTTCAGATTTAAGGCTTATCAGAAACAAATGGTATAATTACCTAGAAGGTAATTTGATCAATATGTAGTAAGACCTGTATGCTTTTAGATACTGATCTAACCACATCTATAAACAAACTACAATCATGAGAATAGTCACAATATATTATTAAGAAAAAAGGCTGGCCCTGGCTTGTTTTGCTCAGTGGATAGAGCGTCAGCTTGTGGACTGAAGAGTCCTGTGGTCAATTTTGGTCAAGGGCACATGCCTTGATTGCAGGCTGGATCACCAGTGGGGAGGGGAAGGGGGAGGCATGCAGGAGGCAGCCAATCAATGATTCTCTCTCATCACTGATGCTTCTATCTCTCTCCCTCTCCATTCCTCTCTGAAATCAATAAAGTATATGTTTTTTTAAAAGTTTGGATACAAATTATATATGTAGTGTGATTTTCAATCATGTTTAAAATGCTTAATAAAGCCCTAACTGGTTTGCTCAGTGGCTAGAGTGTCGGCCTGCAAACTGAAAGGTCCCAAGTTCGATTCCAGTCAAGGGTATGTACCTTGGTTGTGGGCATACCCCTAGTAGGAGGTATGCAGGAGGCAGCTGATCAATGTTTCTCTTTCTTCGATGTTTCTAACTCTCTATCCCTCTCCCTTCCTCTCTGTAAAAAACCAATAAAATATAGTTTTTAAAAAATAAAATACAATGCTTAATAAAATGAGTAAAAACAATATACCAAAATGTTAAAATAGTTTCTCCCCCAACTAATACAAAGTAACCTAAATTTAAGAGAAAGACTTATGTACCAAGATGTTCTATACTGTATTTTAACAGCAACCCTCTAAAGCAACTTAAATATCCAGTATTTTGAAAAATGAAAATAAATTAGGGTTCAATCATATGATAGAATATAAGCAATAATCAAAAGTGAATTTTAAAAACTATTTTTGTCAAGACCTTGCCCTCTGCCTGCACCCAAATGCCTCCAGAAGCAGGGCCCCGGCTAGACATCTTTCCAAAATGATGATGAGAGACAGGCCCACAAAGGACAAAAATTGGCTCTGCTGGGTCTTCCTGGAAAATCAGTTATGAGTTCAAGTTATAGCTTTCCTCTCTCAGGGAATTCACCCGGCTGTGGCAGGGATTAAATGTGGATCCAGGAAACCACAGATTAAATGGGGTTTAAACAGATTTAAACAGAAAGAAATTTTATTGACATCTCACCTCCTGACTACTTACCCTCTAGCACCCTGCACATCCCAGATAGTGAGTTTCCTGGTAGAGCTGTGACTGAGGCACCTCTGAATCCCTGAGAACAGCACCATTGTTTTCATTGCTGTCCTCATGATTTTCAGTGGCTGCCCTTTGTTCTGCACCTGATGTCAGCCAGCTGCCAGCTCACAGACCAAATCCAGCCCTCCATCTGCTTTGTGGGTCAAGTTTTAAAGGTACGAGCGCATGTGCGCACACACACACACACACACACACACACACACACAGCATGTGTGTGACCATGAAAATAGTCCTGATATATAATAAGGAAAAAAGGTGGGATGAAAATTATATATACCATGTGATCCCAACCATGTTTAAAATGCTTAATAAAAAGGCTAGCAGGGAATATACCAAAAAGTTAAAACAGCTTCTCCCTTGTCTTATACCGCAATCCTGTTATAATTATGCCCATTCCACAGATGGGGACGCAGAATGATTGCCTGTGGAGAGTGCAACTGTGGGTGGCTTATTCCTTTCCTATAATTCCACGCCTGTCCCTATCCCAGGAGGTGGGAGGTAGGATCCTAAAGGAAAAATCCAAAAACAATCCCTGAGGCTCAAATGAATCCCATCTGTACAGACAGACTGCCATCTGTCAAGGACCTCCGGGGCAGTGAGGACGCAGGTGCAGCTGTCGACAAAATTTAAGATAAAATTTTAAAACCGGAGCCATCCTTGATTAATTAATTTCATCTCATTGTAAAGACGCAATCCAAGGCCGCAGAGCAGTGACCTTACGGGGACATTTGGAACTTTCCTGGTGCTATCCCAGCCCCAGCTTCCATTTCTGCTTCATTCACTCCTCTGGGTCAGACTCTCTTTGTAAACCAGAGGACCCAGCTTCCCTCTGATTATCTACTGACCTGATACCTCTTTACGCCCACAGCTCCCCCCGGATTCTGTCTGAGCCTCCTGGTGACAGGCCTCAGCTTCCACCCCGCCCCTGACTCCCTGTTCCCTGCCCTTGCTGGCCACCACTTGGCCAGCACCCTCGCAACAGCTCTCAGCCCTGTCCTTAGCACACAGATGGCCACAACATTTTGTTAGTGACGATAACAATCCAGAGGAGGAGTCAGATTTTATTTCTGGTGCTGATTTCAGCAGGCGTTTAAGTGGCTCCTGGTTATGGTTAACAGTCCAGAAACCAGCTCAGGCAATTTGAGGGCTATCTATTTTTGCTGTCTCTCTCTTTGTCTGCACTTGTCACTGCCTTTCTTTTCCCACCAAGCTTTGTTGTTACCATTAAATTTTGTCTCAAATAGAATCTCTGATTCTGAACAGAGTCGGATCCATCAACTGGACCTGAAGTGCCTCCACTTCCCAATGGTTCTTTAATAACGCGTGGGTGCTTATGAATCGAGCAGAGGGAAATGTCCCCAGCAGCACCTAGCAGCTCGGTGCCCCGAAGGGCTTTAAACTTGACCTCTCTCTGAGCTGCAAATTCAACCTAACCTTACGCTCCAGGAAAAATTTCATTCCTGGGCAATTCGAGACACCTGACCGATAATTCTGGCCTCTGTATCTTAGTCTTGTGACTGACTCCTCCATGAACCTACTAATAAAATGGGAATGGCTTGTAACCAAACTCCTGTCTTGAAACTTCAGGCAACCTTGAGCCCCTGCCTGCACAGTAGATATTTGCTGCCAGAGCAAAACGTTCATGTACCAGTAATAGAAGCAGGCAGGCTTTCCAAAGTATGCCAGGCATGTGTTTGCAATACTGTCACAAGCAGGGTCAAGAGTATCTGGCCCTGTGTGCTGGTGACCTGGGGGGGCCTTGCTGTTTTGTAGGCCAGACAGAGAGATCTGGGGCTGGAAGGAAACGACATTGCATAATAGTGAGCATGGGTCCTTTTAAAAACCACACTAGGCAAGGGTTTTCTAAAACACTTTTTTGAATTTAAAAAGGGAGCCCAGCTGGCGTGGCTCAGTGGTTGAGCACTGACCTTTGAATCAAGAGGTCACAGTTCGATTCCTGGTCGGGGTACAGTCAGGGCACATGCCCAGGTTGCAGGCTCAATCCCCAGTGTGGGGCGTGCAGGAGGCAGAGTTGTTGTTTTTTAAATGTCAAATGCTTGCTGAAAAAACATAGGTCTACCCTAACCCCTAATTATTATTAGTCCCTTGGTCAGGGAACCATGGTTTAAGCTCAGCTATGTGACCGTTGAGTGTGAATATTTTATCTCACTCTTGCTCTCGCTCTCTTTTTATCTTATAAATGCCCACTGGGAAAGATTAAAGAAGTTAGAACCCAGGACCCCAGTGAGTGTTCAGAAAGGCTGGCTTTGTTTTCTAGGTTTCTATATCACTTCATCTCTTCAGGTTTACATTTCAAATCTAGATAATAGAGGTTATATGCTTTTTTTTTTTTTTACCTCTTCTTTCCTTCCTTACCCCTCCTGTTCATTTTTTAAAAGTTTTTCATTTATTAATCCTCTCATGAAAAATCTGCACAATCCCCACAGAAAATCCTGAAGAATCTTTAACTCCTTCTGTGTCCAATCTCCAGCTCATTTGTTGCCAGCCCCAACATTGGCCTCTGAGACTCCCTGATATTTTTCATTCTGTTCTTGCATTCCTTTCTCTGTTTTCTTAAGGTCTTCTTCTCATACAGGCCATGTCTTTCAAGTCTATATTTGGGTTAATTTTTCTTTGTTTTTTTTTATTGATTTTTGAGAGAGAGGAAGGGAAAGGGACAGAGAGACAGAAATATCAATAATGAGAGAGAAACATCAATCGGCTGCCTCCTGCACACCCTCCATTAGGGAGTGAGTCCGCAACCCCAGGCATGTGCCCTGACCGGGAATCAAATCATGACCTCTTGGTTCATGAATTAATGCTCAATCTCTCTGACTCCATCTCGTTCAAGCCTGCTTTGCTCACAGAGCCTTCAAGTAAACAGCTTCTTGCATACAAACATGCTAACCATTAGAGGAATTCTGCTTGTATCTTGAGTTTTAAAAAACAGCCCCTTACCAGAAAGTATCTCGAGGAGATAAGGGAAGTATGTATTGTGTACCAAAGATTTGCAGGAACCCCATGACCGGGCGCACATCAAGTAGGGTCAACAGACTAAGCTCAATCTTCCTCGGACCCCTTCGGGTGCCCAGATGTCTACAGTTGTCAATCACCTCTTGGCCCTCCCATTTCCCCTTCCCTGGACATGAAAGAAGCCTGAATTCTGTACTTTCTTAAGCTGGGTGTGAGGCACCACTAGCTCTCCCATCTTCTTGGTTGGTACCTTCTCGATCAATAAACGCTTCCTTAATCCAAACTGCAACGTTTTGAGTTTTGGCCTTTTGAACTATCAGGCACATGGACTTTGGACCAGTAACAGGAGCATCGAGTGAGCTTATTAAAGTGAGAATTCTTGGTTTGGAGATTGGTGTGCCAGCCTCAACAATTCCTTTTTTCTCTCTCTCTTTCTCTCTCAACAATTTCTTAAGAAACTAAATGGGATCATTCAAGAACAGGAGAGGTCTGCAGCAGGTGCTCTTGGACAGGCCCAGCCCTTCCATATCTTCTGAAGGATACCTGGGAGGGCTGCCCATCAAGCCAAAGGGAACCACAGGTGGAAGGCACACTCTGAGAAGCTCCTTGGAAGGAGAATTGTGCCAGGTGCACCATAGGAAGATCAAGTTAGAATGAGTACCTGCCTCTTAAATGTCACAAGTGGCAAGAAACTGGAGAGAGCCCTAGCCGGTTTGGCTCAGTGGATAGAGCGTCAGCCTTCGGACAGAAGGGTCCCAGGTTAAATTCCTGTCAAGGTCATGTACCTCAGTTGCAGGGTCTTCCCCGGCCCAGGCCCTGGTCAGGGTGCATGCAGGAGGCAATCAATCAACGTGTTTCTCTCATATTGATGTGATGTTTCTCCCTGTCTTTCCCTGTCTTTTTCACTCTTTCTCGCTCTCTGATAATCAATCAGAAAAAATATCCTTGGATAGAAGGGACCATTAACCCAAACCATGGGTTCCCATGTGAAGCTGGGAAAGAGGCAGCCACAAGGATGGTGTAATTCATTCATAGTGTGGAGGAAGAAGTGACAAAGGAAGGAGGGAAGGAAGGAAGGAAGGAAGAAAGGAAGGAAGTAAGGAAGTAAGGAAGGAAGGAAGGAAGGAAGGAAGGAAGGGAGGAAGGAAGGAAAGATAAAGCCAAAGTCTGCTAGGACTAGAAGCAGGAATTTTATATAGACTCACAGCCACAGCCATCTGTGGGGTGGACTAGTGAGCAGCGCTAAGAGTAGGAATATAGTCCTTTTTAAAACTGGCCTACGCTTGTGAAAGGAGCAGGAGAAGAAACTTTCCACATGTGCTCATATCTGAGCGGGGTTTGCAACAAGTCATGTTAAAAGGTATTGAGGTATCCCTGGGGAATCAGGCCTACCTAGAGCAGTCAGGGCAGGAGTACTTTATGACAAAATATCAGGTTTCTTCTGAGACCAGAATTCTCACTACTGGGGAGGAAATTAAGAAGAAAGGAAGGTAAAGTCAGATGTCCGGGGGGCAGAAGAATAAAGAAAAGAGCCGGGTCTGGCATCACAGTACGGGGAGGATGCAAGTACGCCTCAGCTCCCAGCAGTCAGAGCCCAGGGTTCACAGTGATGACCAGTCACCCTTCTCTGCAACGAGCAGGGCAAATATGGGCACAAACAGGATTTGGAGGCCACTGAGGCACCCACTCCTGGCATCTCGTGGACTTCAATCTGTGAAGGACAGCTTCAAGAGCAAAGCCGGGATTGCCACCACACTCCACCCCCAGACAGGAAGCTCACTTTGTTTCTGTCGTGAGGAAAAACACCTCGTGGCAGACCGCACTCCTGAGGGGGAAGCTCAGGGAGGGGAGAGGGGGCTTGCCCTCCACGTGGTAGAAGACTTACCTCTTTCCCCAGATCTCAAAATGGAAAACTTCCCAGCTATCTCTTTCCTTGTTGAATCCTAACGCTACTATGTTTGACCCCAAGTTCTAGCTGGTCTAGTGGAGCCCATGACCGACTATCTGGGCAGGGTGGGAGTGGCACCCCAGAGGGGCAACTCAAACCTTTCCTGGCAACTAACTACAAAGCCAGGGAGAGCCAGACCTCTGCATCCACAAGAGCTTCAGAGCTGAGTCACTCTTACCTAATGGGAGGCGAAGGGAGGGAAGAGGTGGGCCTCACGACTGGAGAGGCTCAGGTGCCATGAGCAAATAATGTACTGTGTTTATTCTCCCCTTCACTCAGCACTCTGAGGGGTGTTGTGTAACAGACCTGCTGCGATGTTAAATATGTCTGGGGAGGAATATGGTGAGGGGGTGGGGATGATTTGTTATTTATGAGCTTCTGTTTTCTGAAGACTGGAACTCTCTTTTTTGAAAGGTGATGAGTGTAAAAATGCAAATGACTGAAAAAGAGATGGGGCGGGGGAGGCGGTTGTCTAGGAGAAAGATGGCAGAGATCATAGAAAGGGAGAAAAGCCAAGCTGGTACTAGAGAGAGGCCCAGAGAGAGGGTGTCTAGTGAGAAAAGAGGAGTGGCTGAGGAAGGAGCTGAGGGGAGGGAACAGATGTTTAAAGAGAGTTGTTATAGAGTTTTGTGGTGTGAAATGCCATGTAAATCTCCCTTTGTGGAACCGTCAGTAAAACCTCCATTCATCAGTGTTTTGCAACTGGGATTTATTGCTGGGGAGAAGCTCAAAGTGCTGGGCCCATATCTGCCAAAGAACCCAGCTGCATTCAGGGGCTGGGAATAAACATAATGCCAAGTCACAGTTCCACCATTCTGAAGCCAGTTTCATCCACTCAGCGCCTTCAGGTGTTAAACCAAGCTAGAAAGCACAGTCACCTCTGACTACTGCCCTCCGACCTTTTCTTCAACACCCACTGCCACCTCCACTGTATTGCCACATTTGGTCATAACCAGGCCGGTCAGAGTCCCTCCAACTTCAGCATCCACTCCTTTTCTCAGCCAGGTTTTTATTTCCAAGAACTGACATTCAAAACCAAAATGACCCCAGTCTACTCTCTCTCTTACCCTGCATTTTGTCCAAAACATCAAAAGACACAAGGCAGCGGGAGGGAGAAGTAAGAGATCAACCAAAGGACTTGTATACATGCATATAAGCATAACCAATAGACACAGACACTATGGGGGTGAGGGCATGTTCTAGGAGGGGGGAGTGGACGGGGAGAGGTCAATGGGGGGAAAAGGAGACATATGTAATATTATATGTAATACTTTAAACAATAATAAATAAATAAAATAAAAACACTGGAGGAGTGCACAGCTTCATGGTAGGAGGGGGAGAAACTCAGAGAAAGCCCCACAGAGTAAGTGGCACCAGAGATGAGCTTTAAAAGAGGACCAACATTTCTACTACAACTGGGGACAAGGAAACTTCAATTACAAGAGGCCAAGAGCAGAGGCAGGGAGGTTGGTATGTTTACAGAGTGATCTTGTCTGCATGGGGCAGAAGGGCATGCTGGAGAGAAAAATAAAAAGAATGGCTGGCCCTGACCAGTTTGGCTCAGTGGATAGAGCATCGGCCTGCGGACTGCAGGGTCCCAGGCTCGATTCTGGTCAAGGGCATGTACCTTGGTTGTGGGCACATCCCCAGTAGGGAGTGGGCAGGAGGCAGCTGATCGATATTTCTCTCTCATCAATGTTTCTAACTCTCTGTAAAAAAAGTCAATAAAAAATATATTTAAAAAAAAAAGAATGTCTGGAAGAACTATGAATGCTTGGCAACCTTAAACCTTAGAGACTATCATGGATGCTCTGGAGAGCAAAACAAGGACTGCCATGTGCTATTTGAAAGAAGACAGAATTTGGAACAATATAGTACATCCCTGGAAGGAAAGGCTCTCCCCTCTCCAAGTTTCTGCCTCATTCAAATGACCAGGCCAACCTGGATTGTAAACACCACATACAATAAATCATATTACATTACAGAATAATTTCACACGTTTCAGAAGATTCCCCCTGGACTCGACAGCTCTGCTTATATTCCAGCCCCAGCTGGACGTGGAGTACACATAACTTCCAAGGCCCTTCACCAATGCTGAAACCACTCAAACTCTGGCGCCTGAGGAGCTCTCATATCCACCAGTAGTCCTCTGTCTGTCTCCAGGGCCGCCTGTCCCCAGGGCTGCCTGTCCCGTAGTCCCCTCCCTCCCTTCCTCTCTCAGATGACTATCCTGTACCTATCTGCCCCAAGAGAGGAGGCATTCTGAGGAGGACATCATACAGCTGAGGCCAAGTGGATCCCAGGGTCTTGGTGGCACTTTTTTTTTTTTTAATTTCAGGTGCCTTTAAACTCAAGAAGTAGAAACCATTCTATCCATTAATATATACACACTGAATACCTACTAGGTGATATAAAATGATAAGACATGATCCCCGACCTCAGGGGGTACTCCGTTGGTAAAGGCATGTAAATAAACATGGGCAATTCTTGTCAAGACTGCTGGGAAGGAGATAAAGATGGATTGCTGTGGAAAGACAGAAAGATACCTAGCCCGGAGGAAAATGGGGAGGAAAAGAGGGTGTCCCAAGAGAGACCCACAAGCTGACTCCTGGAAGGAAGAGCAGGAGCTAGTCTAGTGAATGGGGTGGAAGGAAGGAGAGAGCATAGGAGAATTGGGGAGCAGGATATGAATGAGAAAGGCCTGGACACAGAGAGAGGGAGTCCTTTGGGCACCTGTGGGTAGTTTATTGAAACTGGTGTGTAGGCTGCAGAGATAGACCCTAAGGTGCCTCAGGAAGGACTGTGTGCACTGCCAGGGAGTTGAGACTTTATCAAGGCAGTGAGGACCCTCCAGTGCTTTGTTGCATGCCTATTCCTGGAAAAACAAAAATTCATGCAAGAAAAAAAAATTTTTGACTCAGCCACGAATAAGTCTTAATAACATAAACATTAAATAATTATTTAATCAGAAATTATAATATTGGAAGGACAGGGGACATGGATGACAAGTGCTTTAATAGAAAATGGTAATATGGTCTATGGAAATAGAGATTAAGTACCAGAATAGTTCAAATAGTTGAAAATGGTTGTTTTTAGAGAATTAGGAAGGGGAAGGGTGGGAGATGGGGCTGCTACTGCACAACTGACCTTGTAATACATATTTAACTTTGTTAATAAACTATTTAGAAATAAAATTGAGTACCTACATTAATATGAATACATTTTTTAAACGTATGTGTGAATTCCAGCTTCACCGTTTAATAACTGAATGACCTGGGCCGACACTTTATCCTCTCTGCAGTTTAGTTTCTTCACCTGTAAAATGGGATAATACCACCTATCTTGCTGAGTTATTATGAGGATTAAAGGATATATATAAAGTGCCCACCACTGAGTCTGGGGTTTTTGTAGCAACTCATAAATCGCAGGCATTTTCATTTTTAATAAGAGATGGAAAAGAAGCCTAAAAAATATTTTTAAGAAGCCTGGCCTTCTATATTATACTAGAGCAGTGGTTCTCAACCAGAAGACCCTTTTGACCCTTTAATATAGTTCCTCATGCTGTGGTGACCCCCAATTTCACCCTCCCCAGGGTTGCTACGTCATAACTGTAATTTTGCTACTGTTAGGAATCGTAATGTAAATATATGATATGCAGGATGTATTTTCG
>NW_006293778.1:107423-108259 GCF_000327345.1 Myotis davidii | reverse complement strand
CCCCCTGCCCCCTGTGGGAGTGCACTCCTGCATTGAGCGTCTGCCCCTGGTGGTCACAGTGCATCATAGCGACCAGTGGTTCCATTATTTGGTGGAGTTGCATATTAGCCTTTTATTATATAGGATTCACCTCTGGTCATTGCAACACAATCCTTTATTCAATAAAGGAATGACTGTATTCATAACGAATAGGAGAAAGAGAAGTTATAATTCTGACATCAAAAACCAAAAACTAGTTAAATGTTTGAGAGTATACCCATCTTTGAAAAAAATATCTGCAGAAACAAAAATGTCAATGTCCTTTGATGAATCTATCTGCCTTGGAAAATAGGGATTTGCAACAACTTTGATTTGCATGTACGTCTAAAATAAAAAGGTAACTCAGGACCTAATGCAGCTGACAGTAACAGATTTACACAGAAAGACGGTTTCCCTGCGCCGTCTAGTGACCAGCGTTCTTGTCCCTTTCACACCTCAGGCCCTCATATTTCACAATTGGGAACCAAGGGGTCAAATTTAAAAGATCTCTAAGATTATGCAACTTCATGGATATGTGCTTTTGCCTTGGACGTGGCAATAAACGTACCACTCAGTGTTCTCATTGGAATCCTAAAACGATGTATGTCCTTAACCTGTTTCTAACTAAAACGAAGTATTTCCAAATCACCAGCCCCTGGACTGGGTCTTATCACGCTCGCATAGTGGTCGCCCCCGCAGTAGGAACTACATCTCCCAGGGTGCCCCGCGAGTGGGGAGCCCACTCGGATTGGCCCAGGGTCTATGACGCTCAGTGTTTTGGCCCGGACGGTCACATGTTTCCTTTGTTTGAGCTACAG
>NW_006293778.1:101885-103379 GCF_000327345.1 Myotis davidii | reverse complement strand
GAATCATAATGTAAATATCTGATATGCAGGATGTATTTTCATTGTTACAAACTGAACATAATTAAAGCATAGTGATTAATCACAAAAACAATATGTAATTATATATGTGTTTTGCAATGGTCTTAGGTGACCCCTGTGAAAGGGTCGTTCAACCCCCAAAGGGGTCACGACCCACAGGTTGAAAACTGCTGTGCTAGAGGCTCAGTGCACAAAATTTGTGCACTAGGTCTTCTCACAGTCTGGGAGCACTTGGGGGATGTCCAACTGCCTGCTTAGGACCGCTCCCCATGGCAATCAGACATTCCTTAGCGCTACTGCGCTGGCAAGCCATGAGCCCGCCTTCTGGCAGAGCGTTGCTCCCCCTGTGGGAGTGCACTCCTGCATTGAGCGTCTGCCCCTGGTGGTCACAGTGCATCATAGCGACCAGTGGTTCCATTATTTGGTGGAGTTGCATATTAGCCTTTTATTATATAGGATTCACCTCTGGTCATTGCAACACAATCCTTTATTCAATAAAGGAATGACTGTATTCATAACGAATAGGAGAAAGAGAAGTTATAATTCTGACATCAAAAACCAAAAACTAGTTAAATGTTTGAGAGTATACCCATCTTTGAAAAAAATATTGCAGAAACAAAAAATGTCAATGTCCTTTGATGAATCTATCTGCCTTGGAAAATAGGGATTTGCAACAACTTTGATTTGCATGTACGTCTAAAATAAAAAGGTAACTCAGGACCTAATGCAGCTGACAGTAACAGATTTACACAGAAAGACGGTTTCCCTGCGCCGTCTAGTGACCAGCGTTCTTGTCCCTTTCACACCTCAGGCCCTCATATTTCACAATTGGGAACCAAGGGGTCAAATTTAAAAGATCTCTAAGATTATGCAACTTCATGGATATGTGCTTTTGCCTTGGACGTGGCAATAAACGTACCACTCAGTGTTCTCATTGGAATCCTAAAACGATGTATGTCCTTAACCTGTTTCTAACTAAAACGAAGTATTTCCAAATCACCAGCCCCTGGACTGGGTCTTATCACGCTCGCATAGTGGTCGCCCCCGCAGTAGGAACTACATCTCCCAGGGTGCCCCGCGAGTGGGGAGCCCACTCGGATTGGCCCAGGGTCTATGACGCTCAGTGTTTTGGCCCGGACGGTCACATGTTTCCTTTGTTGTGAGCTACAGCAGTGACTGGTGGCTGCAGGAGACTCCGGGGCTGGAAGGAGCGCTGCGCCGCCAGCCGCTAACGGACCGCGGGGGCAGCCGCTGCTCGCCACTGCTGCTGGCCGCCTCCAGCCTTCGCCGAGAGGTACCCGGGGATGACAGCTCCGGGACCGGCCGAAAGGCGAGGAACCGGCCAGCGCCGGGGGCGGAGGGGCGACCGAGGTCACGACCACGGAGGTGTCTGCAGGAGGGAGGCCAGCGGCGTCCGGCCTCTCGGGGCCAGACGCGGGGGCGCCGAGGAGAGATTGCGCTTGGGGCTGCTGGGCC
>NW_006293778.1:101228-101755 GCF_000327345.1 Myotis davidii | reverse complement strand
CGCCCCACAGGGGCCGGGTGGGAAGGGACAGGGCCGCCCGGGCTGGGTTAGCAGGTGTCGGCCACCCCTTCGCCTCGGGGGCGGGAGCAGCTGGCGAACGGGGCTAAGGAGACGGGTTCTGCTGTTGCCGACCGGCTTCGAACGGGGCACCCGCTGCTCTTTCATAATCGAAGCAGGTTCGATTCCGGTCAAGGGCATGTACCTTGGTTGCGGGCATATCCCCAGTAGGAGATGTGCAGGAGGCAGCTGATCGATGTTTCTCTCTCGTAGATGTTTCTAACTCTCTATCTCTCTCCCTTCCTCTCTGTAAAAAAATCAATAAAATATAAAATAAAATAAAAGAACCACAGCTATCTTCCAGTCGGAGCACATGCACCTAGTCCCCCCCTAACCTCCCCACCTTCCTACCACTCCAAGGCTTGGTTTCTTAATTTAGTTCCTAACGTCCCCGCCCCCCAGGTCCCGGACATTCTGTACGCCCGCTGTTACCGCGGCCGGGATTGGGCGCTGGCGGCGGGGCGGGGGGG
>NW_006293778.1:85108-101127 GCF_000327345.1 Myotis davidii | reverse complement strand
AGGCGCCACCCTCCCGGGTCGCCGTCGGGTGAGCCCAGCAGCCTCTGCTAGAACCTGAGGCCGGTTCTGTGCCCTCAAGGAACCGCAGCCGTGGCCCGCCCTCCAGGGCCGCAGAATTAGGCCCGTTTAAGTGGTGTCTTATCTGCCCCCACGTGGGGCAGGAAGTCCTCTTGCGCGTTTGTTCTGGATGATTTGTAAACAAGGTTTAACACGTTCAGCGCCAAGCCTGTTTTGTCTTCCTTTCCGTTTAGTCGGCGATATCCGGTCTCACCGATATGCTGGCCGCACCGGTGGCTGACATGGCGCTTAACGTGTTAAATAGCTAAGGAAGGACCCTAATGCCGCATTTCAGGGTGCCTCGGTCACGCACACACACCCCAGGCAGGGACTGTACACTATTTTGGTGGATTTTAATGACTAATTTCTCGCACTCTCGAGCAGCTTTTTAAAAATCACGTCTCAGCATTTGCAGCTGCAGACGGTTTAGGTCCACCAGCTGAGGTTGATTTTTATTAGGAACGTAAAATAGATTTAAAATCTGCCTGCTGTCGACCAAGGTGTAAAATTATAATTCTAAAATATTAGATATCTTTTGAGGATATCCTCCTAAAAGTTAAAGATTCTTCAATACCTCCGTTTGAATTCGTTGTTTTCTGTGTGTGTGTCTGTGTCTGTGTCTGTGTGTCTTTTCTTTTTTTGGGGGGGGGGGTTATAGCTCACTTTTCTAGGTATTAATCCCCATGGTAATTCAGAATTTGTGATAGCGAGTTGCAAATGTGTGTTTGTTTGTTAATCCTCACCTCAGTATATTTTTTCCATTGATTTTTAGAGAAAGTGGGAGGGAGGGAGAAGTAGGAGCAGAGAGTGAGAGTGAGAGTGGAAGAGAGAGAGAGAGGAACATCCATGTGAGACACAATAATTCGTTGCCTCCCCCATGCGATCGGGTGGGGCCCGGATGAACCTGCAACCCAGGTATTCGCTTGACTGGAATCCAATCTGCGAGCGACCCTTTAACCCTTCAGCGTGAGAGTCGTCGCTTTAACCACATAGCCACACCAGCCAGGGTACAAATGTCTTGTTTTGAAATTGTAAGTTACTCTGACTGTAATAAAATCTACCAAATGTTCATTTTAGCCATAGTGTGTTGAAGATGCAGTTTTCCTGATCTCATGGGGAGATCCTGGAAATAATGCTTGGGTTTTATCAGGTTTTCTTTTCCTATAAATCCATAGGAATTGACCCAAAACTTAATGCATTTCTGTAGGAGGTTGATTGAGCCATCTGTGTAAAGCAGGACTTAAATATGAACAATTCTCATTGGTTGTGCATTTTAATACATTTTTTAGATAGAAGTGGAGATGACCACCATAAGGAGCAGCTTCTGTGATCCCAAACTGATCCTACGTGCGCATTCTGGGCTTTCAACCATCTAAATAAATACGAAATGCAAACCTTTTTAAAAAATAGAACCACCTTTCAAAAGGCTGCTTATCCAGACAACGCCTGTGACTTAGTCTCTAAACAGGAAGAAGAAGTAGTATTCCGAGTTAGAGCTGTCAGCTTTAATTCAAACTTTCTTAGCTTTTGTCCTAGTTGCTAAATCCTTAATGCTTTTTGCTAATTCTTAAATAAGCGGCTGTAGTTATTTTTGCATATGCTTTTTAAGATCCTATGCTATTAAAAACAATAGCTAAACTAACTTTTTTAATTGACCAGTTTGTCACTCTGCTTAAACTCACATAAGGGCTACAGTTTTTCAGATTTGGGCACATCTTAAAGTTTACTAAATTAGTGTTTAAATTAGGCTTTACCTATTCAGTCATTTCTGAAAGTTATTTTTGTAAGTAATTTGTGTCACCTACGGTAAATAAAAATCACTTGACTTATAAAAGCTTTTATACATAGAGAAGTCATTTAAAATACTGGATCTCAAACTTGTTCAAGTGGCAGAACATCGATAGTGTTCTTACAGACTTCAGTAATTCTAATAAGAACAGAAAGCATAATTCTAATAGAAAACATAATTCTAACAGAAACCATAACTATATTATATATCTATAGGTCTTTCAATTTTAAAATAAAACAATGCGTTAAATACCTAAAAGAAACATGTTAGCAAGATAAAGCCAATGAAGTTAAGTTTACATGTCAAGTCTAGTGAGAAGCATGAGTAGACTCAATAGGACAGCGTAATACCAGGTATGATGTCTGGTGATTAATGATTTGTTTTTCTTCCTTTGAGGAATATTAAGAGCCAAAATTTTTAAGGCAAGGAAGAGAAACACTGAGTGGAGAAATTCAATTTTTGGATTCTGTAATTTGGGAAAAGATGGTATTCTTTTTTATAGAATCATACAGTTTAGTCTGACATTGTTTAAGCACTCCTAAATTTTTCATCATCATATACTTCTTATTTCTCTTTCATTAATCAAAGTCATAATGTATTGACCATTTGAGGTTCTAGTAAACGAAGGGTAATCACTAGTTGCTATAATTCTAAGCAAAGAAATGTAAGGTTTTAGTTTATTTCTGATATCTTAAGTGGGTAAATATGTCCTTGGTGGTTCCATTAAGAAATTAGAAATGTTGAAAACAGCAGCTTGCAGACAGGACTTTATTCGATTTATAAAACTTGGTTCAGGAATCACTGCTCCAAACGTAAACCTTTAAATTGAAAATTTAAGAGCATAAATTTAAATATAATGATTCAAATGAATTAGCTAACTTTTGTGAAAATATCAGAAATTTATAAAAATTGCTTAGTTTTACACAGTATCATGTTAAGTATAATTTTCTAGTTATTTTAAAATAATGGATTTATTATGTTGCAGTTGTTTTCTTCCTTCTTTTGCCTTACTATGTATCTTTAAAGAGAAACCTCTTTTTGGTTGGTCTTCTGTTGTCTCTGCTATTTTTTCACTCAAGGTTAAATTTGAGAAAACGAAGTCATGTAGAGCATAGCATATGGCAGTTCTCTACTGCATGTTATAATGACTGTGTTAATAAAAATGTTGTCAGTCCCCCTTTTTCTGGTATTTATTAATCTTTATAAGCTCCTCATTAATCTGTACTATCTTTAAGGCTAATTGTAACTTCTTTCTTTGTATAGAATTCCTGCATTCTAAAGGAAAAATAAGCTTGGTTGCAGCACAGCTACACTCTAGATTAATTCTGATAGCATACGTCTTCTTTGGATTTTGTATGCTGACCCCCTCTGTCCCGTAAGTATTAGCTAAAAACCCTGCAGAAAATGCCCAGATGAATTGTCTTGCCCTTCTACTTCTTAAGGGAGCAATTTTCTACCTTTTTTCATCTAATTACTAAAATTCTGCAGCACACCAAAAATACATTATTTTTTGCCAATCTGACAAAAAAAAAAGGATGTAATTTTTTATTCATTAATACTGGACGACTCTTGTTGTATTGGCTGTTGTCATTTTTCTTATTTGGCAATCTAAGGGAAAGGAAGTCAGTGCCCCTGACTAAATAGTCAGGTATTGCATGTTTTAAAAATTCTTGCAGCACACCGGTTGAAAATCGCTGCCTTAAAGTATAATTCTAGATCAGATCAGTCATGAGAGAATCTATTCCAATCTGCACCTGTGTTTTCTGCTGGAGAAACACTGAGAAAATGAATCTATTTTAATTTCAGTCTTGGAGTTCTTGTTTGGTTCTTACATTAGCCAATCCCAAAGTCTAAAATTGGATCTGAATCCAATATTTGCGACCCCAGTGCCAGACGAAGGATAGACTCTTTATAAATGTTTCTTGAATTGAGCTGAATACCTGTGTTGGCTCAGAATCTCTTATTGCCATTGGGAAGAAGCATTTCTCTAGGATTAACAATCCCCTGATTTGACCAACTTGAGATATTCTTTACCAAAGGTACACACAAGTTAGACTGCATTCTACAAGTAAAGAAACATGCAAGGTAACATTCACCTCACAATCATCGCATAATCGGGGTACAGAGAAGTGTGTTCATGTATTTCTGTAGGAAAAAAATAAATAGTCCATAACTTGGTCTATAGATATATGGGCCAGAAACCAGGCCCATTAGTGTTCAATTGCTATTCTGTGCACAGTTCAAGTTGCTAGTATTTTCTCTTAGCATTCCTCTACCCCCCTTCTGCCCCCCCCAAAAAAGGAGTTATGCTAAATTAGTTAGTTTCAATAGGTACTACATCTATATAAGCCTCAACAAAGCAGAAGAAATAATACATTTATATTAAAAGATTAAAAATTATTTTATAAACTTGGAGATTCTATATTGACAATCTAATTACTGTGGATTTTAAAATGAATTTTTCCCTGAATTACCTAGAACACTTGAGATTTTTCTGAAATGTATTCCATGGTTATATAATATATAATGACTAAATTGTTTACTTTTGGTAATATTGATAGACCAATTCAGAATTATTTAATGGCTCCAAACTCAGATGTGATATCTATTACCAGACATTCTTCAAATATCAATTATCACATGATATCTATTTTTCTCATCTCACTGTCACCATTAGCTTGCTGTTGATGCCAGTGTTTACTCATCTTTCACTCAAGAAACCTTACTGCAGGATAAAATTGTCAAGTAAAGACGTTGGTAAATAACAAAACTAGTTTGTATGTAAAATAACATAAAATTATTAATTTGCTTTCAGGAATTGTTATTCAGTAATGATTTTCTATACAAAAGTAAACTTCCAGTTGGAAACTAAAATCAACTAAAAAAATTTTTTAACATATTAGTAAATCCTGCCAATGACCAGTATAAGTGATTCGTATCTGATTTATATGTTGCTGCTGTTCTCCATTTCTTTTAGGTGTAGAAATTGAAACAACACAAATATTTTGACTGAGGCTTTGATCAAGCAAATGCTAAAAAGGTATTTATAATATTTATAAACTATTTAAACATTGTTATTTGAAGATTTAGACCACTTTACTTTCTTTAACCAGGAGTCACTTAGGTCGGTAAGAGTCACAAGGAGCAGTTCTGTCCTCAAGATCATAAAGGAAGGCAATCTCACGGTCGTTTCCATTACTAAGTACAGTGTTTACCCAGTCCTTCCCTCCCTTCCTGATACTCTCAGTCCCCCGTCAACATTTTTCCCCAGTCTTAGAGACACTAAGATAAGTTATCTCTACTCATTTTTCTGGGACATAATTCAAATACATCTAATTTTAAATTTGCTTAACAATCAGAAACTAGGTCTACAACATTTATGAGTTCTGCAGTTGGAAATAAACCCTACAGCATCCTTAACAAGAAGAATCTTCTGGCCCTGACCAGTATGGCTCAGTTGGTTGGGCGTCATCCAGTGCACTGAAAGGTTGCCAGTTCGATTCTCATTCAGGGCACATGACTGGGCTGTGGGCTGGAGCCCTGGTGTGGGGCATGCAGGAGGCAGCCAATCGATGTTCCACTCTCAAATCGATGTTTCTCTCTGCCTCTCCCTTCCTCTCTAAAAATCAATTCAATTAAAAACAATATTCTGTTAAGAAAAGTCTTCCTTTCAAGTGACAGTGTAGCTCCAGAAATCAAACCCCTGAAGAAATGAGGGAGAAAAAAGTTAGTAGCTCTTCTAGACAAATCATGTGATATGAGCAGGCAGTCATTGACACGACTATCTGATCACCCTTGCATCCACTAACTTATCTAGATATAATTTTCTAATTAAATTTCCTTGGAGCAAACATTTTCCTCTTGTTTTGTCCAGAGATGCCAAATTGATTTCTTGCTTTTTCCATTACTAGTTAAAATAAAATACTTGATTTGTGTAAAATGGGAAAACAGCGGCTAATAAATTAACATATAGAAGCCCAGAAGATAAACTTTGAAATGCATCTCATATTTCTAAGATCCTTCTGTGCAAATCATTTACCCACCCTGTCATCTAGGAAGCGTTTATGTTTTATGCTTTCTGGAGACTGGTTAATGGGAGAGTTCCCAGAAAGTCCAGAGAAAGTGAGGATGTCCGAAAAGCGAAGCCAAAGCTGCTTGGGCGGAAACAGCCCAGGTCTAAGAGACAGCCACTTACAAAGCCAGCAGGAGACAGTCTCTTGTTGCTGTTGAATACTTTATAATAGCAGGTGATTTTTATAGTTGTTCTAATCCAGGATTCTCAGTTTTACATTGGGTAAAAGACGTGAAAGAGCTCTTGTCAGTAATTAAGGAACCAGCTATGAGAATAAGGGGCAGAAAATATCATTAAAAGGCAGACCCTTAACTCCTATAAAGTTTTTGAGGTTTTGTGTGTGTGCTTAAATTTCTGTTTTGAGAGCAGTTTATTAAAGCTGAGGACATTGAAATAAGGAGGGGCTTAGGACAGAAGAAGCAACAGGAGAGCCTAGGCAGAGTCATTTAGTAACGTTATGGGAAAGAAATGAGCCTAGGTGGGGTTGCTTTGGCTCACTGAGAAGTAAAAGCCACAGTGAAAGAAGTGAGCCAGGCTGGCTGCTGTCCGCTCACTGCAGTCAGAAAAAGGGGACCTTGGAGACAGGTTCAGGGGGTTAACCCAGCACAAGCTGCCCGCTGCTCCATTGTTCCCCTGTTTGCAAGTCTCGGTGGGATCCCTTAGAGCAGCGGTTCTCAACCTGTGGGTCACGACCTCTTTGGGGATCGAACGGCCCTTTCACAGGGGTCGCCTAAGACCATCGGAAAACACATATATAATTACATACTGTTTTTGTGATTAATCACTATGCTTTAATTATGTTCAATTTGTAACAATGAAATTGGGGGTCACTACAACATGAGAAACTGTACTAAAGGGTCGCGGCATTAGGAAGGTTGAGAACCACTGCCTTAGAGTTTAGGAGATGCATGCCTGTGAGGGAGGAAGGGCAAGGGAAAGCCCCAAACGTGTGCTCCCAGGAGGAAGAGCACACAGGTTTTAATCAGCCTTATATTGATACTTAACTCACTCAATATGCTACCCCAAAGTTAATACAGTCAGATGCTAGATAACAAACACAGTAAGATTGTTGACTACAGAACAGAGTATCTTTTCATTTATGGAAGAGAAACTTGCCCCTTTTATCCAAAAGGGAGATTCTGTAATGCTGCAGTCATCACAGGGATGCGTATGTCTTTTCAAATTAGTATTTTGGATTTCTTCAGAAAAATACCCAGAAGTGGAATTGCTGGATTATGTGATAGTTCTATGCTTAATTTTTTTTAGGAACTTCCATACTATTTTCCATAATATTAAGCCTTCTTCATGCTACCATCATTTGGCCTAGATATCTGACTGTTGAAATATTTCAGGAAGAAGCTGGGACCTTTAGAAGTGATTGTGTATGAAATTCTGAGGGCATGGGAATAGATGAGAGCTGCCCCGAGTGCTCTTAAGTCAATGACAAATACATTTTGGGTCATATATCAACTTAAGATGTGAAAAGCCAGTAAGAGAAGAACCACCTTAAAAATTAAAATTTAAGAGAATTGATAGCTATAGCCCAGTGCCTCAATTCATTAGTTACCTATTCATAGTCACTTCTGAGGGAGGTTTAAAAACAAATTATTTCCTATTTATAGTGGACATTTAGGGGGAAGTAGAGAAAAACAAAACAAATCACTTCACATTTGGCGTATTTGCCTCCTTTTTTCTATCTCTTGATGCACTGATTCATAAATTTTTCTATTTCCTTAGCATATGTTTTATGATCTGCTTTTCACTTACTACCTAGTTAATTCTTCCCCATGTCCTTAAATAGTCTACATAATTTTTTAAAATATATTTTTATTGATTTCAGAGACAAAAGAAGAGTAAACGAGAGAGAGAAACATCAGTTATCAGAATCATTGATCATCTGCCTCCTGCACGCCTCCTACTGGGGATTGAGCCCAAAACCCAGCATGTGCCCTACCTGGAATCGAACTGTGACCTCCTGGTTCATAGGTTGATGCTCAACCACTGATCCACACCAGCTGGGCTAGTATACATAATTTTTAAAGGCTGCATAGACTGTTCCATCCTTAAAATGTACTTTGGTTTAACTAATCCCCTATTGTAGGTCATTTAGGTTGTTTTAAGTATTTTTTATTAAAACAGCATTGGGCCTTAGCTGGTTTGGCTCAGTGGATAGAGTGTCAGCCTGGGGATTGACAGGTCCCAGGTTCGATTCCAGTCAAGGGCACATGCCCGGGTTCTGGGCTCAATCCCCAGTGGGGGAGTGTAGGAGGCAGCCGATCAATGATTGTCTCTCATCATTGATGTTTCTATCTCTCTCTCCTTCTCCCTCTCCCTTCCTCTCTGAAATCAATAAAATATATTTTTTTAAATATAGCATTGGGCATCTCTGTAGATAAGTCTTTCTACATATCCTGTTATTTCCGTAGGAATCCTGGAAAAGGACTTCCTAGTCAAACAATATGTATATATTTAAAGACCATTAATAAATATAATTGTATTCCTGTCTAGCAACACTAGTATATTAAGATGATATACACTTATTTTAGGATTCTGAATATAGTCAAATTCTGTGTCTTACTGTATTCTGACTTACCTTTATAGTCAGTGGATAAAACCCAGCTGTGTAAAAGGGAAGACAGAAGGTTATTAGTAATTCCCAAAGTACGTGGTATCCTTTCACCTGGGGGGCTAAAGGAATACTGTTGCAAATTACTCGTAAGGTTCTAATTGTGCAAATGCAATTTTTATTTATCAATGTTTATTAAAATGAAGTAGTGCTCAATACCCTACATGAAATATATTACATGATTTTGTTGCAGTGTTACATCAAAATGAAATTATATAATTTGAATACTGAATTTTTTACTTATTAAAATGTTTTCACTTTTTTTCTTTTTTCACTTTTAGCCACGTAAAGAAGATCCTTAACAGTCATTTCTCAGCAGTTATATAGTCAACTGATGTAACGATGGTCCTAATATTAGGACGAAGACTAAACAGAGAGGATCTTGGGGTGCGTGATTCCCCAGCAACTAAGCGTAAAGTCTTTGAAATGGACCCTAAATCTCTGACTGGCCATGAATTTTTTGACTTCTCTTCAGGATCATCCCATGCTGAAAACATACTCCAGATATTTAATGAATTCCGAGATAACCGATTATTCACAGATGTTATCATTTGTGTGGAAGGGAAAGAATTTCCTTGCCATAGAGCTGTCCTATCAGCCTGTAGTAGCTACTTCAGAGCTATGTTTTGTAATGACCACAGGGAAAGCCGAGAAATGTTGGTTGAAATCAATGGTATCTTAGCTGAAGCTATGGAATGCTTTCTGCAGTATGTGTATACTGGAAAGGTGAAGATCACTACAGAGAATGTACAATATATCTTTGAAACATCAAGCCTCTTTCAGATCAGTGTTCTCCGTGATGCATGTGCCAAGTTCTTGGAGGAGCAACTTGATCCTTGTAATTGCTTAGGAATTCAGCGCTTTGCTGACACCCATTCACTCAAAACACTCTTCACAAAGTGCAAGACTTTTGCATTACAGACTTTTGAGGATGTGTCCCAGCATGAGGAGTTTCTTGAGCTTGACAAAGATGAACTTATTGATTATATTTGTAGTGATGAACTTGTTATTAGTAAAGAGGAGATGGTTTTTGAAGCTGTCATGCGTTGGGTCTATCGTGCTGTTGATCTGAGAAGACCACTATTACATGAGCTCCTGACACATGTGAGACTCCCTCTGTTGCATCCCAACTACTTCGTTCAAACAGTTGAGGTGGACCAATTGATCCAGAATTCTCCTGAGTGTTATCAGTTGTTGCATGAAGCAAGGCGGTACCACATACTTGGGAATGAAATGATGTCCCCAAGAACTAGGCCACGAAGGTGAGAAAACCGTTTACAAATTAACTACAATATAATTAACAAAAGTTTTTGTTTTTAAAGTATTTTTAAACATCCTGAAGGTAATTTCAGTGTAGTCAGTTATATGTATTGTTGCATGTAGATTTATATAATTTAAATGTCTCACCCAGTGAAGACTAGATTCATTCTTTGTTATTGTTCAGAGCTGTCAGAGGATGTTGCAAAGGGTCTTTGCAACCGTGCATGTCTCAACATATTTCTACTAATTTCTCGTAGCCTTTGTAGGGTCCCAAAGCATTCCACTTTTCTTTCCAGAGAGTCTTTGGATAGAAAGGAACTAAAGACTTTGGCAGATTAACAGACAACATGAAATATAGAGGTGAAGTAAGTAAGCTCATGTACAATGAGTAGATTCTCAGATATAAAACCCAACCTTCAGATCTTGTCTCATTGCCATAGTTACTATATTTAACGTCAATCTCAGTTCTTAAATTTTTTTCTGATTACAAAAATTATATCATTATACAGAATTTGGAAAATTTATGTTATGTTAAGGGGTAGGAATGCAATTAAATAGTGTACAATTATATCTCAATAAAACAAAAACTGACTCTAGTTTTTTAAAAAGTAATTGTTAATTGTTTAACAAAGGACAAAAGAATACAATTTTATTCTGTAAGTGTACAGGTTTTTTCTAAGTTCCTCTTCTTTTTTTTAAAGATTCTTCAGAGACTTGGGCTGAGCTTAAGAATGTAGAGAGGCCATGGTTAAATGTATTAAGAAAGCTAAACAGCTTCAGGGATATTCCACAACTTTTCTGGATGCACAGTATCCCTCCAAGGAAAATCACTCATTCTTCCAAACAGAGTCCCTTGTAGCAGAAGAATGTTTTGGAGTCAGATAGGACTGATAATACCTATTCTGCATATCTCATGAGATTAGAAGGGACCAAGGGATATGTGTTGTAATCAAAGTAATTCATTTATTATTAATGTTATTTACAAAGAAACGGCCTGAATGAACATATTGGAGCCTTGGGCTAATTCGGTTAGATAATAAATACTTTTCCTGATTCACTTAATTACTTGGTTTGAAAAAATTTACTTCCAATTTTGAAATGGACCAATCCATTTTATACAGTAGAACACATCTATATAAAAGATTGCTATATCACCTTTCTTTAGGAGGCAGGTAGAAAAAAAACAAACTATAGTTATATTGAATTTACAGACTATTATAAATATAATAGCAGATATTTATTTTGTGTAGGCATTTTGTGAGGAATCCTTTATTTTACAACTCTGCAATCAACTTCTGTCCCTCATATTGTCTTTCACTTACTTGTTACTGCATGTTAGTACCCATCACTAGGGATTTCATTATCTGAACAATGTGTATTATTTATACAGGTTCTCATCTTTCTGAGAAACTCCAAAGTTCTTTGAAAAAAGGGTGATGTCTCCACTTCTGCAACTGCACTTCATTCCCGACTTCTGCTCCAGTCACTCTCCTGAAACTCCTCTCAGTCTGGTCATCACTGACCTTCTGTTTGCTATTTATTAGACACCTCTTTCCAGTCTTTATCCAGCTTGCTCTCTCTTTAGGATTGGACATTATAAGTTGCTTTAATCCCTCTTGGAACTCCTCCTCTAGCTTGTGGAGTACCATTTTCTTCATGGCCTTACTTCTCCAGCTGCTCTTTTCCAGTTGATGGTTCTATATCTAGTCTTGGGACTGTTTGTAGTCCCTTTGGTTCACATCTCTTTATCTTGCCTTACACACTTTCCTAGCCAGTGGTCGGCAAACTGCGGCTTGGCAAACCGTGTCTCGGTTCACGAGACACACGTGGCTCTTTGGGTTTGCCAAGCCGCAGTTTGCCGACCACTGTTAGGCGATCTCATCTACTCTCATGGTTTTAATTACCATGCATGCTATTGACTATTAAACCTATATCTCCAGTCCAGACTTTTTCTTTCATTCATTCATTCATTCATTCAGCCAATGTTCCTTTTTCTTTTTACTTGAAGATGCATCTTTTAAAAAAAATAACAGGCAAAATAATATCACACTTAAAGTTAATAGTTATTTAATATTATCTAATACCCAATTCATATACATACTTCCTCCAGACTGTTCTTTAATGAATTTGGATCTAATCCAGGATCACTTATTGCATCTGGTTATTTCCATGAAGTCTCTCTTATTTCAGAACAATTTCTTTTTTGTGATTCTGACTTGTTGATGGGCAAGTTGTCCAGAAAAGTATTCCGTCTTCTGTATCAGTCTGGTTGCTTCCTTATGGTATCATTTACCTGCATTTAGTTATGTTTCTGGAAACGAAGTTGGCTCTGCAAGCCTCAGCTTAATGGAGACCAGTTAAGTATTTCTGGCAAGAGTTCATCCTAGGTAATGTGTCAGATTAGGGGACACAGACTATCTGGTTGCCTTCACATTAGCGATGCAAAGATTAACTCCAGATTAGGGTGATGACAGTTTCCACCAATGAACAATTAGGTTCTACTCCACATTAGTCAATGTTTCTTTAGTGTTTATCCTGTGCCAAGTATCCTTCAGAGCTCAACACATATTAGATCTTCTATATATATACCCACATGTCTCTTAAATAACAGAGAAAACCCAAAAATGCACCCAGGCATGAAAGTTTGATAATCTGTAAGTCTAATTGCATGTGCAGCCTATTCGTGCACCAACTGCGCCCAGTGCGTGCCCAAGGACAAAGCCATTAAGAAGTTTGTCATCCGAAACATAGTGGAGGCCGCAGCCGTTAGGGACATCTCCGAAGCGAGTGTCTTCGACGCCTATGTGCTTCCCAAGCTGTATGTGAAGCTCCATTACTGTGTGAGCTGTGCCATTCACAGCAAGGTAGTCAGGAATCGTTCTCGTGAAGCGCGGAAGGACCAAACACCCCCACCCCGATTTAGACCTGCGGGTGCTGCCCCACGACCTACACTGCCAGTTGTAAACCCATGGAGAGAAAACAGTGGAGACCAATCACAGAAGGAACAAAGCTTAGGAACAGTAGTTGTCTTTTTAATAATATGTATTATGCAACCTTAAATGTCTGTGCTAATACATAATATTAATATTTTTTTATTGATTTCAGAGAGGAAGGGAGAGGGAGAGAGCGATAGAAACACCGATGATGAGAATCGTTGATTGACTGCCTCCTACATGCCCCCCACTGGGAATCAAGCCTGCAGCCCGGCATGTGTCCTTGACTGGGATCGAACCCAGGACCCTTCAGTTCACAGGCTGACACTCTATCCACTGAGCCAAACCAGCTAGGGCCATAATATTATTTTTTAATAAACACCAAGCATCATGATGTGTTTAGAGTACTGACTTCAGAAACAGACAGGCCTGGATTATAATCTGGCTCTACACTTGTTAATTCTATGATCTTCAGCAAGGCACTTTAACTTCACTATGTATCAGTTTTCACATCTGTAAAATGAGCATAATATTATCTACCTTGTAAAATTGTTGTGAGTGCCCTAGCCAGTTTGGCTCAGTAGATAGAGCATCTGCCTGCGGACTGAAGGGTCCTGGATTTGATTCCGGTCAAGGGCACATGCCTGGATTGCAAGTTCAGTCCCCATTGTGGGTCTGCAGCCGATCAGTGATTCTCTGTCATCATTGATGTTTCTTTCTCTCTCGACCCCTTCCACTCTGATATCAATAAAATATATTTTTTTAAAAATTGTGAGTATTAGAGATATCGTATGAAAGAATGCATAACCTAGCATTTGACACACAAAAAAAACATAATAAAAATTATTACTAGTTTCATGAAGAAAATACATTTTAAGTATATGCTGTACTTTTACAGAATAGGAAATATGATTGAGGCAGAAATGCTTGCTATCAAATGGTTCATTTTAAGCATAAATTGTTCATATCTATGAGAAAAAAATCAATGCTCTTTGCTATACTCAATTGAGCAATAGGTAGCTAATCCTATATAATAAAAGCCCAGCAACCTAACAGCAGAACGACCAGAACCATTTGACAAGTTGCTATGATGGCACTGACCACCAGGGGGCAGACACTCAACACAGGAGCTGCCCCCCTGGTGGTCAGTGTGCTACCACAGTGGGAGCTCTGCTTAGCTGACCAGGATGAGTGGCTGCTCCTGCTGAGAACCCCGGCTGCGATCATCGCCTCCTTGCCCCAGGCTGCTCCTCCTCACTCCCTATCACCTCCTCCGGACGCCTGCAGGCTGCACAGCGCTGACCCTGGAGGCTGGAAGGCGGGTTCATGGCCACCGTGGGACTGAGGCCTACTCCACTGCCTCTCAGTGGGATTGGGCCCGTCCCCAACCAGTTCCCCTGGAGAAGTGAGTACTCCGGCTCCACAAAAGATGCCAGACCAGGGAGCAGTCGCTCAGAGGGCAGGTGCACAGCCACTCGGCAGACTGGGATGAGTGGTGCTGCCACAGCAGGCTTATCCCCACAGGCCACGCCCTCCACCAGTGCACGAATCCCGTGCACCAGGCCTCTACTATTTAATAAGCTCCTACCTCTTGTCTAATAATCAGTTACTATATAATGAATATCGGAATATAACTGCCATAATGAGAACAAGGTTCAAGTTCCTATTAGAAACCATTTGAGAAAACTAAGATAAGGGCTTTTTGTGTGTTCTTTAAAGAAATGGTGTTTTAGTTGAAAGAGGCTTGTAAATACAGAAAAAAGACTCATGCTTGCCAGAAAGGAGAGGAGCCGGGGGACTGGGTATAAAAGCTGAAGGGATTAAGTACAAATTAGTAGTGACAAAATAGCCACCAGGATGTATAGTCAATAATATTGTAATAACTATTGATGGTACCAGATGGTACTGGAAATATCAGGGGGGATACTTTGTAAAGTATATGATTATCTAACCACTATGCTGTACACCTGAAACTAATACAAAAAAAAGTTGAATCTAAAAAAATAGTGTTGTAAGATTAATAAATGCCTTCATTCTTTATTTTATAGGTGATAAAACTGAAGCACAGTTAAATGAACCAATTTGTTCTTGTCATAAAGTTACTTAGTGGCAGAGCCAAGACTAAAATTGTTCTGAATTTTGGTTATAGACCCTCTTAAGGATGTTATTCTATACTATAGGGTACATGGTTTCCCATCTTAAATACATGTTAATTCATTGTTATTTTGAACTCTTAACATTTTCACATAAAAGCATATATATTGTAATTTTTCCTCTACCTGACCTTTGGTATATCAGTTGTCCCAAAGGATACCTCTGTTACCAAATTTTTGAACTCTTTTTAGAAATAGTCTTTGTATATAAGTGTGGTGTGTGTGTGTGTGTGTGTGTGTGTGTGTGTGTGTGTATGCATACCACATACCTCCCCACTTTTGTTTATGCAGATAGTAGGGTACTATAGTTTTGCACCTTGTTTTTTTTTGTTGTTTGTTTTGCACCTTGTTTTTATCACTTAAAAGTATCTTGGAGATTGTTCTACATCGCCACATAAAAGACATTTTTTTCATTTATTTTTTGTTATGGATTTTTTAAAATCTTTTTTTGTTTGTTAATCCTCACCCAAGGATATTTTTTCTATTGATTTTTAGAGAGAGTGGAAGGGAGGGAAGGAGGGAGGTGGAGAGAGAGAGAGAAACATCAATGTAAGAGAGACATATCAATTGGTTGCCTCCCACACATGTCCCAACTGAGGCTGGGGGTAGGAGATGGGGTGGGAAGGTGGGAGGGGGAGATCAGCAACCCAGGTATGTGCCCTTGATGGGGAATCAAACCCTCGATCCTATGGCCAGTGCTCCAACACTGAGCCACACTGGCCAGGCCTCAAATAATTTTTTAAAAGCTGTATAGTACCCCATATATGGATACCATAATTTATTTGATTCATCTCTTAATGATAGATGTTTTAAGTTGTTTCTAGATTTTTGTTATTACAAAGAATGCTCAGTATTGTGCATATGTCTGCATTCACTGATAATTTATAACTTGAATTACTAGAAATAGAATTGCTCAGTCATAGGATATGGGCATTTTTAATTTTGGTAGTTACTGTATAAAATTTTCTTCCAAGCTATACTTCAGCCAAAAATATGAAAGTGCCTATTTCTCAATTCCTTTGTCAACATATCATATTATTAGTTTTTGTAAATCTTGGCTACTCTGGAAAGTGAAAACCATATCTCAAAAATTTTTTAGAATTTTTATTTATTGATTTTAAGGAGGGAG
>NW_006293778.1:79626-85077 GCF_000327345.1 Myotis davidii | reverse complement strand
AGAGATTGATTTGTTACTTTACCTATTTATGCATTCATTGGTTGATACTTGTATGTGCCCTGACTGGAGATCGAACCAGCAACCTTTTGGTGCATAGGACGACACTCCCACTAACTGAGCCACACTGGCCTGGGCAAAGCCAACTAACTTTAAAATTCCATAGACCCTTATGACAAAAAGAGCTCTCAGTTTTTCCTGTCTCTCTCTTAAGTTTAAAGTACAAACTTAAAAAGTCAGTATTTAACATACATTTTGGGACTCTCTTAATGTTCTTAAAAGTTGTTTTTTCCACTCTAAAAATAGCCCGTGCTCATTATTGTTTTGAAATTTTATGTTACTAGAAAGTGGGAAGCCACACATGCAGAAACAATCATCATTAGCATTTTGGTCTATTATTTTTTAAATATGTTTTTATTGACTTTAGAAAGAAGAGAGGAAGGGCAAGGGAGAGAATGAGAAATATCTCCAAGAGAAAACTATCGATTGGCTGCCTCCTGCATGCCCCTACTGGGGATCCAGCCCACAGCCTGGGCATCTGCCCTGACTGGGAATCAAACCTGTAAACTCTCAGTGCATGGGACAACTCAACTAACTTGAGCCACACCAGCCAGGACCTTTTTTATTTTATTTTATTTTTTTTAATATATTTTTATTGATTTCAGAGAGGAAGGAGAGGGAGAGAGAGAGAAACAACAATGATGAGAGAGAATCGTTGATTGGCTGCCTCCTGCACGACCCCTACGGGGATCGAGCCTGCAACCCAGACATGTGCCCTGGCCAGGAATCAAACCATGCCCTCCTAGTTCATAGGTCAACACTCACCCACTGAACCACACTGGCTGGGTGCAGATCTTTTTAATATAAATATTAATTGTACCTTATGTACAGCTTTTATCTTTTTTCTTTTTTAGCATTCTTTGTTATAAACGTTGTTAACATTTTTAGTGACTACCAACATTTTGAGTGGGATTACCTAAATTTACTTAACTTTTAAAAAAAATTTTAAATAATTTCTGTACATATACAATCATGTGTTGCTTAACAAAAGGTATACAGTCGGAGAAATTCCCCTTTAGGTGATTTTATAGTTGTGCATACATCAGAGGCTGTATATATAGCCCACTGCATACCTAGGCTATGTGGCATTACCTATTGCTCCTAGGCTATAAGCCTCAGTCTACACCTTGTTACTGCACAAAACAACATGAAATGAAATCAAACACAAGAGAAAATAATGCAGTCAGGAGACAAAATAAGCAAAATGTATGAGGCTGCTGCTGGTATAACAGCATTCTGGTTTACAGCAATTTTTTTTTAAGTATAAAGAGTACACTCTAAAACAATGATTTAAAGTATAGTATAGTTAATACATAAACATAGTCATTTATTATAATTTTCATGTATTATGTATTATACGTAAATCTATGTGCTATACTTTTATATGACTGGCAGTGCAGTAGGTTTGCACCAGCATCTCCACAGACACGAGTAATGCATTGCACTACAACTTTATGACGACTATAATGTCACTACGTGATAGGGATTTTTCAGCTCCATTACAATCTTATGAGACCACCCTTCTATCTGCAGTCTGTTTTTGACCCAAACAACAACTTATGTGGCACATAACTGTACTCCTTTATAGGGTAGTAGATTATACTGTGAAGTAGCTTTTTTAGAACTAGCAATCTGACAGAAAAATTGCATTTTCCTACACTTAGAAAAAGCGCATCATCATGTGTGGTTATGCACATCTGAATTGCTGCAAAACTTCATTTGAAAATCATCCTATATTACCAGAGTTCCAATTGAGTTAGGTAGGCTCTTTGGACTGCTTTACAATTTTTAAGGCAATCTCAAAAAAATACTTGTAGGAATTTTCTGTGGAAAAAAATGGTAACACTAAATCCCTTGTAAATGTTCTCAATGTAATAATTGGTAGCCTGTGTTATTTGATACATTCATAGAGAATGAATTCAACTGTTTATAATACTATTCCACTTTATGATAATGGCATGTTTTTAGGTTCTGAAATAATCTTGAGTATATTTTTAATATATTATTTATTCTTACAATAATTTTAGGTCAACTGGCTATTCTGAGGTGATAGTTGTCGTTGGCGGCTGTGAACGAGTTGGAGGGTTTAATCTTCCATATACTGAGTGCTATGATCCTGTGACAGGAGAATGGAAGTCTTTGGCTAAGCTTCCAGAATTTACCAAATCAGAGTATGCAGTCTGTGCACTAAGGAATGACATTCTTGTTTCAGGTAAATAAAGAATTATTTATAGTAGCTACTCTTAATTTGAACATAGCTTGGCTGTTTTAAATTAAAACAGTGTCACAAAAGAAAACAGTGACACTGGATATGCCCACTTTAGGCAGATCAGTTTGTACAACAAATAAAACCACGATGACTTTTTGCTGTAACTACAGTATGTATGGTCTGAAGTCTGTTAATTAAGTGATCATATTAGCTTTGCAGATTACTAGATTACTGCACATTGAACATACAACAACACATACTTTATTTTGTACAATGGTATGCTTTTTTAAAAAATCTATCATTTTTTAAATGTTTTTTAAAGTAATTCTGGCCCAGCCAAGCATGGTTGAGTGGTTGAGTGCCGACCTAGGAACCAGGAGATCACAGGTCAGGGCATATGCCTGGGTTGCCGGCTCAATCCCCAGTAGAGGGTGTGCAGGAGGCAGCTGATCGATGATTCTCTCTCATCGTGGATGTTCCTCTCTTCTCTTCCTCTCCCTTCCTCTCTGAAATCAATAAGAAATATATTTAAAAATAATAATAATTCTGGTTTTGGGGTGCTTCTGGTTACCAACTCCTAAAATAACAATCTATATACATTTGTAAAGTTCAGAGTCTGCAGTTTATTTTTTGAGGCCTATAATTATTTTATTTTTAAACTATATTGATTTCAGAGAGGAAGGGAGAGGGACAGAGAGATAGAAACATGATGAGAGAGAATCATTGATCAGCTGCCTCCTGGGCACCCCCGACGGGGGATAAAGCCTGCAACCCAAGCATGTGCCCTGACCAGGAATCTAACCGTAACCTCCTGGTTCATAGGTCAACACTCAACCACTGAGCCACGCTAGCCGGGCTGTAATTATTTCTCAAGATAACAATTGGCAGTGTTAAAATCTGTTCTGTAGAACTATTTGCAGTAAGCTTTCAGAGGGTCCTTGTTTTCATTTATTGAACTGAATTCTTAAGTTCTTGTACTGGATGAATAAATCCCGTGTTTTATTATCTTTGCCTTGGGCATAGATCCTTTGGTGATAGATACATATATATTGAATGTGCATTGTTTTGCATTTAAAGGTGGAAGAATCAATGGCCGTGATGTCTGGATTTATAATTCACAGTTAAATATTTGGATCAGAGTTGCTTCTCTAAACAAAGGCAGATGGCGTCACAAAATGGCTGTCCTCCTTGGTAAAGTAAGAGAAACCACTTTTTATCACTATTGCTGGTACATTTCCAAAATAAATACCACAGTTGAATCCTTTATTTTACTCACCCTCTGGGTATTTTGGCTTCAAATTGTATTTCCTTCCATTTCTAACCTCAATAGATAAACTGAAGATATAAACAATTTGACACTGTACTTTTGAATGGATAGTTTGTTCTCTCAATTTGGAATTCGTGACAGTACACCACATTTCTCTTTTCATGCGCCACTGGAGTCTAAATGCCTAAGAAACATGGAAAATAAAGGCGTTGCATCAAGTACAAAAACAAGCCAATGTCTAATCCAAGCAGTTTTTTTCCTTTTACTGACTTTGGCAGTCAGGCAGAGATATATTTATCTAGAGTGATGTTATTTTATCTTTTTATTTGTACAAGTAGGGGCAAAACAAATTTAAAATAAGTGTGAAGATAAACTCACCAACATATTTTAAACTAAACTTGTTATTGACTGCAGCTAATAAGTTTTATAAAAAATATGTAATTTGGTTCTGAACCCTTTGCTGTTCTTAGGAACTAGAGAATCACTTGTGGACTAGTGGTTTCCAAACTTTTAAAAAGCAACTACACCCTCCTTTTTAAAGTTAAATCTAATATAAATTTTATTCCAAGAGCTAACTTGGGTCCTTTAGCTTTTCCCTGCCTTCCTCTCTATCAGCTCTTCCAAAGCCTCCTCAAATTAATAAACAGTCTAAGAAAAAGCAGCATACTTGCTTGCACATGTATTTTTGAATGGTCCCTTAGTACCAGGCTCTCCTGCGGAGATATTTCAGAGCTACCAATGAGAAACCAGAACTGCTCTAATTTGAAACAGAGATGGTACCAGGAACCTTTCCCACCCAGCCTCCCCTCTCCCATGCCCATAGAGGCTTCTAGATAATCTGTCTCTACTGTAGAATACCAGAGCTTCTCGAAGCACATGGAAAGCCACTGTTAATTCCTAAGGATTTTTTTTTAATTCCTAAGGATATTGATCTAGTGTGGTGCTGCTGTCAACAAGGTCAGTGAAATAATGAGGACCTTGAGATAGATGTAATGGAAAGAAAATATTAATAGAATAATTTATAAAACCACTGGCTTGGCAGTACCTACTATATTATATATAGTTTTGGTAGCTATGCCTCAAGAATGACAAAATATTACTAAAAAGGGACTGCTAAAGCGAAAGAGATGAGGTCTAACTAAAAATATTATAATGACTTAGTCAACATACAAAGGTATTAAAAATTATTATTTCTCAAATACTATATATGGATTAATGAACACAAATTTATTTCACAAATATCAGTATACTTGACTTGAAGCTACCCAAAATTTGGAATCACTAAATCAAGAAATAAAAGGAATCCTTTCTACTTTATATAGCAAGTACTCAATCCATGGAAACCATTATGCCTAAAATTTACAATATAGGCTGAATTCAAACCTATAAAATTATTTAAATTTATAAATGTTCTCTGTAAAAGAGCCCTAGAGTGGTTTGGAATATAGAGTCTTAGCACATGAAGGAATCTTAGAGAATACTTACTATAATTTTTAAATTCATAAAGTGGGCCAGCCATTATCACTCAGTGGTTAAGCATCAACCTATGAACCAGGAGGTCACGGTTCCAATTCTGGGTCGGGGCACATACCTGGGTTTTGGGCTCCATCCCTAGTAGGAGCTTGCAGGAGGCAGCCAGTCAATGATTTTCTCTCATCATTGATGTTTCTCTCTCTCTCCTTCTCTCTTCCTCTCTGAAATCAATTTAAAAAATACATATTTTTTTAAATTAATAAAGAAAGTGAATCAAGAAATTAAGCCACTTGCCCAAGGTTATACAGAAAGTGATAAAGGAACAAAAGCTCGGATTTTTCTTAGGCTAGAGGTGTTTTATCTTGTAGGTAGCCCTGGCTGGGTGATAAGATCAATTGGTTAGAGTGTCGTCCTGGTATGCCAAGCCTGTGGGTTTGATTCCCAA
>NW_006293778.1:72822-79584 GCF_000327345.1 Myotis davidii | reverse complement strand
TCTCCCCCTCTCCCTCTTTCCCCCTCCCTCCCTCACACTTCTCCACTGCCCCCATCCCTATCTGCTTCCTCTCTCTCTCTCAAATCAATTTTTAAATTTTTTGAAAAGAAATTAGGTCTGAGTCTCAGAAAGAATTGCCCAAAGTCTTAACATTGTCTGGCTGCCTCTCCTGACTTCAAAGCCTATGTCCTACTGGCTACATTGTTCTACAGTTTCCATACCCCTTCCAACTGCATAACCTTGAGTAAGTTACTTAGCCTCTCTGAACGACATGGTGTTAGAACAAACCCACCAAAAGATCTTTTTTATCATAATGTGAGAAAAGCAAGATAGAAATGGCATTGGCTGCTGTGGAAATTTGGAGGAACACAGAAAGATAAATTGTGGACAGACTTTAAATGATAATATATAACATTTAGCCTTGACCCTTAGGCATTCATTGTTGAACTATTAAAAGGAGTTGATGAGGTGTTTTAGTAAGATTAATCTGTGGTTTAGAGACCAGGAGATTAATTGAAAGGTATGAAATGATATGGACCCTGAGGGAGGATAATGGCAGTGGGAAACAAAAGAAAGGGACAGATGTCAGAGATATTGTGAAAGAAGACTCAGTAGGTGTTAATAGTTAATTAGATGTGGAGGGAAGAGTTGATGATGACCGTCCTTTAAAAGAACTTTGGATGTTAAACAGGAGAGCTCCTTTAGTTAAAAGTGTCTTGTATGTCTCATTATGTTTAATTGACTATTCTGCATATAGGTCATTTAATAAATGGCTTGTTGATTAGATCATCTGTCATATAAAGATACTAATTTGCCGTAACTGGTTTGGCTCAGTGGTTAGAGCATCGGCCTGCAGACTCAAGGGTCCCAGGTTCGATTCCAGTGAAGGGCATGTACCTTGGTTGCGGGCACATCCCCAGTGGGGAGTGTGCAGGAGGCAGCTGATCGATGTTTCTAACTCTCTATCCCTCTCCCTTCCTCTCTGTAAAAAAATCAATAAAGTATATTTAAAAAAAAATAATAAAGATACTAATTTGCCCTATCTTCCTAATATTTGTGAAAAGAAAATGTACGTGAAAGCCCTTTGAAATATATAGTATGGAGTTCGTTATGTGTCAGGTACTTTTCTAGGCACTTGTAGAGATTAAAATGAAGAAGCCCTAGCCGGTTTGGCTCAGTGGATGGAGTCTCCGCCTGCGGACTGAAGAGTCCCTGGTTTGATTTCGGTCAAGGGCACATGCCTGGGTTGCGAGCTCAATCCCCAGTAAGGGGCACACAGGAGGCAGCCAAGCAATGATTCTTTCTCATCATAGATGTTTCTATCTTTCTCTTCCTGTCCCTTCCTCTCTGAAGTCAATAAAAATACATTTAAAAAAATAGCCCTAGCCGGTTTGGCTCAGCAGATAGAGTGTCCGCCCTTAGACTGAGGGGTCCTGGGTTTGATTCTGGCCAAGGGCACGTACCTCAGTTGTGGGCTCGATCCCCAGTAGGGGGCGTGCAGGAGGCAGCTGATCAGTGATTCTTTGTCATCATTGATGTTTCTCTCTCCCTCTCCCTCTCTGAAATCAATAAAAATATATTAAAAACAAAAACAAAAAAACAAGATAGGCCCTGCCTCCCAAGATCTCAGTCTAATAATCCTTACCTAGTATTTTATTTACATAGCTTTCTTACTTTATCATAATCTAATATTTTCATCATTCATGAATATGGGCATTTAAGTTTAATCATGTAATTCTAAGCTCAAGCAGTATTATATCTAAGGAGGTGAAGATTTGTTCTTGAGGGGGTGAAAAAAATGTAGTTTCATGTATAAAGCACAGATATACATACAGTACATAAACAGATATACAATTATCTGTGGTATTAAAATTTCATTGGAGGAGGCTATTATGAAAAAAATGTCTAAAAAGACTCTTTGGTGGTGGTAAATTTTTTAAAGTTTCAGAAGCTGAGCTAAATATATTGCAATTATAGTTATCAAGTGCTCTTTAAAGGAGAGAGGTTACTTAATTCTTTAGCCAACTAGTTCAGGATTCAAGCTTTGTTAATTAAGATTTTTTTCCCATGTATTTTATATATAGGTATATGTTGTTGGAGGCTATGATGGACAGAACAGGCTTAGCAGCGTAGAATGTTATGATTCCTTTTCAAATCGATGGACTGAAGTTGCTCCCCTTAAGGAAGCAGTGAGTTCTCCTGCTGTGACTAGCTGTGTAGGCAAACTGTTTGTGATTGGTGGCGGACCTGATGATAATACTTGTTCTGATAAGGTAAGGCATGCTCTCTTACCGAAATTACCAATGACATATATAGGAAGAGAAATATGGAAAGCTTATCAAGGGTATAGCGAGGTTCCTTAGTGTGAAAGGCCTTTTAAAACTTGGTACTTTATACTTTTGAGGGAAAATACTGAATTTCAAATTAGTAAAGAGAGATTCTAATATATCTGACAATTTGCTGTAAAAAACATGATTTGATTTGTTTGAAATGATACTAATCTCAATGTTGAGATCTTGTACTAAATAAGTTGTTTTAAACCTTTTACTGTTGTAGTCAATAGGTTTGAAAAATTATTCACACAAAACACAGTTGGGAGATGAATCGTCAAAGGGGATAAGACACAGTAACTAATTATGCCGCCTCCAAATGGGTCATTTTCTGCATACTTTAAAAGTATTTTTTAGAACAAAGATGAGAAAAGGAAACCTCTGTAATATAAATAGAGGATGGTTCAAAGTCGCTGCATTTCATGGAACTCTTGGATAAAAGAACTTCTGCCACCCTGACTTCTCAGGAAATACTAAGTTTTTTCTGGAAACAACTGTCTATTACCTAATTGGTTTAGCAATAGTTAACTGAATTTTGTCAATTTTTTTTTCTAAATTAACTTTACACAAATGTGGTCAAAAGTTACATATTTAAAATTCATTAATTCAGAATTTGTTATCATTCAGAGTATACTGAATTGAGATTTACTTACGTTCTTTTGAAGAAAGGTATCCCTAAAAGTGTAAAGAAATTATATTCAGATTAAATCATAGTTATGCTATATAATACCATTTTTTAAAAATCTAAACTATTCATTTTCATGGAAATAAGTAAAGCAAACTTGGTAGCCATTCCTTCTGGAAGCAATCTCTGTTTGTTACTTTATTCTGTTTGATAATAATAAATGTACATTTGAGAATTTCATATTTCACAGTTCACTATTAAGCTAACTCTTAATTCTGTGAATTAATGAGATTTGACTTTTAATATGTTTCTATATATTGATAGGCTTTTTATTAAGCAAATTTACATTTTTGTTTAGAAATTTTAATTAAATATTTCTATGTATTAGGTTCAATCTTATGATCCAGAAACCAATTCTTGGCTACTTCGTGCAGCTATCCCAATTGCCAAGAGATGTATAACAGCTGTATCCTTAAACAACTTGATATATGTGGCTGGTGGACTGACCAAGGCAATATACTGTTATGATCCAGTTGAAGATTACTGGATGCACGTACAGAATACATTCAGCCGGCAGGTAATAACATAAAAATCCTAAAGAAAAATTAATCTAGGAGGAACTAAGTACATGACAATTATGAATATACTGCAGTTCTGCTATTTCATGTATGCTTGAACTATTTCATAATTTTTTTAAACTTTTTACCATCCTGTGGTAAAGTAGCTATTGTGCTTGAGCTGTTCATTTTTCCCCCCTTGACCTTTGTCAGAATTCTGCTCTAGTCCTTATCACTCTCTCTTGCATATTTTAAAAGATAAGAAATGCTCCCAAACTGGTTTTTTCTTTCTGTAGTCAGAAGCTAGTTATTGTTTATTTGTTATAAAGAAAATGGCTGTGCTCATGTCTTCATCCACACACTCTGGCCTGTATCTATCTATTCCCCCTCCACCACTGCTTCCAAAAAAAAGGCCTTCTCTCAGCCTTTCGATTCATGGCTCGCTCTTCTTTCTTCTGCCACCAAAATGCATGATGGTTCTGATGCTGGATATCTGATTCTACCTATACCACTCTAGAGATCTTGTACTCTCAAAGGCCATTACTTATCATCTCCCAGTCTCATTCATATTCACTTGTTTTTTCTACCCAACCTTTAAATACGGGTTTTCCTTGAGCCTCTTCCCCCTGCCGTCTTCACAGTTTATACTCTATTCCTGAATGATCTCATCTACTGCCCAATACTGATGACTTCAAGTCTGTATCCATTAAAGCCTCTCTCCTGTGTTCCAGACTCAAATTTCAAGCTGCTTATTTGATATTTTCCATGAGTGTTCTTCCCCAAGCCTACTTTTTGTTTTCTAATAAGCTAGTGAATGGAAAACTCTTTTTCTCCCTTACTCTCAAAATACTTCTGACACCAGAAATGTGCATTTTCCCCACACCAGTTACTTCTTCACAGTTTGGGTGTCTTACAATCCAATTCTGTTCTGACATTATCTACCTGAAGTTAGTGTTAGATTCCACAAGTCAAGGGTTCAGTTCCACTAGACTGCCCCTGCTTCAAATGCCAATCACAAGTTCCAGGTTGTCCCCAGTATTTCTGATCTACCAGTTAAAAATCCAGGTTCCCCCACTTCAGGTTCGATAATTTGTTTGAACAGCTCATTGCATTCAGGGAAACATTTATTTTTGTTTCCTGGTTTATTGTGTAAAGGGGTTTTGCAAAAGATACAGGTGAACAGCCAGATAAAGATTTATATAGAATGAGGTCCAGAAGGATCCCAAGCAGAGGAGCTTCTGTCGTCGTGCAGTTGAGGTGTGCCACCCCCCAATACACGGATGTGTCAACAACCTGAACACTCTCCAAATCCCACACTTTGGAGATCATATAGACATGATCAATTATTAACTCAGTTTCCAGCCTGTCTCCCTTCTCCAGAGAATGGGGGGTGGGCCTGAAAGTTCCAAGTTTCTAATCATGGCTTCGTCTTTCTGGTGACCAGCCCTCATCCAGGAACCCACCAAGAGTCACCTCATTAAAATGAAAGACACTCCTATCACCCAGGAAATTCCAAGGAATTTAGACGCTCTGTATCAGAAACATGGGGCCAGAGACAAATATACACACACATCTATAATAATAAAAGCATTAGACCAGACAGCTGAACAACCTTCCGAACGAAGCCGCGATTGCAAGGGCCAAATTTCGTGCATCGGGCCTCTAGTATATTTATATTTCCTATTATTTCACAGCTAGAAAATTTCTTAGGTTTTCCTCTCTTTTATATTGAATCAATCTAGCCTATCAGTTCTCAGAGTTTCTCCTATTCTTTTCCATTCCTATTCTTGCTTTTGTTCAAGTTCTTATCAGTTCCTACCTAAACTGAAACAATAATCTAGTGTTTCACTAATGTCTTGCTTCTCTAACTCGTTTTGCCACCAGTTATTTTCTAACAAATATAATAATCATGTCTCTCCTCTGATTGGAAACTACTGAGTAAAATCCAAAGTTTTTCCACTTCCTTCTATTCTAGGCCTTCTGTTGGCTGACCTCTGCTTGCTTTTTCAGCTTTACTTTCTGCAACTATATCTCAATTATATTAATATCTATTATTTGCATTCTATATAGATCTTATGTGTTCCTGCCTTAGTTCATACTGTCCCCTTAGCCCCTCATGCCTTTTCTGGCTTCACTGTTCACCAAAAAACGATAAATCATCTAATTTCATGGTAGACAGTTATTTGAGTCCAAGGCTACATTTTCTTTTTTTTAAATATATTTTATTGATTTTAGAGAGGAAGGGAGAGGGAGATAGAAACATTAATGATGAGAGAGAATCATTGATTGGCTGCCTCCTGCACGCCCCCTACTGGGGGTCGAGCCCACAACCCAGGCATGTGCCCCTTCGTCAGAATCAAACCTGGGACCCTTCAGACCGCAGGCCAACGCTCTATCCATTGAAGCAAACCAGCTAGGGCTACATTTTCTTAAATGCTTAAAATCCTGAATGACATAAAAGAGCTAAAAAAATGAGCTCTTTTTTTGTTGTTTGCAGTCCAAATGGACCCAGCCTTTTTCTCTCTCTCTATTTCCATGCTTCTTGACTTTGCATAATTCCTAAAAGCCACAGTTTGCTATTTTAAACATTTTTGCATTTTAATTCTTGTCAGGAACATCCTTTTAAAAAAATTGTGGGATTTTAATTCGATGATGATTTTTTTAAATATTTCTTCAGTAGACCAGGTATTTAAAGTGTCATTAAAGTTTAGAATAATAAATGAAATATGATTCTTTATTGTTGGCATTTAAGCCTAAGGATTATAAATAATAATAATTAAGGAGAAGGTTGTTGGAGTTTTTTTTTACAATATTAGGATTGTGTTTCATTTTAATCTATAGTACATGTAATTTCCTGATATGAAAGTATAACTATTTCAAGGTTGCTTGGTTGGTTTAATTCTGAGCATTATTATCTGAAATGATGTTAATAACAAGGTCCTATAACAATATAGTTTAAGAATCATCATCAAAGTGACTGTAAGGTTTAGTCATGTGGTGTTGCTTATCCCAGGAAACTAAGGATATTGTTGGTTTTGTGTTTTTTTAACTCCTTCCCCGGCAGAAACGTGTATACTCGTTTTCACAAAATGTTCTTTTTTCAGTCGTCGACGAGTATACTCGTCTAAAAACTTTACCTTCAAAAACCAGCTACATACGTACCATTCTAAATAATTTCATCTAGAAACTTTCTGAGGAAATACTATTCTTAACCACAAAAATGGGAAGAAAAAATAATTACAACATGTTT
>NW_006293778.1:64095-72658 GCF_000327345.1 Myotis davidii | reverse complement strand
GCTCAACCATTGAGCCACACCAGCTGGGCAGGATGTTGTTTTTTATTGTATTGATAACTTTTAGAATTTATAGAAAGAGCTTGTGTACTTTTAATATATATATATGTATATAATTTTTTTATTGATTTCAGAGAGGAAGGGAGAGAGAGAGATTAAAACATCAATAATGAGAGAGTCTCATTGATCAGCTGCCTCCTGCACGCCCCACACTGGGGATTGAGCCTGCAACCCAGTCATATGCCTTGACCGGGAATCGAACCGTGATCTCCTGGTTCACAGGTTAAGGCTCAACCACTGAGCCACACAGGCTGGGCATAGCTTGTGTACTTTAGATGAAAAATGTTATAGTTTGGCACATAATTGGTACAATTCATGGGTTAGGTATTCTGGATAAAAGTTTGTCACTCACTAACGATAATCAGTCAAGTTATTCTGGAAGTATATGAACTATAATATAGGCATTTTTTAAGTACTCACTAATTCTTTTTTTTATTATTATATTTATTTTTTAGAGTGAGAGAGGAAGGGGAGAGAGAAAGAAACATTGAATTGTTTTTCTACTTATTTACACATTCATTGGTTGCTTCTTGTATGTGCCCTGACTGAGAATCAAACCTGCAACCTTGGCATATCGGGACAATGCTCTACCCACCTGAGCTACCCAACCAGACTCACTAATTCTTTTATACCTAAAGATACTATCCTAATCTGTGGTTATATTATAGCCACTTCCTATAATAAAGAACCTTCCTATAATAGAAGAAGCAAGCCAAGCTCTTCAGAGATGTTTTCTTTCAGCTATCACTAGGTTAAAACCCATCTCTCAGCCCACCACCCTCGCTTCACCGCCCCCCCCCCCAACTTGGCCCAATTACTAACATATATTTTATCTTAACACCCACTTCATCCATGCAAAATTAGCACTCGCACATAGAGTAAAAGTTAGCAAAAGGGAGCTTATTTCATGTTTCCTTTTATTGACAGTGTTAAACCATGTCTTATTTTACTTTTCAGCTTGCTACCAAATCTCTTACCTTCAACAATTAATGTGGGGTTTTTTATGTGTTTGTTAAAACAGGAAAACTGTGGTATGTCTGTGTGTAATGGTAAAATATATATCCTGGGTGGAAGACGGGAAAATGGAGAAGCCACAGACACTATTCTCTGTTATGATCCTGCAACAAGCATCATCACAGGGGTAGCTGCAATGCCCAGGCCAGTGTCCTATCACGGCTGTGTGACTATCCACAGATACAATGAGAAATGCTTTAAGCTCTAACGCCAGGATGCTTCACCCAAGAAGCCACACCGATCCAAGATGAGAGGTTTCAAAAGCTCCAGAGTGGGACCTTGGCATATCTCCTTTGTGCCATATGCACAAAAAGTAAAAATAGTAATTGTGGTGCCTTTCTCCCCAAAATATTAATCTTTCAAACTGTAATAAAGCCTTCCCTGTAATTGGAAAACAAAGGGGTTTGGGTTGTTGTTGAAGATAATAGTGGTGTTGCTTGGGCTTTGAAAATGCACCTTTGTAAATATTTGTGAGAAACCTATGTGGAATAGGAAATTCTGTCTGATTACCTTGTAGGAATTTGTGATTGGTCTCTTCATTTATGTATGTTATCTGCAAGACTGTATATTCCTTATTTTGTCATACAGACAGATAGAAAATTGCATGACTTCAGGCTTCATTTAGGTTGAATCATGTAATGCTTACAACACATCCTGAGGAGGAAAAATCAGTTTTCAAAATCTTTGTCACTAAAAATATATTCAAACTGATTAATTTTACTGAAAGGATTTTTTTCTGTAATTGATAAAAATGTGATGACAGCAATTTGAGTAAGATACCAAATTATTACTTCATGCTTAGAATTGCTGTCTTATATTAAACGTAGTTTTGAGTAGAGGTTGGGTAGAAGATAGAAAAGCAGATGCCATTAAAATGACAGGTTACTTTCTAAGGAAAAATTAAGATCCTTTGGAAGGAAAATGACTCACTGTGCCTCTCAAATGCCTCTTAAAGAGGTTCCTTTTCGTGAACCTGGCAAAGGAGTTGAAATCCATTTTGTAATATTATCTCGTGAAAAGCAGGGACAGATCTTCTCCCAGCCCAGAAGGGTTTGACCTCACTAATATGGTGCTTTGGGTGAGGACTTCTCCCCTGGTTATCCTACTTTCAGGTGACCAGCTTAAGTCCTGGGAGTCTCTACAATTAAGTTGTCTTTAAAGGGTAAACCAGGGCCCACCTAGCTCGGCCCATTTTTCTTTTAAAATTAACTGTCAATAAACTAACGACAGTAGTTGCCGTTTCTAATCTCATTTGGTACCATTGTGTAAATTATTGATCAAAATTCCCAAGCTTCTATACAACAAATTGCCTTTGTCTAGTTTTTCAACTCCAGTTTATAAAACTTACTAGTATTCAGGGATCACCGTAAAAATTCTTTCTAAGGCAAATGGAGTAGCAGGAACTACAGCATAACTGACCGTTATGTCTCAGTGGACCGGTGTAATTTACAACATTTTAGAGATGTTCCAGGTAGCCTGCTATGTTTCAACTTCCCAGGCACTGTTGTCTTCTTACATTATAATTAATATAGTCCTTGTCATAGGAGATATGGTGCAAATATATGATTGGAGTGTCACCACATTTCTGTTAAAACCAAGGTAGCAATAAAAAAGTTAACATTGATAAACTTATTTTTATTATCCTAGAGCAGTGATGGCGAACCTATGACATGCGTGTCAGAGGGGTGACTCGCAAACTCATTTTTTTGGTTGATTTTTCTTTGTTAAATGGCATTTAAATATATAAAATAAATATCAAAAATATAAATCTTTGTTTTACTATGGTTGCAAATATCAAAAAATTTCTATATGTGACACGGCACAGTTAAGTTAGGGTTTTTCAAAATGCTGACACGCTGAACTCAAAAGGTTCGCCATCACTGTCCTAGAATGATAAAAGAGATATCAAATAAAATATATGGCATCAACTTAAATGCTTAGCTGGAATCAGAATTCTGAGGAAAACTCTAAAAAACAAATTTTTAGGGAAATTTTACTTTTTTAATTTTTACTTTTCAAATCATAATTTTTAATGATATATACCTTTTTGTGGTAATTATCAGAGCAATTCAGAAAATAATTTTCTGTCATTTTAATTGAAAAATCATTGCATGTACTATTAGGATACTTGTTTTTATTTTTGAGTAAATATCTACTTTTACATTATATCCTTTGTGTAGATAGTGGAATCTATTTAGTTCAGAAATTCTTTGCAGTATATGAGATAATGTATGAGAAAAGTGTAATTGCTGAGGATTATACAGATGATACTTGTTACTTCATGTTTATTTTTAAGATCATGCCCATTCATAAATACAGACATTTCACATAAAAAATATTTTCTCAAGGTAACTTGTATTCTGGTACTTTTATATATTGTAAAAGTATATTAACTATTGTATTTTGATATTCATTTATTTTAATATCCATATGTTCATTGTAGTAATTTGAAATGAAATTCAATAGAACAGAATTTGTTTAAACATGGACCTCATACCAATATTGCTTAATTTTTTTCTCTACATAATTAAAACTACATCAATTAAGTATTCAAACCAAGAACTTAGTTATACTAGGAAATTAAAGCCTAAGGATTAAGTATTCAAACCAAGAACTTAGTTATACTAGGAAATTAAAGAACTATTTTTAAAGTTACCCAAATGATATTTTAATTTTGTTTAATTATTTGTCTTCCTTTACTGATTCTTGATAAATGATGGTGTTAGCATTTTAAAAAAACAAAAAGAATTTTAGGATATAATTAGTATATAAAAACGGATATATCTACCAAATTGGTCAGGTTATATTCATACTGTCATCACATCATTGACAGATTTTCTTTTGATAGGTAATGCTCATATAAGCCTTGGGTTAGTGTATATGTATATACGTGTGTGTGTGTGTAGAGAATATGGTCATGTACACACTTACATACTAGTACAAACACCAAGAGTTGTATAAGTTTGTAATGATCAGGAAAAAAACACAAATTAAAAAATAATTGACCTTATTAAATTCCATTTCAGAAGATTTTCTTATTTGGGAATTTCTAGATTACTTTTTTACATTTAAAAGTGCATGATGAGTATTAGTATGAATACTTGTATATAGCCAGAATCTCCATAATACATATGGTTTTATATGGTCAGAAAACAAAATGGAGGTGGAGATGCATTTGCTAAACCCACTCAGAGAGAAAGGGAATTGAAAGTATGTTTTGTGGATCAACAGAAAAGTACAGTTTGTTTTTTTCATGAACTTTAATCCTTTTCCATGTGTTCCTATATGTGAGTGAACAATAGAGTGGTCTAAAATTTACCACAGAAGACCTTCCTTTTCTACGCTAATCTTCCCACTGACTTGACTGCACAGGTATGAATTGGTAGCCTGTTGGATTTTAAATAACCTTTTCTTCCCTAGATAACTAAAATATAGATATTTACTCCATTTAAACAGGTGTTTAAGAAAATGATGTAAATACTCAGGGAGGGTATTAAGTTATCATTTTTGCTTATTTGGGGGGTTTAAAGTGCCATAACTAAATAACCTTGATTCTAGAGTAAATTTAATTTGGTTCATGATTCTAGAGTAAATTTATTTGGTAAAGGGCTTCACACATGGCCGTGGTTGAACATTCATTCTTTTGTATTTAGGAAAATGAAAATGTTTTGTGGACTGATACATTTTCTCTCAGTGAATATGAATTGTTTATGTATCTCTACTGTCAAAAACTCTTCTTGAAACTCAGGAAAGACAAAGATTCAATTATACTACTTTTGTCAGTATGAAAACCAGGTGTGTTGTGTATGGTGTGTTTTTTTTCCTGTTGTCTGGATATGGCAATAGATTTTTTTTTTTTAATTTCAGAGAGGAACAGAAAGGGAGAGAGAGAGAGAGGAAAACATCAGTGATGAGAGGGAATCATTGGTCGGCTGCCTCCTGCATGCCCCACCCTGGGGATCAAGCCCACAACCCAGGCATGTGCCCTGACCCAGAATGGAACTGTGACTTCTTGGTTCATAGGTGGATGCTCAACCACTAAGCCACCCTGGCCAGGCAATAGATTTTGTTTAATTGCTGTGAGAACCCATACATGAAAAGAAAGGGGTCAAGTTGTTCGTGTGTGCCTGTTGTGTTTTGAGATATATATGTGGAAAAGACATCTACTCCAGACTGTATTTTCAAAGAATAAAAATCGCTGTGTATATGGTACCATGTGATAAGATAATGTCTGTTAAAGGCTTCCTGTGGACAGCCTTTATTTTAGTAAACTCAAGACACCAGTTAACCTCAACATAATTTTGGCCTTATTAGAATTTGTTGTGCATTATATTAAAACCCAGGTTTACATCGCCTCAACCCATTATTCTTTTTAGTTAAGTAAATAGATTCACCATATCATGTAACCAGAATGGGGCAATTTGTTTGACCTTTAAGGCAGTAGGTTTGACTAGCTAGCTATACTTACACACCACTTGAGCCAGGAGTGTGAACTGAGAATTCCAGAGACATTTTCAACATACTTCAAACATTTTAAAATATTTTATATAAATGTTTTACATTTGTGTGATTGCCTAGATATTAAATTTACTTAGTGCTAAAGATAGTCATCATACATAATTCTTTTAAACAGCATTAGTCATAACTTATTTTATATATTATTCCAAAGAAAAGAATTTTAATATTTTTAAAATGACTGCATCTGAATTTGTGCCTTAAGTTCTCCCAGTGCTATTTCAACTTTTTTTCAATCTAAATAAAGCTTAATCTTAGAAAAGTTTCAAATTTGTTTACTATAGAGTAAATAAACCTCTTAAATTTTTTTTTCATTTCAGTCCTTAATTTTTTTAATTAGCACCAGCTGTGTGGTTGCTTGGCAGAATGAGAAAGATTGTTGGGTGTTTGGAGTTTTATTATATTTTTGTTTTGTTTGGGGGCTTTTTTGTTCTGTTTTGTTTTTATACCAAGGTGCTTTTTAAGATATTCAGGAAAAAAACATCAATCTTACATTGAATAATAGGCCCTTGTAAACATCATTTGCAATATCTACATCCAATGTCAAAAAAGTAAATTTTATTTTTGTTCCTTTATGTACTGTTCTTTTCTCTCTCTCTTCCCCACCCCCCATCACCCCTCCATGGTTTCTTCATTTAAATTTTTGTTGAAGTTTCTGGAGCTATCTGAGACAACACAATTACAGAATTTAACAGAATTATAATATGCTTTCGAACTTGTACATAATGACCATATGTCATTTGCCCTCAATTAGAGGCTCTAGAGTCTTCACAGTGGAGAAAAAAAAGCTTTGTATTTCTTTGTTCTCAATTCAATTGTAGCACATTAATACTTATATGTTTTGTTTAAATATATTTTGTGTATAGTATTTTTTAAAAGTTGTATCTAATAAAATGTCTTTTAACCATTATTACTTGATTATATGGGTGTATTAAATTTCGTTTACCAAAAATTTGTTGTTTTGTGTTTTGTTAATCCTCACCCGAGGGTATTTTTTTCTGTTGATTTTTAGAGAGGGGAGGGAGGTTGAGAGAGAGATTCATCCACCTGAGGGAGACACGTCAATTGGTTGCCTCCTGCACTCACCTCAACTGGAGGTTGAATCCAAAACCCTAGTGTGCAGGTCAGCACTCTAACCACTGAGCTACCAGCCAAGGCTGTTCTATTTCATTTTAAATGTATCCAAGTGGTTGTGCGGAAAAGGGATGGAGGAAATACATATTAATATATGTGTGTATTTACTGGTGTGTTCATAAAGTAACTATAAGGATTACTTATATTTATTTTTGTTGGTTTTTTAAAAATATATTTTTATTGATTTCAGAGAAGAAGGGAGAGGGGGAGAGAGAAACATCAATGATGAGAGAGAATCATTGATCAGCTGCCTCCTGCAACCCAGGCATATGGCCTGACCAGGAATTGAACTTTGACCTCCTGATTCATAGGTCAATTCTCAACCACTAAGCCATGCCAGCCAGGCAAGGATTGCTTATACTAGTATACGGAAAACCATGGATAGTGGGTAAAGAATAGGAGCCCCTTGTACTTCAAATATTCTCTAAAAAATCACCTGTACTCACCCTGCCCAGGTAGCTCAGTTGGTTAGAGCCTCCTTGATACGCCAAGGTTTTGGTTTCAGTTTTGCTCCCTGGTCAGGGCACATACAAGAAGAATCAACCGATGAGTACATAAATAAGTGAACAACAAATTGATTCGTCTCTCTTCCCCATTCTCACTTCCACCCTTCTTCCCTCCCTCTCAAATCAATTTTTTTAAAAAATCACCTGTATTCATATATGGAATGAGGGGGAAATGGGCTATACCTGCCTTTTGTTTCTCCTGTTTATTAACTGTTAATGGAGACAGATAATCAAAAGGGTTGTTGTACTCCTAGTCATGTTGAGGTCTTCTTAAGTTTTACGTATTTTATAATGTTTGACATCTTTTTTTAAAAAATATATTTTATTGATTTTTTACAGAGAAGAAGGGAGAGAGAGAGAGAGAGAGTCAGAAACACCGATCAGCTGCCTCCTGCATACCCCCCACTGGGGATGTGCCGGCAACCCAGGCACATGCTCTTGACCGGAATCGAACCTGGGACCCTTCAGTCGGCAGGCCGACGCTCTATCCACTGAGCCAAACCGGTTTCGGCAAATGTTTGACATCTTTAGAGACCTTCCTGGCTGGAGAGAAACCACCTCCCAGGACTATATGATTTCCAGAGGCAGTAAACAACTTGGCATTGAGGCCGCCTTTCATATATAAACCAAACAACCCTTTGTCCATACCCCCAACCACCTCCTTTAACTCACACACCAAGCCTGTTATCCCCTTCCCTAACTCATCCGGGGCCAGGGCCCAGACAACTAAGAACAACCCCTATGCCCCAGAGCCCAACAGAATTATTCAAATTAACCAGTACTAAGCTGTTTACCCTGCCCCACTTTGACTTTCCCATGGAAACCCCAATAAAGGCTCTGGCCTGTTTTCCCCTCATCCCCTTTCTGGTTCCTGACTGACGCTGGCACTTCCCCTGTGGGTGGCCCTGGGTGGTATGCCCTGCCCCTTGTTTCTAGGGGGATCTGTGAGTAATAAACATCTCAATGGCACTGATTTCTTCACGTCACTCAGTCACCTTTATTAGTTAAACTCACAAATTACTTCTGTAAAGAGCCAGCCAAGCTCCAAGGAAACCTCAAGCATATTCTGTGCGTGGGGGTGGCCAGCCGGTGAAGTTTTCCCCAACATACCGTATTTGCCGGCGTATAAGACGATTTTTTGGCCCTGAAAAATATGCCTCCAAGTGGGGGGTCGTCTTATACGCCAGGTACACTTCAGATAGACTGCCCATAGTGCTTGCCCCGTGCCATAGTGGCCTCCCGATGCCCGCCCACTTCATTCCACATACCGTTCAGGCATCAGCAGAGCTGCTGGGTGTATGCTCGGCTGTTATGCGATTTTGCTGTTATGCGATTTT
>NW_006293778.1:57019-63885 GCF_000327345.1 Myotis davidii | reverse complement strand
TTGCTAGGGACTTGCCCGGCACTTGCTCTCTACCTCTATTTGTTATCTTACTTCTATCATTGACAGTCCCTCTAGGTTGTGGGCTGCTTGCCTGTGTTCCTGAGAAGCATCTACGGTACCAGTCTATAGAGTGTGTTTTCTTTAGTGAATTACCGGTATGTTTACCGGTAATAAACTTGCACTGTTTTATGTATATGTTTGATTACATACAGCCTTGTGACAGTTTTCCTGCATGTCATAAGCATTTGAATATAAATTAAAATGTTAAAATCAAATCTGATATTGTTTTACCTTTTATTTGGTGTGTGGAAGGTGTGCGGAAGAGGGGGTAGTCTTATACGGCGAGTATATAACAAACTCTGTATTTTGAGTGGAAATGTTAGGGGGTCGTCTTATACGCCCAGTCGTCTTATACGCCGGCAAATACGGTAGGCTTTCTCTGTACAGGGTTATATAGACTGCAGAAAACAGCACACAGGGCATGCAGCTGGAGGAATGTGGTTGCCTGCAAACTGTTTACAATCCATGCTCACACCTGAGAACAATTTCGGTTTGGCCATTTTTTTCCTGAAGAGCGGGCAGTCCGCCAGCTGTAAATTCTCACAGTCTGCTTACAGATGGTCTTCATCATATTCCCACAAGGTGGGAGGGGGAGTTGAGCTTGTCACACATCACTTGCTCATTTTTGAACTGTAAGAACTGTGCTGGTCTGCTGTCTCTGAAAAGCAACTCAGTATCTCATTCAACAGGATAGGACCATTTTGAGCTGGTTCTGTGGTTACAATTTCTGCCATTATCCTGGGTCATTTTAGCATATAGAACCCATTCCTTTGCTCTAGCCTCCAATTATTTTTACCTCTAGTCAACAAACTTTCACCCTAACTCACTCCACTCACACACAAGGCAAAGCCTTAAATCAGTTCATTATCCAGAATTACTCTTCCTATGAAACCTTAGACTCTAATGCAGCCGTGGGCAAACTACAGCCCGCGGGCCGGATCCGGCCCGTTTGAAATGAATAAAACTAAAAAAAAGACCGTACCCTTTTATGTAATGATGTTTACTTTGAATTTATATTAGTTCACACAAACACTCCACCATGCTTTTGTTCCGGCCTCCGGTCCAGTTTAAGAACCCATTGTGGCCCGAGTCAAAAAGTTTGCCCACCCCTGGTCTAATGTCTTTCGGTCTTTTGCCATAGCCTTCTTTTCTTTTCATCTCTCATTCCATGATCTTCCTTTTGCTCTTATCCAGTTCTCCAATCTTCTAACATCTCTTTATGCAGGCCTCTGGATTACTCAATATCCCTTCCCAGCCTACATTCCATAATTATCACATTCCAACCACCCTCACCAGCAGGCAAAATTTCCTCACCCGTTTGATCTCCCATTCCACTTACTCTCCTTCTGCTGACATGTGTATCAACCCAATTGTTGGGCTTCTGGCAGAGAGAGCCCTGGTAGAGAAATTGAGCCCTGGTAGAGAAAATCAATTAGCTGTCAAATGATACCTCAAAAATTTTGTGATCTCCAACCTCAACAGAACAAGATATTCTTGGCAAGCCTTCAATGTGCATCTACTCTCTTCTTTTCCCTTTCTCCGTAACAGCTCATTCACCACACCTCTGTCTTCTCTTTTGTTCTCAGCAGTTGATCTTGCCTTCTCCTTCAAAGACTTAAAAAGGACATGAGGTAGGATCTCAACATCTTGCCCTCCCATACTTATTTCCCATCCTCTCTCTTCTTCATGACTTAGGTATCTCTTCTCCATCGAAACTCTGAATTCCCCTCATCTGGCATCTTAGGAACTTCCCTCTATCTCCCTCTCTGATTTTCAACCTCTCTCTGAACGTTTTCCCAAAGCTTCTCCCATCTTTTTAAAATACATTTTTATTGATTTCAGAGAAAGATAGAAACATCAATGAGAGAGAAATATCAATTGGTTACCTCCTGCACACCCCTTACTGGGGTTTGAGCCCTCAACCCCGAACATGTGCCCCAACGGGGAATAGAACCATGACCTCCTGGTTCATAGGTCAATGCTCAACCATTGAGCCACATTGGCTGGGCACCTCTCCCATCTCTAAAATACCTTCTGCTGCTCTAAATTCCCTTCTAACTACACCCACATTTTTAAAAGTCTCTCTTTTGCCTCACTTCTTAATACACTGCAATCTGGCTCACATACACTGCTACAGAAATCACCCATGCCAAAGGCGCCAATTACATCTCTGTTGCTAAATACAAAATTCTTACTTTATTTAACTCCCTGCAAATTTGATGCTCTTTGATTATATTTTTCCTATATTGGCTACCCTTACACTTTTCCTTTTACTTTTATGGGCTTTTCCTCACTCCTAAATCCTCAATCATCAGGCTTTCTTCTTACCCTGCAGATAATTACCCTAGGTAACTTTATCCACTTCCATGGCCCCAGTTATGACTATATTTGATGATTCCTAAGTAAATCAGTCAAGACATTTGATACACACAACAATGATCTTTAAGCAGAAATAATCGAAAGAACATCCATGCCCATCCACCATAACTGCTAATGTAACTTTACTTTACTTACTCCTTGATCAAAATCCCTGGCGGGCCTGGCCAGTGTGGCTCAATGGTTGAGCATTGACCTATGAACCAAAATGTCACAGTTTGATTCCCATCAAGGCCCATGCCAGGCTGTGTGGCTCAATCCCCAGTAGGGAGCATGAAGGAGGCAACTGATCAAGATGAATAAAACTATTGAAAAAAAAAGACCGTACCCTTTTATGTAATGATGTTTACTTTGAATTTATATTTAGTTCACACAAACACTCCATCCATGCTTTTGTTCCGGCCCTCCGGTCCAGTTTAAGAACCCATTGTGGCCCTCGAGTCAAAAAGTTTGCCCACCCCTGGTCTAGTTCACATACCTGGCTGGCTGCTAAGGGCCTGGGAGAGAGAGCTGAAATTTTCAGGGAGAGGAAGGCTTTGCTTCTTGCCAAAATAAATACAATATGGAAGTCCCCAGACCCTGGGTGTGTAGGGGGTGGGGAGGGATGCTACCGGAGCTTATCTATCTCTGTGCCTTGGCTTCCTTCTGCTGGAATCCCTGGCCTCTAGCTCGCTCCCATTTTCTCAGAGAGCTAAATTCATTTCCTCAGGGCAGCTTTTGTGAACGTCCTCTTTCCACACCAGTCTGAGTTAAATAAGCTCCGGTGTGCTCCCGTCATCCACTCTATATACCTCTGTCAGCGAACTTTTCTGTTTACTTGACTCTTTTTTTAAAATACATTGTTATTGATTTCAGAGAGGAAGGGAGAGAGAGAGAGAGAGAGAAACATCCCTGATGAGAGAGAATCATGGATCGGCTGCCTCCTGCAAGTCCCCCACTGGGGAATGAGTCCACAACTTAGACATGTGCCCTTGACTGGAATCGAACCTGGGACATTTCAGTTCGCAGGCCAACGCTCTATCCACTCAGCCAAACCGGCTAGGGCTACTTGACTCTTTACCTCCCTCTCTGAGACTATGGACTCTTCAAAGTGAGATGAGGGCCAAGAATCTCTAGCCCAGAAATCAGTTTGGGAGAAAGGATCAGCTGGGGTAAGATGCCTTAGTGGATAGTTTCAGAAAGCTCAAGGTCGCTGAAAAGGGAAAGGAGACAGAAAATGGCTAGAAAGTAGAGTACCAATGACAAATGGCCTACTTTGACTTTGCCTAGAACTGAAAAGTCTCATCAATATTTGTTAAATCATTTCTAATGATTTCCTGGCATCTTATATAACAGATAGTGACTTTCCTTGACCTTATCATTAGGTTTTGGGTTTCTGTCTAAATTTAGGTTCAGTAGCAACCTTCTGTTTGGTTCTGAGTCCAGCTCAAATGCTACCTTGTCTAAGAAGTCTCCTGATTCCCCAAGTGGGTTTATTTTTCACTCTTTGAGGACAAGAACCAAGTCTATCTTTTTATCCTAACTCTGTCCCCAGGACCTGGCAAAATGCCTGGAACAGAGTAGGTAATGGATATTTATTTGACTGATAATCACTATGGGAAGCAGAAGAGATGTGTTTTAAAAAAAGGGGGGGGGGGTGCAGGGTAAATTATAAAGTCTCCAAAGTCCTTTAGTGATCCCTGGTTTGGGTCACAGCTACTGCCTCTCTTGTTATACTAAGTGGAAGTACTAAGGAATTGCTACCCAATCTTCTATTCCTGACTTACTCTGCTACTGTTCCCCTAAACCCTACCTGTACCCCAACACCTGCATAGTTAGTAAAATGTGTATAGGTGGGTTAATTAGATGGTATATGAATTATATCTCAATAAAGCTGTGACATTTTTTTAAATGTTGTATAAACTCTTTTCTTCAAGAAACCCATCCTACCCAAAGTTGCTATCAAAACTGGAGTTGTCAGTGAGGAAAAAAAAATTTTTTTTTCCCTTGTCTCAGTGTGTAATTTTCATCCTTGAGGTCTAGGGACAATAGTGTTAGGGGCAGAAATAGACTAGTGGGGCCCTAACCGTTTTGGGCTCAGTGGATAGAGTGTCGGCTTGAGGACTGAAGGGTCCCAGGTTCGATTCCAGTCATGGGCATGTACCTTGGTTGTGGGCACATCCCCAGTAGGGGGTGTGCTGGAGGCAACTGATCGATGTTTCTCTTTCATCGATGTTTCTAACCTCTATCCCTCTCCCTTTCTCTCTGTAAAAAATCAATTAAAAAATATATTTTAAAAAAAAGAAATAGACTAGTGGGGACTAGCTATAGTTGCAAGAAATATTAATCATGCTCTGTTAACTGTGATTGTTTTGTTCTGATTAAAGAAAGCACATTCTGCTGGCTGGGCATTGTATTCCCTGCTTCCTCCCCCCCTCCTCTCCCCCCCACTCCCCACCCCGCCCCCCACGCAAACCTGCCTGCATTACCTGTAATCTGGAACCATTTTACCCATTCTTATTCCTCTAACCTACTTCCCCATGCCTGTAATACCCATTTGTACTCTTTTTGCATATCCATTCTTCATCACTAGAAGTCCAATGCGCTATCCATTGCGCCACAGAGCCCGCTTGCATATCCATTCTTATTCCCACTTCCCCATATAATCCTTGTCCTTCTACCCAATAGAAGCAGCTGGCTTATGGGGGAGAGAGTAAGAAGGGGAGGCAGGATGGCCTGCTGCTTTCCCATGCTGCCAGCATTATTGGAATAAACGCTCAGACCTGATTCAACCCTGTCTCTGCTTAATTGGCTCAAGTAGCGACAGGCAGCCCTGATCCACTAGTTGTCCAGTTTCAAAAGGACTTTGCCTTTGAGACAGAACTATGGATGGATGATGGCGATACTATTTGTCAAGGCCTGTAATAGAGAGACAATTGGTATAGCGGAACTGAGAAGGCTAAAAGGCTAATTCCAATGTAACCCCAATATTTGGGGGGTTAGCAATCTGAATCTGTGCCAGCAAATTAATGTACATTCTTGATAACTTATATTTAAGTCACTGCCCTTTTCTCCAGAATCTGATCTTGCAAGACCTGTTACCTAAATGCTCACATTTTACAGAGGCCATAAACCATGAACCATACACAACCCCTGGAGGGGGTTATCAACGCTGGCGCCAGGCCCTTAGATATGATCTCAAGACCCCCATCCCAACCCACGGGGCTTTTTGCAAAGCCCGCAAAAGGTCCAGAAGTCCCCATCCATATTTGGGGGACAAAGAAACCAAAAGGAGATAAAAGAAGGGCTTCCACCGTATTGGTTTGCTCAGACTCTGGAGGCAACTCCTCTGAGACTGCCGGCATAATAAAGCTGTGTAACTCCATTTCTCTAAGCGTTGCTTGGGTTTCTTCGGTCTTCCACAACAGAGCAAGCACAGATTTTGAAGCCAGATGGCCCTGGGTTTGAATACAAGCTCAGCTACTACTGGCCTCCACTTCCTCTTTTATCATTTGTAGACAGTGATGATGATCCATAGGACTGTTGAAGAATTCAAAAGAAATACTGTCATCAAAGAATCTATCACAGTGGACAAAGCTGTGTAACTCCATTAGTACTTCTCACACCTCAGTCAGCACAAAAGTCACCTGGGGATCCTGTTAAGCTGCAGATTCTGATTCAGTAACTCTGAAGTGGGCCCTGAGATTCTGCATATCTAACAAGCTCCCAGGTGATGTCTCTACTGTTGGTTGAGGGCCACAGTTTAGCAAAATTATGACGTGCCAAAGGCAGGAAATTAATTCTTCAGGAGAAAGGAGTCTAGACCTTGATTTTGCAAAAAGTGGGAGGTGACTTGGGAAATAACAAGGAATGTGGTGAATAGCCACCAAACTGGGAAGGTGAATTGTAAATGATCTTAAACTTGATCACAATGAGTTTTATTTTTTTTAATATATATTTTATTGATTTTTTAAAATATATTTTATTGATTTTTACAGAGAGGAAGGGAGAGAGAGATAGAAAGTTAGAAACATCAATCAGCTGCCTCCTGCACATCCCCTTCTGGGGATCGAGCCCACAAACTGGGCATGTGCCCTGACACGGAATCGAACCGTGACCTCCTGGTTCATGGGTAGGTGCTGAACCACTGAGCCACGCTGCTGGGCTGAACATATTTTAATTATCTGCATATTATTTCATTATATGACTTATTATAATGTAATCATTTCTGTTGTTGGATATTCAAGTTATTTCTAGTTTTCCTTTGTTTACATGCTGCCTCGAACTTTCTTATGTATGAACCCTTATGGGTCTTGATTTCTCCAAGGTAGCTTCCTAGATGGCAAGGAATTGCAGTGTCTATAGTATATATTCTTAATTTACTCATATGGTATTGTGATCATGTTTTCTTTTTAAAAATGCCAAACTCTTTTAAAGATATATTGATGCCA
>NW_006293778.1:53209-56718 GCF_000327345.1 Myotis davidii | reverse complement strand
TCATTGAACTTGTGGTTTCATTTCCACAAGCCACATGGTCACTCTTGGCTGCAAGGGAGGGTAGAAGATGGAGTGTTTAACTTTTCATCTTCTATAGAAGGTGAGGGAGAAGGGTTGGGAAAGGATGTGAAGTCAGCCGAGCTGACGTGTATGCACGTCTTCTTATAAGTTATAAGAAGAGAGATGGGATGGTTGAAAGCAGGAGAGGAGAGGAGAGGCACAGCTTATCTTATGTTACTGCATAAATAAGTCCTTTATACAAAAATATAAATGTCACCCTAGCCAGTTTGGCTCAGTGAATAGAGTCTCAGCCTGCAGCCTAAAGGTTCCTGGGTTCGATTCCGATCCGGCTGTGGGCTTGATCCCCAGTGGGGGTGTGCAGGAGGCAGCCAATCAATGATTTTCTCTAATCATTGGTATTTTTTAAAATATAATTTATTGATTTTTTTACAGAGAGGAAGGGAGAGGGATAGGGAGTCAGAAACATCGATGAGAGAGAAACATCGATCAGCCGCCTCCTGCACACCCCCCACAGGGGATGTGCCCGCAACCAAGGTACATGCCCTTGACCGGAATCGAACCTGGGACCCTTCAGTCCACAGGCCGACGCTCTATCCACTGTGCCAAACCGGCTAGGGCAAAACTGTGACTTCTTAATCTTATGTACAATGAATAGTAAATAAAGCAGCAGGGAAAATTACCTGACAGTTTCCCCTCCTTTTGTTCCTTTTATAATAAAAACAATTCTTCTCCTAGCACATTTATGACTATTCTGGCATTATTGCTGCTCAGCTGGGGAACAGCAAACCTGGATGGGTTTACTCTGAATATCTGAATAAGGCATTTTACAAGCATAGAAGGAGAAACATAATGGTCATACAAAGTATGAGTTTGGAGATGTTTGGAGAAAATAAAAGTTATTATACATGTGGCATGTCTTACTGCCAAGGTCAATTTATAGAAGACTAGAGGCTTGGTGAATGAAATTCATGCACTGAAAGAGCGGGGGGTGGGGGGGTCCCCTCAGCCCAGTTTGTGCTCTCTCGCAGTCTGGGAGCCCTCAGGGGATAACCGACTGATGGCTTAGGCAGTCAATCAGACATCCTTAGCATGGCCGCAGAGGGAGGGGAGGCTCCTGCCACTGCCTCTGCACTCGCCAGTGGTGAGCCTGGCTTCTGGTGGAGCATTGCTCCCCCTGTGGGAGCACACTGACCACCGGGAGCAGCTCCTGCATTAAGCGTGGTGGTCAGTGCGCGTCATAGAGACCGGTTGTTCTGCCGTTTGTTCTATTTGCATATTAGCCTTCTATTATAAAGGCTTATTAATCCCAATTAAAATCCTCTGTGTACTTACATTTGAGGAATCTGAGGATTGACTACAGGGGCAAAGTCCCACAATTTGCCACTGGGTGGCCCATTGTGAGGATAGAATAGGATTTCTAACATCAGGGTCAATAGGATAGCACTCTGAGCAGTAATTGATTTTTGAAACCTGGTATATGCAACATTGTTTGTTTTGGCTCAGTTTAGGCCACCAGAGATCTTTTATTTGGGAAAGAAGGCTATTTATAGCCGGGACTGTACTTCTTGATTAAGGGCATGGGGGGGCGGGGGTGACAGCTCTGGAACAGAAGGGCCATCAGTGAGGAAACCAGGAAGAGATCACAATAAAACCTAGCAGAGGATAATACAAGTAAATACCATAATGGAAATTAAAGGCTATAAGAAATTCTGCCAGCAAATAAATAAGCTCAGTACTAGTGCTGTTATTTATCTTTCATAACAGAGAACTGGAAATGTGGAAGTCCAGTTTAAAAGTAATTAGGGGGTGGGAGTCCCGGGGAGAGGTCAGTGGGGGAAAAAGGAGACATATGTGATACTTTATTTTTATTTATTTATTTTAAATCCTCACCTGAAGATATTTTTCTATTGGTTTTTAGAGAGAAGGAAAGACAGAGAGAAATATCGATGCAAGAGAAACACATCGATTGGTTGCCTCCTGCATCCACCTGACCAGGGTCCAGGCTGGGGAGGAGCCTACAACCGAGGTATGTGGCCTTGACTAGAATCGAACCCGGGACCCTTCAGTCCGCAGGCTGACGCTCTATCCACTGAGCCAAATTGGCTAGGGCAACAAATGTAATACTTTAAACAATAAAGAATTAAAGAAAAAATAAAGTTACCATCATCTGAAAAAAATAAATAAATAAATAAAAACAATTAAATGAAGATATCTCAGTACTGGATTAGCTGGGCACCTAAAAGCTGATTACATAAATAAGGAAATGTAACCAAATTAAAATGAAAAGTCTTCAGTTTTTAAAAATTTGACCCGGAAGTTTAAGTAGAACTGGTTTTGTACGCTCCCCTTTTCACATCGTCCATGTTCCATCGGAAACAACTCACATTACACCTGACGTTTTATGTTTATTTTACCTTTCCTTTACAAGTAATTTCAGACATTTTGAGCCTATGCCCAGAGGCCTTTTTAAAAAAATATTTTTAACAACTTTATTAATTCATGTGTTTGTCATGAATATTCCTGGACAAATTTTGTGTGTACATATGGTTTTGCCTCTCCGGGTATCTGCCTAGGACTTAACTGCTGGGTCATATGGTAACTCTGTGGAACTGCTAGGCTATTTGCCAAAGCGGCTACACCCTCTTACATTCCCACCAGCAATGTGTGAGAGGTCCAATTTCTCCACATATAGAGGCTTCGTTTTTATATGAAACTGTGGACAGAAAAAAAAGGTGTTCTATGGAAAGTAACCTCACAGGGTGATCTGATCATAAGTTCCTAACTGGGCAGGTCATGGTGGGTAGTCATGGCTCAGGCTTATAACTTCTGTAGTGAAAGGTTTTAAGCCCCCCGGTGTACATCTAACACCCCTTTGAAATATCAGAAGTAATGTCCCTCAAAAGAGGTAGTAACCCTCAAGAGAGCACATGATCTTGTTCACAACCCTGTAATCCAATCCCCACTTTGCTTTCTCCCACCTTCCTTGCACCCTCTTTTAAATTTCAAATGTATAAAAGAAACTGCAAAACTGTTATTTGAGGAGCATTTGAGATCTTGCTACCCAGCATATGTCATCAGTTTGGCTCAAATAAACTCATTAAGAATTTTCTACAAGTTTGCCCTGACCCGTGTGGCTCATTTGATTGAGTGTAGTCCCATACACTGCTTCTATTCCTGGTTGGGGTGCCCCAGTTGCTGTTTCTCTTTCACGTGGCGGAGCAACCAATTGATATTTCTCTTTCACATTCATGTTTCTCTCCCTCTCCCTTTCTCTCTCTTTAAAAAACCAATGTAAAAAAGTAAAATAAAATTCTCACCAGGCCAGCATGGCTCAGTGGTTGAGAATCGACCTATGGGGGTTGGGGTGCCCCAGTTGCTGTTTCTCTTTCACGTGGCGGAGCAACCAATTGATATTTCTCTTTCACATTCATGTTTCTCTCCCTCTCCCTTTCTCTCTCTTTAAAAAACCAATGTAAAAAAGTAAAATA
>NW_006293778.1:38563-43119 GCF_000327345.1 Myotis davidii | reverse complement strand
GTTCAGAAGGCAGCCAATCAATGATTTTCTCACATCATTTATGTTTCTCTCTCTCCCTCTCCCTTCCTCTCTGAAATCAATAAAAAAATATATATTTTTAAAAATTCTCTATAGGTTTGAATGTTTCTTATATCAACAAAACAAACAGAGAACTCAACCAGTTCCAGCCATGGAAAGCTTCCTTTCAGGGAAAATATCTTTTTTTTTAAATGAATGGAAACATGTCTTGCATCATCTCCCCCATTCCCAAAGTCTGTATTCCTTGGTGACTGTATAATCCACAGGAGGAGAAGCATAATACATGGCTTCTTTATGGTTAAGATAGGGTCCAATAAGATCTACCAGAGTGGAATATTGAAACATGGGGTTCGGGGTACAGACTTTTCTTCTCATGGGTTCTTGTCCTCACAAAGTTTAAAGAATAAACTCACACACCAAAAGGCTTCTTTAATAAAAAATGTAGAAGTTTATTGGAAGTAGATACAAACTCCATCTGGGCAGGGGTGTCCCCAAAGGGGACCCCAGGGAAAGGGGCCTCCCAATGGGAAAAGTGTTCTCTCTCTCTCTCTAATGGGAAAATTTAAAAATCCTGCCTCATGTCCCTTTGTCTCCAGTTTATGTATGCTGCTGTTCTTTGTTTGAACCTGACCCTTTCTTATTGGTCCCTTTCCTTAATTTGGGACCCCCATGTTTTCCTCATTGGTCATTCTCCAACATAGAATTAGTTTTCAAAGCTCAGAGCCCACGTGGTGCCCTCCTCTTTCTCCCCACCTTATTCTGCTGGTTGGAGTTGGCCTTTGAGCTCCCAGCTGCTCAGGCCAGAGATACCCCTGTCCTTGGCTTATGGCTGTTTTAATTGCTCAGGCCAGAGATACCCCTGTCTGTCTTTGGTTTATAGCCGTTTCAATTGCTTAGGCCGGAAATGTTTCCATTTGCCTGGACCCTCTCTTCCTGTGGCATTTCTTTATCCTCTGTATAAAATAAGCACCCTTGCGTCTTCAAGCCTCCATCTATGCATTCCTCCCCAATGGGCCCTTCTTATTCCCTAAACCTTCCTAATTAAGCTAGCTAGCTAACCCTTTCAATATGGTTTTACCAAAATCCAAATAGGCCTAACAAACGTTTCGTTTCTTGTTTGGACCTGGCTGGGGACAATCATTTATTTTTAACTATCCGAATGTAATTCCTGGGCACTAATTTAAGTTTGCTTGAGGCTGTAAATAAGTGAGACTCTCATTTTACAGGTCTAATTAGTATCTGCATCCTGGTAGGGGAACCTCATTACCTTAAGGGCTCCAGGAGTCAGGTTCCTGCTAATCTTAGGGAGAATGGTTGGTCTTCCTAACCTGGGGCCTGGAAATCTCTGGTCAGTTTAGCAACAGTTTTCCATCTGAGCCAGCTTCCCCTTCCCGTTCAGGCCAAGCTTTGTATCCACCACCCTTCTCGGGCTTTCCTTCCCGTTTCTCTGATGCAAGAAGCTATTTGCCACCAATCGCCAGTGTGAGGCTCCCCCAGACTGCTGGCTCCTTTTCCTAGGTCAGTGTCAATACTCCTGGAACCTCCCCCAACCATCCCCTGTCCCCACTCTTACCCCAACCCACCCCCCACCCTATTTCACTCCCCACCTCCTCCACCTCCAGTGACTGTACTGTGAATAATGCCTGAGGAGGCCTGGCTAAGGAGGGGCCTGAAATCCAACCTCCAGCCACTTGCCCAGCTGTGTGCCCCAGCACAGGTCTTTGTCTGCTTGAAGGATAGGGTGGCTTTTTCTCATGTGCCATTTGACTTAGCAGGGACTTCCTCCCAGTTCATTACCAAGTCTCTCTGTATTTTATCCCCAGTTGCTGAATCTATCCACTTCCCTCCATCTCCACTGTCCAGTGGGAGCCATTCTCATATTTCACCTGGGCAATTGAAATTGCTTTCCAACTGTCTGAATGCTTTTTTCTTTCTTTTAATTGATTTTAAAGAGAGAGAGAGGAAGGGAGAGAAACATTGATTTGTTGTTCTACTTATTTATGCATTCATTGGTTGATTCTTTTTTTTTAATTAAAATCTTTTTAAAATATATTTTATTGATTTTTTACAGAGAGAAAGAGAGAGGGATAGAGTTAGAAACATCGATGAGAAAGAAACATTGATCAGCTGCCTCCTGCACACCCCCTACTGGGGATGTGCCCACAACCAAGGTACATGCCCTTGACCAGAATCAAACCTGGGACCTTTCAGTCTGTAAGCCAATGCTCTATCCACTGAGCCAAACCGGTTAGGGCAATTGGTTGATTCTTGTATGTGCCCTGAGGTAGCAGGAGGATGCTCCAACCAACTGAGCTATCTGGCCAGGGCGTGATCTATTTAACACTTAACACTCTTGATGACTTCCTGTTTTCTTACAATAAAGATCAAAATCTTAATGCCACTTCCTGTGTGATCTTGCCTCTAACTCAGCCCCATCCCAGCCATTTTGCTCTTGCTTAGGTTACCTTGTGTTAGGGTTGTCAAAGGAGGAACACATGAAACCAAAAGTGATAAGAAATTATAAATGTATTAGGTCATCTGGAAAGCCATTTGACTTAGCAGGGACTTCTAAGTCCCTGGGCTGAACCCCAAAATGGCACCAGCACCCAGGGACGGGAGTCAGAGATTTTCAGGGACTCTAGGTGGGGTTTTTCTGGGTGGAGAATTCTCTAGGTGGGTCCGAATCCTGGGAAGGTCCAGAGGGGAAGGGTAATGGTTTTAGCATTTAGCATTTAGCCAAGTGGAATGTGGTCTAGCAAGTGGAATGAGGTCTAAAGGAAAGGGAATGTTCCTGTGAATTGGTCTAAAGGTCAGTTCCCAGGGGAGGGGGGTGTCGATTCAATGATCTGATCAGACCTAACACCCTGGACTTCTCTTACTTTGTCTTAGGCTTTATCATGGCCCACAACTCCTACTGCTTCAGGTTTCATTTCATATTTTTTTCAGGGAGGACTTTTCTACTTCCACTTTGCAGCACCCTGCCCTTTTCCTTAGTAGAGCTTATCTGTTATTGAAATGGACACATTGCATGCACATGTGTAAAGACCTGTAGCTATGTTATTTCTCTTTAAATATGCAAGCTTTCTCATGGGCTCTAATTCCTACTGGGGACTGGGCTCAACTTAAACTTGCCTATTAAAGTTATCTGGTCTTAAACAGTCTCATTTGGGGTAAATATTCAGTCCATTCAAAGGTGCAGCCCTGCCAGAATGTTCCCCTTCCCTCTTGACTTCCCACGATGGTTTGTGGGATCACAGGGAAGCTTCAAGAAAGTGACAGGAGCTGGGAGCTGTAGCCTGGGTCCTCACTGGCTTCTGCTCCCTAGTCACGCCTGGTCACCAGGCCCTGCAGGCATCAGCTGCTGAGCTTGTTGACCTAAACCCCAGTCAATTACTGGCCTCTTATTCGTTCACTCATCAACTACTTTTTGAGTTCATACTATGCACCGTGCTTGCTATTGGAGATCAAAGTAAATTCATTAAAACATGTTTATTAAACCCTAGAAGCCCGGTGCACGAAATTTGTGCGGGGGGTGGGGGGGTGTCCCTCAGCTCAGCCTGCACCCTCTCCAACCCAGGACTGCTGGCTCCCAACTGCTCGTCTGCCTGCCTGCCTGATTGCCCCTTAATGCTTCTGCCTGCCAGCCTGATCACCCCCTAACCACTCCCCTGAAGGAGGCTCAGGGAATGTATTTCATGCAGCACCTGGGCCTGGCTTCTCCACAGAGCACATCTCCAGGGCCGCAGGTTGGCAGGCAAATGAGAGTTGCCAGGAGCCAAGTGACCCTCTTGCTGCCCGCCAGGAAGTCAGTCAGGCCCTTGGCATTTACCGGGCACCTCCTCCGGGTTCTTCATTCTGCAAAGGAGAGTGATAGGAACCCCCACTCCATGGGGACCCAGAGGCCCCGCCCACTTTACACAATAATCCGAAAAGTCTCTGTCCCTCCTCAAGATTCTAATGCCCAACTGTCAAGCCCCTGTGTCTTCTCGCAGACTCCACCAGTTAAACGTGGATCAAGTTTATTTTACTTTTAATAAGCACCAACTATGTATCAACAGTCTCATTAAATTCTGTACAAATAATCCTATATAATAAGAGGCTAATATGCAAATTGTCCCCTAGACCAGGAGTTTGACCAGGGGGTGGGGCAGTTGGCCAACCACCTGTGGTGCCTCCTCCCTCCCCTGCCAGCCACTTGATCTGCCCCGGGGCAGGCCAACCGGACCCCACCCATGCATGAATTTGTGCAGCAGGCCTCTAGTCTTTACATAATGAGAACAGATGAAAGGGGGACAGGACAGAAACAGATCCCTGGAGACCAGTTGTGAGGCTAGAGGAGTCTTGAGCAGAGAGATGAAGGGGTTTGGGCAGGGTGGTACAGGGCAAGAGAAGGGTAGGGTCGGCTCAAGAGATATTTAAGAGGAAACCTGGACTTGCTGGATTGTCACTCACTAGTTGTGTGACCTAGCCTTTCCAAGCCTCAGTTTCTGCATCTGTAAAGTAGGCTGGTAATAACGACAGTGATTTGCTAGCACAAA
>NW_006293778.1:33603-34220 GCF_000327345.1 Myotis davidii | reverse complement strand
CTGCCCTCCCCTGCCCTCCTGATCCTCCACAACTGCCCTCCCTTGCCAGCCTGGTTGCCCCTAACTTCCCTCCCCTGCCAGCCTGGTCCCCCCCAACTGCCCTCCCCTGACGGCCTGGTCCTCCACAACTGCCCTTCCCTGAATGCCTGGTTGCCCCCAACTGCCCTCCCCTGCCGACCTGGTCACTTCCAACTGCCCTCCCCTGCCAGTCATCTTTGACCACATGGGGGTGGCCATCTTGTGTGTTGGAGTGATGGTCAATTTGCATATTACCTCTTTATTATACAGGAGGATTAAATACATCCAAAAAGTTGACAACATATGTAAAATATAAATCAATTGCAAAGTGAACCCTCTCTAAGCCTACCACCCATCTCCAGTGGTAAATCCTATATAATAAAAGCCTAATATGCAAATTGTCCCCTAGACCAGGAGTTTGACCAGGGGGTGGGGCAGTTGGCCAACCACCTGTGGTGCCTCCTCCCTCCCCTGCCAGCCACTTGATCTGCCCCGGGGCAGGCCAACCGGACCCCACCCATGCATGAATTTGTGCAGCAGGCCTCTAGTCTTTACATAATGAGAACAGATGAAAGGGGGACAGGACAGAAACAGAACCC
>NW_006293778.1:33118-33506 GCF_000327345.1 Myotis davidii | reverse complement strand
AGGGTCGGCTCAAGAGATATTTAAGAGGAAACCTGGACTTGCTGGATTGTCACTCACTAGTTGTGTGACCTAGCCTTTCCAAGCCTCAGTTTCTGCATCTGTAAAGTAGGCTGGTAATAACGACAGTGATTTGTATTCCTAGCACAAAGCTTGGTACAAGATGACACACAAAAATCACAGCCATTGTTGTCAACACTGCGCTAGGTAAACTTCATAAATGCTGGCAGAATGAATATTCTGTCCAACTTGGAGCTGGAACCTTCCATTTCCTGCTAGGAAGGAAAACGATAACCGATGGTAACTCTGCCATAACCCAAGCCCCTACTTCCAGGAAAAGTGGCAGCGCGGGCCTGGGTCTGAGTCAGGACCAGCCCCGCCCCCTCCAGGC
>NW_006293778.1:30811-32879 GCF_000327345.1 Myotis davidii | reverse complement strand
AGGGGGGGTGCCCGCGGGTGAGCGTGGAAAGGAGAGGACCTGGAGGAGGAGCCTGGATCCAGGGAGTGTGTTGTGTGTCTGGGGAGTCCCCGAGCGGGAACCCGGAATTTGGGTCTGTGTGGGGGAGGTTCCTTTCCCAGGGGCCCAGCGCTCGCCGAGGGGATGGGGGCCCCGGGAGCGCCCGGAGCCGGAGCTCTCGGGAGGGTGAGCTGGGAGGCCTGTGGTGGGTTGGAGACCCGGTTTGGCGCCAGCGTTAGCAAGTTGTGGCTTTCCCAGCGGGAGTCCTGGAGTCTCCCTCCAACCTGTCGCCACCCCCCACCCACCCCTTACGCGAAGGATGCGTGGGGTTTGGAAAGGCTGGGTCATTCCAGGAATGCGCCCGGGTTCGGGCGGCGGGGATGCGGGGCCTTAGGGGGGGGGCTCGGGAGAGGGAGTGCTTGGAAGGAGGGCTGGTGCGGTGGGCTGTGGCCAGATTGCCGAAGACAATGAAGTTGATATCATCACATGTTTCCCTTGTTATGAATGTAATTCTGTTAAAAATAGAAAGCAGAGGAGTAAAGTATCACCAATAAATCTTAGAAGTTTGATCGATGTTTGCTACTATTTTCATCTACGCTTATAACCGAGATTACCTACAATTGTCCATTCCGTTTTCCAGTTATGCAAAATGCGATGTAAGTAGTAGTACTCAGGAACATAATTTCCTTTTTTTAAACATATTTTTTTCTTTATTGATTAAGGTATTACATATGTGTCCTTATCCTCCAATTTCCTCTTTCTTAATAAGTAAGTATCAAGTATTCATCACAGAAAATTTTAAGAATACAAGCAAAGCGAGAGAAAGTACCCGTAGTTTCCCGGTCTACAGAGATTATCATCGCGTGTATAATTTTTGGCTGTGTATTTTCTTTTCAAAGATAGGAGCAAATGATGCCCTGATTAGGAATTCAGTTTTTATGGGAATCTTTTGAAGGTTTTAAGTAGGATCAGAATTCGGCTGCTGTGTGGAGACCAGTTAGGACAGTGGTCGGCAAACTCATTAGTCAACAGAGCCAAATATCAACAGTACAACCATTGAAATTTCTTTTGAGAGCCAAATTTTTTAAACTTAAACTATATAGGTAGGTACATTGTTATTAACTTAATTAGGATTCTACTAAGCTGGCCTTTGCTAAAAACGTCTGCAAATCTGATTGAGGTACATTCGCTGAGGTCGACCCCTTCCAACTCTCCCATGCACACTCGTCTTGTATACTTGTTTTGTCTATCTCCTTTCGGAACACCGACTTCTGCGCATGGGCCACGAAGTTTCTATGCGCTGTATGTGCACTCCCGCACATGGTATTTTGTGGAAGAGCCACGCTCAAGGGGCCAAAGAGCCGCATGTGGCTCGCGAGCCGCGGTTTGCCGACCACTGAGTTAGGATGCTGTTTGCAGTACCTTGAACTAGGTCCATGACAGTGGAAATAGAGAAGGGTAGAAAGATTAAAAAGATTTCTTGGACCCCTGGCCTGTGTGGCTCAGTTGGTTGAGCATCATCTTGTGTACCAAAGGGTTACTGGTTCAATTCCCAATGGGGGCACATGCCTGGGTTTTGGGTGATCCTTGGGAGTAGTGGAGGGGGACTTCGATGTGGGGGGCTACTGATTGATGTTTCTCTCTCCCTCTAAAATAAATTAAAAACATTAACGTTTTTCTTTTCTTTTTTTAAAATATATTTTATTGATTTTTTACAGAGAGGAAGGGAGAGAGAGAGTTAGAAACATCGATGAGAGAGAAACATCGATCAGCTGCCTCCTGCACATCTCCCACTGGGGATGTGCCCGCAACCCAGGTACATGCCCTCGACCGGAATCGAACCTGGGACCCTTCAGTCCGCAGGCTGACGCTCCATCCACTGAGCCAAACCGGTTTCGGCCTCAAAGTTAATTTTTATCTATGGTGTTAGATAAGGGTCTGATTTCATTCTTAAAAAAATTTTTGTAATTGATTTTAAATTAAATTTTATATTTTAACTAGGGGCCCGGTGCACGAAATTCGTGCACTGGGTGTGTGTGGGGGTTGGGGG
>NW_006293778.1:1993-30081 GCF_000327345.1 Myotis davidii | reverse complement strand
GGCAGGGGGCTTCTTCCTGCTTTCCCTTTCACCTCCCTGCATTGTGCCTACATATGCAAATTAGCCGCCATTTTGTTGGCAGTTAACTGTCATCTTTGTTGGCAGTTAATTTGCATATAGCCCTGATTAGCCAATGAAAAGGGTATTGTCGTACGCCAATTACCATTTTCCTCTTTTATTAGTGTAGATATGTTTTTATTGACTTGAGTGAGAAACATTGATATGACAGAAACATCTACTGGTTGCCTCCACACACACCCTGACCATGGTTCGAACCTGCAACCTGGGTATGTGCCCTGACTGGGAATTGAACTGGGGACCTTTCAGTACACAGAATGACACTCAGCCAACTAAGCCACACTAGCCAGGGCTTAATTGATTGTCAGAGAGTGAAAGAGAGAGAGACAATGAGAGAGAGAGACAGACAGAGAAGCAGAGAAACGTCAATTTGTTACTCGACTTAGTTACGCATCATTCATTGGTTGATTCTTGTGTGTGTCCTGGCTGGGGATCAAACCCGCAACCTTGGTGTGTCTGGAAGATGCTCTAACCAACTGAGCTACTCGGCCATCAGCACCATTTGTTGAAAGGACAGCTCTTTCCCCCATTGAATGGCCTTGGCACCCTTGCCATAAGTCATTTGACCATATATTCAAAGGCTTTTTGGGGAGAAGGGGGTCTTGACTTTGGATGGTGGGCACATGGTGCAGTATACAGATCTTGTAACAGAAAACCCACACCTGAAACCTGTATGATCGTGTTGACCAGTGTCACCCCAATAAATTTAATTTTTCAAAAAACGGCTTATTTCTGGTCTCTAGTCTATTCCATTGGTCTCTATATTTGTCTTTATGCCACTACCACACTCTTTTTTGTTATTGTTGTTAATCCTTACCCCAGGATGCTTTTTTCCATTGTTTTTTAGAGAGAGTAGAAAGGAGGGCAAGATACAGAGAGAAACATCAATGTGAGAGAGACACCCTGACCAACTGGGGTCTGGGATTGGGATCAAGCCTATAACTGAGGTATGTACCCTTGAGGACCCTTCAGTCTGCAGGCCAAGGCTCTTTCCACTTAGCCAAACTGGCCAGGGCCCATATATCTTACTCTCTCTCTCTTTTTTTAATATATTTTATTGATTTTTTTACAGAGAGGAAGGGAGAGAGATAGAGAGTTAGAAACATCGATGAGAGAGAAACATCGATCAGCTGCCTCCTGCACATCTCCTTCTGGGGATGTGCCCGTAACCCAGGTACATGCCCTTGACCGGAATCGAACCTGGGACCTTTCAGTCCGCAAGCCGCCGCTCTATCCACTGAGCCAAACTGGTTAGGGCTTTTTTTTTCTTTTTTAAAGAGACCGTGAGGTTACGTGGTTCCCCAGGCATGACCAGCGGTGGGAGGTCAGCGTGGGTGGATGTGAGGACGAGGGGACATGAGGACCCATAGTTCATTATATATATATATGTTTTTAATTTCAGAGAGGAAGGGAGAGGGAGAGACAGAAACCTCAACGATAAGAGCGAATTATTGATTGGCTGCCTTTTGAACGCCTCCTACTGGGGATCGAGTTAGCAGTCCAGGCATGTGCCCTGGACTGGAATTGAACCTGAGACCCTTCAGTCCACAGGCCCATGCTCTATCCATTGAGCCAAACTGGCTAGGGCCATAGTTCATTTTTTTTTTAAATATGTTTTTATCATTTCAGAGAGGAAGGGAGGAGAGAGAGCTAGAAATATCGATGATGGGAGAGACTCATTGATCGACTGCCTCTTGCAGCCCCATACTGGGATCAAGCCCGTAACCTGGACATGGAATTGAACCAGCGACCTTCAAGTTCATAGGTCGAAGCTCAACCACTGAGACATGTCATCCAGGCTCAGTTCATTTTTCATGTATAGAAATGCAACTGATTTTTTTTTTATTATTAGAGAGAGAAGGAAATATCAGTTTGTTGTTCCACTTATTTCTGTGTTCATTGGTTGATTCTTTTTTAAACAAATAACTCCTTTTACTTATTTTTTTTGTTAATCCTCACCCAAGGATATTTTCCCATTGATTTTTTTTTTATTTTTTTTTTTAGAGACAGTGGAAGACAGAGGGAAAGACGGAGAGAGAGAAACATTGATATGTGTGTGTATTGGTTGCCTCCCACACATGCCCCAACCAGGTCAGGGGATAGAACCTGCAACCAGGGTACGTGCCCTTGACCAAAATTGAACCCAGGACTCTTCAGTCCATGGTCTGGCATTCTATCCACTGAGCCAAACTGGCTAGGGCATTGGTTGATTCATGTATGTACCCTGAACAAGGATCAAATCTTGACTTGTTAGGATGACGCCCTAACCAACTGAGCTACCCAGCCAGGGTGAAATGCAACTGATATTTGTGTGTTGACTTTGTATTCTGCTACTTTGCTGAATTCATTTATTCTAACAGTTTTTGTGTATGTGATTTTTAGGGTTTTCTACATATTAAGATCATAATAAAATATTTTCATATTCATTTAGTGGATGCACTATAATTTGCTATGGACTATTTCCAGTGTTTTTTTTTTATCAAATACATAGAAAGAGGAGAACTAACATTTAAGCAGCCCACAAATGATGTACATCACCCTTCCTTGAGAGTATTTCCTTAGGATAGTCTCAGAAATATCTGATCCTCCTCTCTTCTCATTTGACCACAGATTTTTATTTGAATCTTCATTGCCACCTCCTTAAATTGCCCTCCCATCTCCCTCCCTTCCTTTAATCTTGGTCCCCTTTCATTCTGTTTTGTATACTGCTACCAAATGAAGAGTGAAGGTTGGTGTACTTTTCCCTCATAGAAAACAAGACTTAAGAAGCAGATTGTTTCTATATCAGCGGTTCTGTGGGTGTTAGAAAAAAAAAAGTTTTCAAAGGCTGGAGTACACTTCATGGATGATTTGAAATTTAATTTGATTCTTGAAGGATGAAGTAGCATTTTAGTAAGTGGAGAGAAGGCAGAGGTGAAATATTACCCATTAGAACAGTGGTTCTCAACCTTCCTAATGCCGCGACCCTTTAATACAGTTCTTCATGTTGTGGTGACCCCCAACCATAAAATTATTTTTGTTGCTACTTCATAACTGTAATTTGCTACTGTTATGAATCGTAATGTAAATATTTGATATGCAGGATGTATTTTCATTGTTACAAACTGAACATAAAGCATAGTGATTAATCACAAAAACAATATGTAATTATATATGTGTTTTTCGATGGTCTTAGGCAACCCCTGTGAAAGGGTCGTTCGACCCCCAGGTTGAGAACCGCTGCATTAGAAGGTAATTGTGAGATGTTCAGGCATGTGAACTTTGATGACTGCAGACAAGGAGAGGTAGAACTCATTCTCCTAGACAAGGATTGTTTATTCTGCTTATCTGAAGAGTGAGCTAGGGTTTTACATACATTGGCAATTTTTACCCATTTTGTTTTAGAAAAAATAGTTTATTTGAGATTGTATTATACTCTTTTATTGATGTATATATCACATGATGTAAAATTCACCATTTTTGTTTTGTATTTTTCTTTATTGATTAAGGTATTAACATATGTGTCCTTATCCTCCCATTGCCCCCCGCCCCCCCTCGCCTCCCCACTCATGCCCTAACCCCCCTGATGTCTGTGTCCATTGGTTAGGCTTATATGCATGCATACAAGTCCTTTGGTTAATCTCTCCCCCTTACCCCCACCCTCCCCTACCCTCCCTCTGAGGTTTGATGGTCTGTTTTTGTTCATCAGTTTATGTTGTTCATTAAATTCATAATTTTTAAGTGCACAAAGTATATTCACAAGGTTGTGCAACCATTAATATCTAATTCTGTAAGTTTTCTATCTCCCTAGAAAGAAATCTCGTATCTATTAGCAGTCAATCCCAGTTCCCCCTGGCAACCATTTTCTGTGTCTTTTGATTTGCCTGTTTGTGGACATTTCCTATAAATAGAGTCATATAACGTGACTTTTTGTATCTGCTTAATAATATTTCATTGTATGAGAGAAAGAGGGGGATATATAGAGAGAGGTATCAATTGGTTGCCCCCCGCATGTGCTCTGACCAGGGCCAGGAATCAAACCCGTGACCCTTTGGTACAGGTGCCAACATTCTAACCACTGAGACACACCCACCAGGGCTAACCAGCCTTATTGAGGTACAATTTGCATATCACAAACTGCACATATATAAGATGTACAATTTGATAAGTTTGGACATCCTTATACACCTGTGAAACCATTCCCATAATCAAGATAGTGATCATGTGCATTATCCCCCAAATTTTTCTTATACCCCTCAGTATCCTTCTCTCCCCCCTCCACCCACCCCCCGTCGTTGCCCCTTCCCCTGGAAGCCACTGATCAGCTTTCTGTCACTATAGACCAGTTTGCATTTTATATAAATGGGATCATTGTGGAATATACTTTTTTTTAGGCTGGCTTCTTTGACTCGGTATCATTCATGTTGCATTTATCAGTTCATTCCTTTTTATTTACTAGAGGCCCAGTGCACGAGAATTGTGAACTGTGGGGGCGGTCCCTCAGCCCTCGGGGAATGTCCGACTTAAGGCTTAGGCCTGCTCCCCAGACATCCTTAGCGCTGCCACGGAGGTAGGAGAGGCTCCTGCCACCACCGCTGCGCTCACCAGCCATGAGCCTGGCTCCTGCATTGAGCATCTGCCCCCTTGGTGGTCAGTGTGCGTCATAGCGACTGGTTGTTCTGCCATTTGGTTAATTTGCATATTAGCCTTTCATTATTTAAGATAATAGTCTATTGTGTGGATATATCACAATTTATTTATCCATTCACCTGTTAGTGGACATTTAGATTGTGTCTAGTTTCTGACTAGCACAAATAAAGACAAGTTTTTGTATGGTCATATGCTTTTATTTCTCTTGGGTAAATACTTAGGAGCGGAATAGCTGAGTCATATGGCAGAGTATGTTTAACTGTTTAGGAAACTGCCAAACTGTTTTCCAAAGTGATTGTCCCATTTTTTATTGTTCCACACTCTAATTGTGTTCTTTTTAACATACAGAGAAGTAAGAAGAAAACAGAAAGAGACATAAAGATACCTATAATCAACCTCTCAGATTGTTCCTTTTGGCATTTTCCACCCCCAAATAACTCATGTACATGATTAGAAAATTTAAACATTGTAGTCAGGAATAAAATGAAAAGCAAAACCACTACCCAGAAACAATGATTGTTAATTGTTTTTGATCTAGAAAAACAAACATATACCAGCATCTCTTTGTCTCTTTTTCTTCTGGCTTATAACAGAAGCAATCAAAGTATAGACACTGTTCTGCACCTTGGTTTTTTTCACTTTACAATTTATTTTAGAGGTATTTAAATAGTTTCATTACAGTCTTACAGTACTACCATCAGTTTTGCTAGTGTAATTGTGATAAAAGGGAATTGTTTGAGTATAATGTGAAGTTTGTCTGTAAGAAACGCTAGGCAAATGTAGGAAACTACCCTGCCTAACTGAGCCACGGAAGGAATACACAAGCCACACACAGGAATACACTTCAGATACCTTCCAGCAATCTGTTGACTGCTGTGTAATGAGTCATACCCATCCACATCTGGTGTTACAGATTTCTGTTGATTTCACATTACCCTCCTGCCACTTGACAGTAACTCACAAGCTGCAAACTTCCAATGCCCACTAACTACTACAGCAAACCTGAAGTCCTTTTCGAGGTAAACTGCCATGTTTGTTTATGTACTAGAGGCCTGGTGTATGAAATTCGTGCATGGGTAGGGTCCCTAGGCCCGGCCGGCAATCAGGGCCGATCAGAGCCTGCCTTTTTTTCCATTCTGCGCCGCCCCCTGGTGGTCAGCGATGTCATAGCGGGTGATCAAACTCCCGGTCGGTTGAACTCCTGAGGGGACAATTTGCATATTAGCCTTTTATTATATAGGATTTCTTCACCATTTAGCACACGTAAAATGGCTACCATTATAATTAGACTCCCTTTTTTATGTCATTGGTAAAAATTTTGAGTGTCATACTTTGAAACCTGCAATCAATTACATATATATATGTATGTATGTATGTATGTATAGAAGAATTTACCTGAAATATCTCAAACTCTTATATATCCATTGTTCACTCTTCTAGAAAAATTATGTTGAAGTGATAGGGTAAAGGAAGAGTAATATTTACCTCCCTACCCGGTTTGGCTCAGTGGATAGAGTGTTGGCCTGCAGACTGAAGGGTCCTGGGTTCGATTCCGGTCAAGGACACACACCTTGGCTGTAGGCACCTGGCCCTGGTTGGGGGCCTGCTGGAAGCAACCAGTCGATGTGTGTTTCTCCCTGTCTCTTCCTTTCCCTTCCGCTCTCTCTAAAAATCAATGGACAAAATACCTTCGGGTGTGGATTTAAAAAACAAAAAAAATTACCTAAGGCAAACTTTCCACTGATGAATAGAAGGAGGACATGGATAATTTAGAATAGCTGTTTCATTCTATATATTTTTTTTAATTGATTTTTTCCCAATTCTAGATGAGTTGAGGAAAGATTGATTGTGTTGGCCAACAAATGAGAGCGTATTCAAACAATTTTGTGTATAAGACCTGGCTTAGGATAATTAGGGTAGAGTTTTTGTCAGTACCAACTGTAATGAAAATCAGAACAGAATCTTCTTCCTTTTAGATTTCCTTTAATCTGAATCTTTCCTATAATAGGTTACTTCAGATAGCTTGTAGTGTGAAAAATAAGCATAATTTTTTTGGGGAAATTAGCTGTATATGTTAACTATATCAATGAGAGATGACAGTTTTATGAGTAATCTTCAAATAGGAAAAAATTAAATTGACATTGAAATACATTTTGATTCTTTTCATTGGACTTCTTTATTCCTAATGATTTTTCTCAGTCTGATATTAAAATGGATGTACATTCTTAGCATACACATTGAACAGGCTTTGGGAAGCTTAGATGGTGTTGGAATAAAGCCTGCTGCTATTTTTTTTTTCTTTTTAATCCTCATCCGAGGATATTTTTCCGTTCATTTTCAGGGAGAGTAGAAGAGAGAGGGAAGACAGACAGAAACACATCGATTGGTTGCCTCCTGCATGAGCCCCAACCAGGGTCCGGGCTAGGGAGGAACCTGCAACCAAGGTACCAGTCCTTGACTGGAATTGAACCTGGGACCCTTTGGTCTGCAGGCCAATGCTCTATCCACTGAGCCAAACTGGCTAGGGCTGCTGCTATTTTTTTAAAAATATATTTTTATTGATTTCAGAGAGGAAGGGAGAGGGAGAGAGAGAGAGAGAGCTAGAAACACCAGTGATGAGAGAGAATCACTGATCAGTTGCCTCCTGCATGATCGGGGATCGAGCCTGCAAGCCAGGCAAATGCCCTGGCCAGGAATTGAACCGTAACCACCTGGTTCATAGGTCAATGCTCAACCACTGAGCCATACCAGCGAGGCCCTGCTGCTATTTTTAGTTTGCAAAATTCAGGGGTTAGCAAAAGAAGGGTTATAGTTGTTCATATGGAAAATAATGCAATAATTAATAAATAAAAGAATAAGCTTTTATTCTTTTTATCACAACTGTAAACCTACTTTTGCCTTCCCCTGTATGATTCATGATATGGATCATATGTATTTAGATTACTAACAGGCAGTTGCATTGTGTTCTTAAAGGTCCAACATTAAATGTGTGTAGTACACATTACCTTGCTTCTGGATCTACTTTGTTTATTGCTGCAGTAATACCTTCTAGTTATGGTGTACTATTCTTTTAATACCGTGCTGGAAAGGAATTGTAATCTGTATTCACAAATGAAAAAACAGGTCTGTCATTTTCCTCTGAGGATACCTTTAGACCACATCTCCATAGGCTTAGTTATATTATTGTTAACTTTTCAATAGTCTGTTCTTTTAATTTTCTCTTTGAGTCATGAATTATTTAGAATATCATATTTTCCATATCATAGTGAGTTTTTGTTAATAATTTCATATTTAATTTTATTAGGATCAGAGAATATAACATTTTCACATTATTGAGGCTTTCTTCATATTCTCTTATATGATTTAATTTTAATGAAGTTTTATAAATATTTCAAATGGATTATTCCATGCTGCGTTCATAGTTGTATGTATCTGTTAAATCTGGCTTCTTAATCACATCTATATTACCTGTATATTTATCTGTTGTTATCTTGGTCTTTTAAATTTCTGAGAGAGATGTATTCAGATTCTATTATAATGGTGATTTTCTTAAATCCTCCTTATACTTCTGCTTTGTTTTGTATTTTGTATATTTTGACACTATGTTGTTTGGTGTATAGGTTATGATATATCTTTGTGATTGTGCCTTTTAATAGTAGCAGTCATTATTAAGTATTTTCTTTGCCTTAAATTATTGTCTGTTATTAATCTTGCCAAGCCTGCTATCTTTTTGTTTGCACATGCCTGTGTATAACTTTGCATATCTCTTTTGTTTTAATATGTTTGTATTGATTTCAGAGAGGAAGGGGGAGAGAGAGGGAGAAGCATCAGTGATGAGAGAGAATCATTGATCTGCTGCCTCTTGCACACCCCGTACTGGGGATCAAGCCTGCAACCCAGACATGTACCTTGACCGGGAATCGAATTGTGACCTCCTGGTTCATGGGTTGATGCTCAACCACTGGCCAGACATTTTTGCACGTCTCTTTATTTTAAACAGTTAGCCATAGTGCTTTTGAAGTTGTAGCAATATAAACAAATAGATTTGTAAATATAGTATTGTGGAAAGCATGATGAAAGCTAGTGTAAACTAGTAGTTATAGTCCCTGTGGATATTTATATTTTATCATGTATTTTAGTTAGCCATTAATTTATTCATTAAGTAGTTTATTGAGACCTTACAGGAACTGTGTAGGGGAAAGATAGGGAGAGCTGTATTGGAAGGTATGATCTGGGAAGGCTTTCTCTGATAAGGTGGACATTTGAGTTGGGATCTGGTAAAACTAACCTAGGGGAAGAACATTCCAGAGAGAAGGAACCTTAAGTCCAAAAACCCTAAGGAAAGATTGAGGTGTATTTGGGGAACAGAAAGAAAACCAGTATGTCTGAATGTTAATGATGAAGAATGGAGAGGAAGGCTGGACCCAATTCATGTATGATCTTGTAGGTCATGTGAAAGAGAGTGATTTTATTCTAAGTGTTAGGAGAAGCAATTGAAGATTTCAAGCAGGGATGACATGATCAGATATATATTTTTATAGTCCTAAACTGAGGTATAGTGAAATACACAAACAGTTGAAATACACGGATTTTTAAGTGTATGGTTGGATGAGTTTTCACGATTGCATATTACCCGTGTAACCCACTTCATTATTAAGATATAAAATATTTCTATCACCCCAGAATGATCCTTATTCCTCTTCCCAATCAGTCTCCACCACCAGCACTCCACTACTATTCTCATTTCATTCACCAAAGATAAATTTGTCTGCTTCAGAATTTCATATAAGTGGAATCATTTTATGCACTCTTTTATGTCTGGCTCTTTTACTTACCATAATGATTTTGAAATTCATTCCTAGTTGCTTGGATAAGGAGTTCATTGGGTATACCACAGTTTGTTTGCCCATTCTGTTTTGGATTTTGTAGATATTTTTTAAATGTCTCTTTGGCTAATAGAGGAGAATGGTTGCAGATTCTCTCATTCAAATATTTGATAAAGAAACACTGGTTGTCATGTTAACAAAGGGGAAAATATTTTGAGGGAAGTGAAGACTATAGAAACAGGGCCAAAGAATTATAAAACCATTATTAACATCTTAGAAACATTTGTCTATATGGAAGCAGATGGAAAATGATTCTTCTGCTCCTCCCTATTCCCCTTTTTAAATCAGATGGGCAAAGTTGTCTTGAATGAGAGCACAAAATCCAGTGATTCTAATGAGATTCAAATGCCATAAAGATCATAGAATTTTAAATAATTTTTTTTATTGATTTCAGAGAGGAAGGGAGAGGGATAGAAACATCAATGATGCGAAAGAATCATTGATTAGCCCTAACCGGTTTGGCTCAGTGGATAGAGCGTCGGCCTGCAGACTGAAGGGTCCCAGGTTCGATTCCGGTCAAGGGCATGTACCTTGGTTGCTGGCACATCCCAGCAGGAGGTGTGCAGGAGGCAGCTGATCGATGTTTCTCTCTCTCATCGATGTTTCTAACTTTCTATTCTCTCCCTTCCTCTCTGTAAAAAAATCAATAAAATATATATTTTTTTAAATCATTGATTAGTTGCCTCCTGTATGCCCCCTACTGGGGATCGAGCCTACAACCCTGGCATTTACCCTGACTGGGAATCAAATCCTGGTCTCCTGGCTCAACCACTGAGACACACCAACCGGGCGATCATAGAATTTTATATTGAGAAGATACCTCACATAGTACATAGCAAATTTTTCAAGGACCTCCTTATTTTTCTCTTGGAGTTTATTTCAAAATATAGAATATTAAAAGGTTTTGGTCTTCAATCTTTTTAAAAAATCCAGACTAGTTTATGTTATTTGAATAAGTGTGATAGGGAAAATGTTCTCTTAAATCCAGGATTTACATATACATATATCAGTACATGAGTCTGACACCTGAATCAAGTGAGTCTGTCTCTGGGATGGGTGAAAGAACTGAACTAAGAGCTGAGAGACTTCTTTTTTTTCAAAGAATAGATTTTTTTAAAAATTCTCACCTGAGGATGTTTATTGATAAGAGAGAGAGAGGTGAGAGAGATGGGAAAGAAACATTGATCCATTGCCTCCTGTACACTCCCCCACTCGGTATTGAACCTGCTACCTAGGTATGTGCCCTGACGAGGAATTGAACCCACTTTTTTGGTGTATTGGACATGCTCCAAACGGAGCCACCCAGCCGGGCAAGAGACATTTTAATTGTTATTTCTGTTAACTTTGAGTGAATAAAAAATAAATATTTTTGAGTTAACATTTCATCTTCATTAATTTTATTTTGAGACTTTGTATTACCTCAATAAATACTCATTGTATTTTTGTCTTTGGTTAGGTACATAATCTCTGTTAGTGATAGAGCAGAGGTTTGGAAATCAGAGAACTCTTCTTGTCTTTTTTTATGTCATAGATTAATACTAAGGGGCAACTCATGTAACCACCCTGGAGCAGTTTCTTTTTTTGTATGTCAGTAGAAACTGGCTGCCCAATAAGGAGCCACTAGCCATGGTTGGTTATTGAACCTTTGAAATGTGGCTACTCTAAATCGAGATGTGCTCTCAGTTTAAAATACACACTGGATTTTAAAGACTTAGTACAAAGATAAGAATGTAAAAACTATCTTATTGCTAATTTGTTTACATTGATTACATTACTGGAATGATAATATTTTGGGTATATTGGTTGAATGAAATACATTATTAAAATTATTTTCCCTCTTTTAAATGTGGCTGCTAGGCCCTGGCTGGTTTGCTCAGTTGTTTAGAGCATCATCCTGATGCATCAAAGTTGTGGGTTTGATCCCTGGTTAAGGCACATACAGGAATAAACCAATGAATGTATCAATGGGTGGGACAGCAAATTTCTCTCTCTCTCTTTCTCTCTCCCTCTCTCTCTCTCTCTCAAATAATAAATAAATAAATAAGGCTGGTAGAAGATACTAAATTTGTTTGTGGCACACGTTATATTTGTTTTGGATAGTGCTGGTCTGGACAGCATATCCTACAATGACTTATGAAATGTTAATAAATGCTCAGTGAAACACAATTTGGAAAAGTGTCTAGTAGAACTTTTTGCAATGATATAATTCTTCTATGTCTTTGCTTATAGTAGTAGCTACTAGCTACTGATGACTATTGAGCACGTGAAATGTAGCTAGTTCTGAAATGTGAAATATTGAAATGTGGAACAAAACTGAATTCTAAATTTTATTTAATTTTAATTAACTTTAAATAGTCATGTGTGAGTAGTGGCTCATGTATCAGGACAATGCAATCTAGAAGATTTATTGGACCTTACTATAAGTTTATACAGCTTATTATGAGTAATAATTAACTATCAGTAACAATATTTATTGAGCACCTGTTCTGTAGTAGGTATTGTGTAAGTACCAGAGAGAGGATTTATATAATAATTTTTTTATTGAGACTAACTATATTGCTCATATTTTGTAATATGCTTGATGCATTATGAATTTCAAGGTAATGTGTAGGCCTACCATGTTTTCATTCAAGTCTGTTTTTTTTTTCCTTTTTCCTTTCCTTTTCCTTGCGATGTCCTTCTGTGAAAGCCTGGCCCTTTAAAAAGTCTGAACAGTGTGCTGCCTTGTTAAAGGATTTTCACTTGGAAGGAAATCCATGCTTTGTAACAGATGATGATGAGCATGATGATTTTTTTATTAAACTTTTGAAGTTGTGTCTTGGGGTTGAGAGGGATATGCACGTATTTACACTGACTTTTAAGTGTCAGTATTTATTTCCTTTGTATGTGTGTACACATATATTTATAAGTACTAGTACCCAGCTGTGTTATTAATGAATTAATTTATTATTCCTTCACAGTAAAGAACGGATGTCATCATGTCTGGAATCAAGCGAACAATTAAAGAAACTGACCCTGATTATGAGGATGTATCTGTGGCTCTTCCAAATAAGCGGCATAAAGCAATTGAGAATTCAGGTAGAAATTCAGCTACCTTAGGAAATTATGTGGGGTTTTTTTGTTGGCACATGCTAAAATGAAATGCATTTCCACTGTTGTATATAATTTGAAGAGGCTTGTGAGAGGGATAACTAAGTGCTCTGTTTAATAATAATATACCATGTGTGGCATAAAAGATAGGAACAATCAGGTAGACTGTGAAGCATCAGTAATGAGACAGGCTATAAGTTTTAGTCATTATTATATGTTAGGTGTAATCATAAAGTTTTATATAAGCTATGTGTACTACAGTGTGGTGTCATGTGAGATGATTATAGGTGGTACATGGATTCAGGTTTTTTTATATTAATAGTTATATATTATTTTAATATCTATAGAAAACGATGGTGGTCTCATGAGACTTGCAGTTGCATGACTACTGTTGCTAAGGATAAGGCTAAAATTATTTAAAAACATTATTTAATTATATGTTTCACATGGTTCTCAGATCTGGTAGGTATCTTGAAGGTGGTATATGAATGATGGAAATTTGGGAAACATTGATCTAGTTTACCTCTGCACATAGAGGATAGTAGTTCAGGCTCAAGAGCATTAAATTACTTGCTCAAGATCATATAATTAGTAGTTCTAAGTTGAAGAGTAGATCATCAATTAAGTGTCTGTAATTACCCAGAATGTTTTAAGCTATTTTTAAAAATGGAGCTAAATTTTGAGTTTTCAAAATAAATTACTATTGAAATTTATTATTGTTCATTTAAATGATAAATCTATGTAAGTTAATACTTATTGCTGAGTAAAGAAGACATCAAAGTCATAAAAAGGTGTTGCAGCTCCAACAAAGATGAAGACCCCTAGAGTTTAAGTAGTAAAGTAAATTCCTGTCTCTGTAAGTGCAGTCAAGTCATACTGTATACTCCACCAAAGTCTTTGTAGAGCAAAAATTACCAAATCTAATTCCAAATAATGAAAACATTTCACTGCACCCCCCCCCATTCAGTAGTAATTTTATTTACAAGGAAATGTTGTTTCCTTTTAGAAACAAACAAAATAAATGTGAAAGTATCATGCAACTCAAATGTATCACGTGACATAGCTTTTTTTAAAATATATTTTTATTGATTTCAGAGAGGGAGGGAGAGGGAGAGAGAGATAGAAACATCAGTGATGAGAGAGAATCATCAATTGCTTGCCTCCTGCACACCCCATACTTGGGATCGAGCCTGCAACCTGGGCATATGCCCTGACCAGGAATTGAACCGTGACCTCCTGGTTCATAGGTCGACACTCAACCACTGAACCACACCAGCCGGGCAACATAACTTTTTAAAAATAAAAATGAGAATAGGGAAAACAATGTTTTAGTAAACGTCATAATTTCAATTTAATCTAGTTTAAATTCCCAAGCACTGAGCCTGAGCAGGGATACTTTTTTGTTGTTGAGTCACAATTTGCTATTCTTCCTCTTGATGTTCATATCCTACCTAATTCCCAATCATATTTTTCAGAATTTTCTCAAAGTAGATTTGGTAGGATGCTTCCTTTCCCTATATTTTATTTTGTTTGTTGTTGTTTTTACTTATTCCATGAAAGAGATAATTTAGAAGAGTTTCTTTTTGAGGAGCTTATAATAAAATAGCATACAGTGATCATTGTCTCTAGGGAGACTTTCAGTCTCTGCTGGTTTCTGAACACAAGGTTTGTATAAAGGATATATACAGTAATACTAGAAAATATTCTTTACCTCAAATATGAGAAACATTGGTCATTTGCCTTTATGCAGACATCTGTAAGAATGTTTATATCATTACTAGTTTTAAATTGCCAATTTAATGGCTTATTTTATGGGGAGAAAGTGACATGGGTAATCACGGGGTCCAAATTTTCTCTAATTTTTCATATACTCCAAAGCATGGGGATTTTTTTTTTTCATCTTACAAATTCAGGGTTGTTTTGCAGAATCCCAGGTTGTTCAAGTGGTTATTTGGCTCTTCTATTTTTAAAAATTATCAAGCCACATTTTATATTCTGATATTTTTAACTCTTTGAGTTGCATATTACTTTGAGTAGTCATCATCTAAATTGTATCACCTTCAGAGGCATTTTCTTTCCTTTTGAATTTTCTTTACTCATTCCTTTGGGTAGTTGTGGTCAGAAACTGATGAATTGCTTGCTAGATCCTTCTCTACAGAAGGAAACTTCTTGTGTTGTTATAAACTGCTCTCCTGTTACTGCTCTAGCTAATTCTTTACTAATTTCTCCTAAGTCACTCAATATTTCTCTCAAAATCTTCATGTGTTTTTGTTTTTTTTTTAACATTTTGGTAGTTTTATTTTGATATAATTTCAAACAAGAAAATTTCAAGAATTACCCATATTTTTAAAATTAAGATTAATTACCAGTTGTTTACATTTTGCCTCCTTTGGTTGATTACTCTCCCTCACCTCTAGTGGGAGCGCGCGCGCGCACACACACACACACACACACACACACGCATGTGTATACATGCACACAGGTATCTGCACACATCATTCTTTCTAAATCATTGGGAAATAAATTGGACACATGTAAACACTCCTAAGGACATTCTCTTATGTAACCACAGTACAGTTATCAAAAGCAGGAAATTTTAACATTTATCCAGTACATTATCTAATCTGTGGTCCCTATTCAAGTTGTACCAGTTGGCCCAGTATTGTGTTTTATAATGTCAACATAAGAAATATTCAAACCTATAGAGAAGTTTTGTGAGTTTACTTGAGCCAAACTGTCAACAGTTGCTCGGGAGCAAAATCTCAACAGATTGACATAATGCTCCAGAGAATGGCAGTTTTGCACCTTATTTTATACATTATAATAAAAAGAGAAGACAAGTAAGTTACATAAAATCCATTGGTGATAGACTAGGGAGATGGGAGAAAGCAAAGTGGAGAAGCCTTTGGGTTTGGGTGAAAAGTAAAATAATAGGCACATATATCTTTTACATAGGTGGGTACAAGATAGTTAACAGTCCACAGTTAACATGATAAAATAATGAGAGGCTTTATGGTCTCCGCCCTGGTGCATTAATTGTGCTCTGAGGGGTCTGGAAAAAGGGGGAGTTACCCTGACATTCCAAAGGAATGTTATCGAAGATGCATTGACTTTTGTCAGGGAAGATTCTAGTCCAGGACATGACTACCTGCCATAAACTGCTTTTAGTTAAAATTTTTTTAATTTCAGACCATCCGATGTGGTTACTTTAAGTCCCTGAGCTTGCAAGGCCATACTGCAGGCCTTCCCTAACCTTGTCAGGTTATCATGTGGCCCCTTTTCAACCACAGTAACTATTTTTCCCTCTCTGGGAACCAGTCCAGGATCGCACAGTGCATTTAGTTGTCATATCTCTTTAGTCTCTTTTAATCTCCTCAAATAGTGATGTTTGAATTATATAGGCCAGTTATTTTGTAGAATGTCCTTTAGTTTAGGTTTGTTTGTTGTTCCTGTAACTAGATTCAGCTTTTTGGCTGAGTGATACAGTCTTCTCAATGCATCCTATCAGAAAACACAGACGTCAGTTTGCCCCAGTATTAGTGATGTTCACTTTTCGTCATTGGTTAAGATGATGGCCACTAGGTTTCTCCACTTCAGCGTTACTATTTTCCTGGGTTTCTTTTTTGCTTGCTGACTTAAGACAACCACTGATTAATTAGACCATGGATTATTTTATGTTCTTTGTGTAGCTCGAGATGCTGCTGTGCAGAAGATAGAGACTATTATCAAGGAGCAATTTGCACTTGAAATGAAGAATAAGGAACATGAAATTGAAGTCATTGACCAGGTATAATGATGACAAATTAAAAAAGCACACAAAGCTATTGAAAAAAATCTACACATGATGACTTGAAAAAAAATCTCTTGAGATAGAATCATAGTTTGTTTTTTCCCTTTGCTGTTTTTTTTTTTTTAAGAGCTTTCTCATTTTTAGAAAAAAGACATGCCCCCTCCCTTTTTTTTAATTAATGAAATTACAGGAAAAGATAAAAAAATTTACCTGAAATTTCATCCCCAAAATAATTCCTCTTTGCTCTTGTGCTCAAATCTTTGTGGATGTTTCAATGACAATGCATGTGTACACATAAATATACATATTAATATGTCTGTATACTCTTGCAAAAACATTGGTTTTTGTCATTCTTTTAGGTCTTTTGCCAACCTGATTGGTGGGAAATGGTCATTTTTATTTGTCTTTGATTTTTAGAGAGGTTGAGCTTTTGTTGGTCATTTGCATTTCTTATTTTATGAATTATTTATATATCCGTCCTGTCATTTCTATTTTTTAAAGTAATGAGTTGACATTTGTTTTTAGCGACTGATTGAGGCAAGAAGGATGATGGATAAACTTCGTGCCTGCATTGTCGCAAACTACTATGCTTCTGCAGGACTTCTAAAAGTTTCTGAGGTAACTTTTCCTCATATGCAGTCATTTCTGGCCACCCATATTGGTTGTGTGAAGGGGAAATTAGTAGTGTTGATGTGGAATTCCTGCCTTTGAAACATATCTTATATTGACCTTTAGAATTCAAGAAGCCTAGCCTACTTTCCTGGGTATGTACGTAAACTTATTGTGTCCACCCATAATCCTTTATTCGTCCTTTAATCGTACCTCTCTACGTTGTCAATAATCCTAAGTAACATTTTTTTCTTTTTAATTAATCCCTTTTCTACTAATATTTAGCAGTGTTGTTAGGCTTTGCAGATACAAAAATAACTTGCCTTCTTTCTCTTCATTTGATTATGGTTGGCTTTGGAGTAAGTTGTAGGTTGATTTTTTTTTTTTTCTTTGACTTTTTATCTAATGAATGGGATTTTTTTTGTTTCAGTAGATTTGCCCTGTTCAGGAAGCCCTGATTTCCATCCCCCCTTACTTTTTATGAAAAATTTCAAATATGCAGAGAAAGTTAAATAAGCACCTCTTAATGCATCACTTAGAATGAACAGTTTTAACATTTTTGCCATATTTATTTTATCTGTTTTATTTTTCTCTGAAGCATTTGAAAATAAGTTTCAGGCATCATGACACTTCACCTCTAAACATTTAATTACATATTTCCTAACGGCCATTCTTCTATGTAATCACAATACCTAAGAGAATGATTCACTACTATTGTCTGTTAACCAGTCCATATTCAAAAATTTTCCTAGTTGTCCCCAAAATATTTTTTAAAGCTGGTTTGTGGTGGTGGTTGTTTTTTTAAACACAACAAGGATCTAATCAAGGTTCATAGCTACATTTGGCTATTTTGTTTCTCTAGATTAATTTTATCTAGACTGGTTCTCCCACCTATTTTTCCCCCAGAATATTGACTTATTTTAAGAGACCAGGACATTTAGCTTGTAGAATGGTCCACATTTTTAATTTATTTTTTCCCTTGTTTATTTCTTCATTCCCTCTATTTTTCTTGTAAACTGAAAGTCAAGTCTAAATACTAGATTATTTTAAGGTTAAATCTTTTTGGCAATAATGCTTCATAGGTGATGCTTTATACCTCATGTTGTTTCACTTCAGGAGATATAATAATTAGGTGGTCTTGCTGTTGGTGATAAGAGTGTAATTATTTGGTTACTGTGATTGCTACTAGATCACTCCAGTTCTAAAGGATGTGGATAGGATTGAAGGCAATAGGATAGATTGTTTGACATTTTGATAGTTTCAGCATAACTTTGTTGTTCACTCTTAAATTTTTTTTTTTCTTAAATTTTTTTCAATTAGAGTTAGGTAATTCTTCTTTTGGACAGTACTGGCTCTGTGAGAATGGCGGGAGGTATGATGGCATACTGCTTTGCATCGTTTCCTATGGTTTTTATAGATAAGAGGTACTTTTCATATTTAGGCGTTCATGTCATCCCATGGAGCTTTAGGGTGCCTCGTATTGGTGATACTCCTGTTGTTGTCTTAGAGAAATCTGGAGTATTATTCGAATTTAATTTTAGGTGGTAGACAGTTGTCTCTTCTATTGCAGGAGTTTCCATAAAACTTTAGAGTCTGAACCACTTTTCTGCAGCTAACAAATCATAACAAATTACCACAAGCTTGGTTGGCTTTAAACAGCAGGAGGTGATGATTCTGGAGCCCAGCCGTCCAAAATCAGGTGTTGGCTGGCGGATGCTCTCTCTGAAGACTCTTAGGAAGAATCTTCTAGCCTTGTCCTAGTTTCTAGTGGTTGCTGGCAATCCTTGGTGTTCTTGGTTTGTAGCTGCATCACTCTCATTTCTGCCTCTGTCTTCACATGGATGTTTTCCCTCTGCATATCTTCTCTTTCTCTTATGTTCAAGTTTCCCCTTTTTTAAAAAAAGAAATACGTTTTTGTTGATTTTAGTGAGAGAGGGAGGGGGAGAGAGAAACTTCCAAGTGAGAGAGAAACATTGATCCGCTACCTCCTGCACCACCCCTACGGGGGATTGAGCCCAGAACCCGGGTATGTTCTCTGGCCGGCAATCAAACTAGTGACCTTTTGGTGCATGGGACGGCGATCAAACAACTGAGCCACCCATGCCAGGCCAAATTTCCCTCAAAAAAGCACTTTAAATTGGATTAGGGCCTACCTTCACCCAAATGACTTCATCTGAACTTGATTACATCTGCAAAGACCCTATTTCCAAATAAAGTCACATTCATAGGTTTAGGGTGGATATGAATTTTTTGAGACACTGTTTAACCCAGAGTAGATTCTGATGTCATTTGTTATGTGGCTTGCTGTTGGATTCAACAAAATGGACATCATGATCTAAGGGTTGTATGACGTAGGACTGTAGCTATTCTGAAGAGCTGATTATTCATTTAATGTTTTGTTCCCTTTTTTCTTTCTTTTTTCATCATTAGCAGTTTTGAGTTGTGCTATTTTGTGGTCCAGAAATGTAATGAATTTTATCTTATATTCTGACTAGGATATATTCAATGATATTTAGTTATAATAATTTTTAGTTTGTTGTAAAAAATATATTATAGCTCTAAAAGATACTTTTATTATTGAAATTCAACAGCTTTTTTGCTTTGATTCTGAAACAAGTATCTGGCTCCTTTTTCTTTCTAAAACAATTATTTTAATAGCACAAGGTTTTTTTGGTTTTTAATTTTATTTATTAAATTGATAGGGTGAAATTGGTCAACATGAACATACAGTTTTCATGTGTGGGTTTCTATGTTACAAGATCTGTATATTTCAGTATGAATGGCACAAGTTTTAAAAGCTGGGCTTCCTAGGAACGTAGCACAGTGTGTCATACTAGGTAATAGAACACACTGTATTTTGTATGCAGGTTAATGAGATACAGAAAAAATACCCTAGGCTTCAGTACTGAACTGAGGGCAAAGTTTATGTCAGTATTAATAATTTTAAAGCATTGTATACTACATTTTTCCCCTACGTGGGAACTATTTAACATATGCATATATTTTTATATTTCTTACAGGAATGTTTTATTCAGAGCTGTTCTAGCTATGTAAAGCGATGTGAAACTTATTTTTTTTAATTTTTATTGATATGAGAGAGAGAGAGAGACATCAATTTGTTGTTCCATTTTTTTACATTCATTGGTTGCTTCTTGTATGTGCTCTGACTGGGGATCAAACCTGCAACCTTGGCATTATCAGGACAATGCTCTGACTGAAACATATTTTTTTTAAAGTCCAATTTTGCTTTCCATATGTTACTATGTATTTACCTTTATTTTTCATTTACCTAATACTAAAGGCTAAAGAGGACTTGTATCTTTAGCCTTTGGTGTTAGGATCTTTGCATAGTTACTTATCACTTTCTTGTTTTGGTGGTTCAGACCATGTTAAGGAATTAGGACTTTATTTTATGGGTTTGGAGAGATTTTGAAAGATTTGAAGCATGATCTTAAAGTAGATAATTTTGCCTACTTTTGATGAATTTGATTAAAGTTTATTTTGATTGCTTTCACTTTTGCAGGGATCAAAGACGTGTGATACAATGGTGTTTAATCATCCTGCTATCAAGAAATTTTTGGAATCACCATCTAGGTCATCATCTCCTGCCAATCAGAGATCAGAAACTCCATCAGCCAATCATTCTGAAAGTGATTCTTTATCTCAACACAATGACTTCTTGTCTGACAAAGACAATAACAGCAATATGGATATAGAGGAAAGACTCTCAAACAACATGGAACAGAGACCAAGTCGAAATACTGGAAGGGTATAGTTGGATGGACGGGAGGGAACCAAAGGAAAAGGGAACTATATTTATTAAGAGTATGTACATCTTAATTCATGTAACCTATTTTATAGGAACCCTGGGAAATAAGTTAATTATATTCCTTTTAGAGATGGGGAAACTGAGTCTCAATGAGATTCAAGTTATATGTGTCCACAAGTATCAGAACTGAGAGCTAAACCTATGTCTTTCCTTTTTGTTGTTGTTTTTGTTACTCCTCACCCAAGGGCATTTTTCCATTGATTTTCAGAGAAAGTAGAAAGGAGGGGGAGAGACACATCAATAAGCTGCCTCCCGCACATGCCCCCATCAGGGCTAGGGATTGAGCCTGCAACCGAGGCATGTGCCCATGACTGGAATTGAATTTGGGACCCTTTAATCTGCAGGCTGACACTCTATCCACTGAGCCAAACCAGCTAGGGCTAAACCTATGTCTTTCTGATTTTAAAATTCAGTACCCCTGCATATGGCATCACTCCTAGTGCCATTCACATGGATATGAAAGAAATTTTGAGGAGCTGGCAATGCTGTGACCTTGCCTAAGGTCTTTCCACTCTGTCATGTTTATTTGCAAGAGCAGTGATTCTTTAGCATTTTCCTCTGTGATACTTGATATTCTAAGATACTTTGATAACTGGAGGAAATTTGACAAATGATAAATAGAATTGAAAACCATTTATTGCTCTTTGATCCTGCCAGTTTATGGAGTTGCCATCTCAAGATACTCTGAATTTGTTGGTATAATATTTGGCTTCATTTATTTTTAAAATAATTTTTATTAAAAAAAAACTTTTTGAGAGAGAAAAAGGGAGAAGGAGAGAGAGAGAAACATTGATGTGACAGTGAAACAGCCCTGGCCAGGAATCAAACCAGCAACCTTTTGGTACAGGGGCAATGCCTACTAACTGAGCCACACCAGCCAGGGCAATATTTGGCTTTGGAAATACGACTGATGGTTTTTCTCATCTAGGTGTTCTATGATAGAAAACATTTCAGGGTTGCTTTTCACAAACTCAGACATCAAGGATTTGATTTATTTTTTATAAAAATGAAAGTGGACATTGTTCTTATTATAAATTCATCTATTCATTGCTGAAAAATTTAAACTACAGAAAAGTAAAAAATAATAGAAAATCAATCATAATGCCACTAAAAAATCAGAACTCTTACTGTTTGGATTTACTTGCCTTTTCCAGTATTATTTCTGGGAAAATACTGTATATTTTTTCTTTTTATCATTAAAAAGAATTTAGGTTGTATTGATCATTGGATTTAGAAATTTATCATCTTTTATATAATATATATACTCATGTTTATGTAACAGATATTTAGTACTTACTGTGTTTCAGGCACTTTTCTAAGAATTGTACAAAGCAATCATGTAAGGTAAAAACTATTATCATCCTTATTTTATAGGTGAGGAAACTGAGACAGAAGTTAAATAATTACCCAAGATTACACATCTACTAAATGGAAAAACCAGGATTTAAACCCTGGCAGTCTGTCTCCATAATTAAACTTGAACTATTATGTTTAAATTACTTCTCATCGAAAATGTTTTGATAGTATAGAAGGTTGAAAAGAAAGTAAACTCCATTGAGCTCTTTCCCCTTTACCATTTCCCAGAGGTAATCATTGTAATTAGTTTCTTGTGTATCCTTCCACGCCCTGTTTGCATAGACAAAGCATATGTGTATGCCCATTGAGCACACACACGTGGAAATAATAGTGTACAAACTTTTTGCCTCAACTAATGCAAACATTAGAGTAAAATTATTCTTTTATGCTCTGAGGTGCCACGAAGCCAAAGAATTTTATAATTTAAAAAATTGCAATTTATTCTATTCATACCTTGTATGATTTTACAGTTTCTGCCTATTGAAAATTGTCCAAATTGAAAATGAAAATTATGATTTCTTTTAGGACACCTCTAGTATTACCGGCTCCCATAAAACAGAGCAGCGGAATGCTGATCTTGCAGGAGATGAGACTTCACGACTTTTTGTAAAGAAAACAATAGTAGTGGGCAATGTGTCCAAGTGAGTACCCAGCTGAATTGTCTCATTTTCAGTCCTCTGTTTATGTTACTAGAACTCTGGCACCCTCCTGTAGTGTTATAATAGATAGAGAGCTCAGGAATTCTTTTTTTCAAACTCTTAGTTGTTTTGTTTTAAAATACATTTTTATTGATTTCAGAGAGGAAGGGAGAAGGAGAGAGAGATAGAAACAGCAAAGATGAGAGAGAATTATTGATTGGCTGCCTCCTGCACGCCCCCTACTGGGGATCGAGCCCACAACCTGGGCATGTGCCCTGACGTGGAATCAAACACTGACCTCCTGGTTCATGGGTCGAGGCTCAACTACTTAGCCACGCTGGCTGGGCAAACTCTTAGTTGTTTTAAAAGAAAAGTAATATCCAGAGACTTGAGAACTCTGCCTTAGTGTGTCTGCCAATCTTTGACATAGTAAATTATACTTGGTAAAAATTTCTAAGACAGGAGGTTTTACACAAATGGTGTATTTCAATAAGCATGTAAGCGTGGATAAGTTTAGAGGAACTTTTGACTTCTTCTGACCTAGTTTTAACTTAGGTAGGTAGTTCCTAAAAATGTTCATTTGGTTGCCAAATTGAAGTGTTTTTAATTTATAGCAGAAGGTTGCAGACCAGTTCTTGAAGACAGAATTCCTCCAAGTTAAAGAGCTATCTGTTTTAACAGTATGATCGCATGCTATCTTTTGGGAGTGTGAACATTTTTGCCAAGTATCTAGGAACGAATAAAGACATCATAAATCTTCAAATAGTGAAAGATTGTTATTTCCTCACAAAGTCTTATTTGCCCTTTTCCAACCAACCCTGTTAGGTATATTTCCCCTGTTTTTCCTTGTCATTTTCCTCATATCATTTTCTGTTTTTGTGCATTTTCCCCAAATCACACTGGAATCTCTTTTGGGTAGGAACTATGTATTATTTGTTTTGTACCTTATATTAGTTGGAGTTCAGTAAATATTTGCTTGATGAATAAATTGATATATTTATGGAAATTATAATTAGATTCTGAGCCAAACCGGTTTCGGCTAGATTCAATTATTTTAAAAAGGATTTGGAAGTACAGTAATTATCTGGCAGGAAAATCAGACGGGGGGGCGGGGGGTGAGGAGGGGATCTTTCAAGCCCCAATTAATGGATCATTAATAACAAACAAGAGGTACATAAAATCTCAGGATACTAGAAACAAAGATTCTTAATGATCCATGTGAAAGTATTTAAATGGAACCATAAAATATGATTAGGCAATTAGATTTCTGTTTTATAGATTATTTTAGAGTTAGCATGTATTCAGCTAAGGAAACTAAATAGTTTGTGTGAAGTGTTAGAGCTGGGGTCTTATATATAGTACAGGACAGGTCAGCCCAGGAAAGGTCTAAACTAGAAATCTAAATAGATCCACTGGGCCACAAGAAGATTGGGTAGAAACAGTCATTGGCATTCAAACAATTATGTCTAATTTGTAGGTTTTGGGGTTTTTTAAAGACAAGCTAGAACTAAAATACTGGTTAATCATAAATTTTAAGTAGAGGGAGTGATTGGCATGAAAATTGTAAGGTCTTTGTCCTGGAAGAGGGTAAAAATACTGATTTACCCTATGTTTTGTTAAGAGTGCTTGCTGCAGTATCTAAGATAACAACTAAAAGAATAGATAGAGAAATTTAAACTTTAACAATAAGGGAGGGGTGGAAAAAGGAGGAAAACTGATTCTAGAAAAAGGCAAGTAGGGGCAGGAGGAAGGATATAAAGAAGAGAAAAAATAAGACAAATAGTATAAAATAATTTAGTAATAACAAATCTAAATGTATAAACAGCCATAAAAATGCATATGGATTTAACTAGTTAGAATATAGTAATTCTTATATTGAGATAAAATAACCTAAAATTCAGATCTCTTATTTATCAGGGACATCTAAATACAGAAAGATTGAGAGTAAGCAAATAGGATCTTGCTCCCAGCATATGTCCTCAGTTTGGCCCAAAAAGAAAAGAAAGTAAGCAAATAGATAAATTATAACTAGCAGATTCTAACCAAAAGAAAACCAGTGTAACATTAATATCAGGCAAAAGAGACTTTAAGACCAAAAGCATTCATAGAGGTAAAGATTTATTATATAATGATAAAAGGTTTTCTTCATCAAGAAGATAAAAAAAATCCTTAGCTTCTGTGTACTTGATAACATAGTCTTAAAATGTCTTAAAATGATAACAGTCTTGAAATTGATAGAACCACAAGCAGAAATTACCAAATGCACTACCACTGACTTTATACACATCTCTCAGTAATTGGTACATCCAGCAAACTACTTATATGAATATGAAAAGTTGGAATATCAATTAACAAAGCTAAAGTACACACATAGAACATTACACAGAATGAGAAAAAAAATTAAGCATACAAGGAACATTTATGAAAATTGACTATATAGTAAGCCATAAAGCAAGCTTCAACAAAGGACTTGTATTTTTTCTAACCACTAGTGCAGTAAAGCTAGAAATCAATGACAATAGGATAACTAAAAAAACCTCCAATATATCTGGAAATTCAAAACACAACAACTCATTAAGGCAATGAAAAAAAATCACATTAAAATAACCAGAACTAAATAATAAGACAAAAGTTGTAGGCTAACACTAAAGGGAAATTTAAAGTCTTAAAAGACTACAGTAGAAAAAAAAGCTTAAAATTAATGAACTAAGCAGCTTAATTAGACAATGCAGTGGGGGAAGCAAAGAATTTAGAGAGGAGCCTAGCCTGCTTGGCTGAGTGGATAAAGCAGTCGGCCTTCGGACTGAAGGGTCCCAGGTTCGATTCTGGCCAAGGGCACATGCCTGGGTTGCGGGCTCAGTCCCTAGTAGGGGCGTGCGGGAGGCAGCCAATCAATGATTCTCTCTCATCATTGATGTTTCTATCTCTTTCTCCTTCTTCCTTCCTCTCTGAAACCAATAAAGAAATATATTTAAAAAAATAAATAAATAAAAAGAATTTAGAGAGGAAAAAAAATAAACAGCATACATAAACATGGTGAAATTAAGTAAGGAAAAAAGATACAAATAAATATTAGAAATGAAAAAAGACATAACTTCAGATGATGCATTGTTAAAGAGATAAGTGTATTTGAAAATTTAGATGAACTGAAGAATCCCTAGAAAAATACAACTTAAAAGTGATGTGACAAAGGAAACTTGGAATAGTCATAGAACTACTAAGTAAATTTAATTATTGATTTTTTTAACCGTTTGCTAAGGAGTGCTATCGCGCTCTTCTTATTTAAAACAAATTTATGTAAACAATTGGCATTTTTAAATTTTTGTTGTTGCAAAGCAATACAAGTGAGTTTATTGTATAAAAAGTGTTTTACATTTTTTCCCATACCCGCGCAATTAGTGCCGCAGTTTTGGCATGTGTCCGAAAAAATACGTCAGCAGCCAAACGGTTAAACATTCCTGTGACAAAATCAAACCACACCACTTGGCTTAGATTGCTTTACAGGCAGCATGAATAGATAATTCTAGTTGTATACAAAATCTTCTGGGGACAAAGAGACAGCACTTATCAACTTACATTATGAGGATATCCTAACTCTGTTCATAAAGCTTGACATGGAGTTCATAAGAAAATAGAAATTACAGGACATCACACTTATGAATATACATACAAAAATACTGAACAAAATCCTGAGCAAACTGAATTCAGTAACTATAGAAATGGTTATTGTGAGCAAGAAATGCAAGTTTGGAATAACATTAGAAATCAGTAAGTATAATAAACACATTAACAGATTAAAGAAGATAAATACTTGATCAAAAATGCAAAAACAGCCTTTGACAAAACTCAGCATCTATTTGTGATAAGTCTTCATGGCAGACTTAGAATTTAGTTAACTCAGATACTGAATATCTTTGAAAAACTACAGTATATTTTATACTCAGTGGTGAACTCAAGTCTTCCCTTTAGGATTAGGAACAAGACAAGAGATGTCTGGGGCCACCACTCCTGTTCAGTGTTGCTCTTGGAGATACTAATGTAGTCCTGTTTAAAAAATTAAAAAGTCTATGGATTAAAAAATAAGATGTCATTAACAGATATACTGTCTACATAGAAAAATATAAATTAATTTTTGATAAAGTTTTAGAGTTAATGAGAGAACTTCACCAGGTTGTTGAATATATTATCAATACACAGAGATCAGTTGTTTCTGTGTGACAGCCACAAAATTAGAAAACATGATTTTAAAAGATGTGTTTACTATAGCAATAAAAATACAGTAAATAAGAGACAAGTAAGCTTTTCATGAATTATAAAAACTTTAAAGACTTAAAAGAACTTAATAGTATACTGTGTTCATGGATAGAAAGGCTCAGTATAATAAAGATAACACTTCTCTTCAAATTGATATGTAGATATTCTGATTAAAATCCTGACAGGATTCATGAAATCCACAGGCTGGTTTTTATATATGGAAGAGCAAAGAATCAAGACTGAACAAGGCCGAAACCGGTTTGGCTCAGTGGATAGAGCGTCAGCCTGCGGACTGAAGGGTCGCAGGTTCGATTCCGGTCAGGGGCATGTGCCTGGGTTGCAGGCACATCCCCGGTGGGAGATGTGCAAGAGGCAGCTGATCGATGTTTCTCTCTCATTGATGTTTCTATCTCTCTATCTCTCTCCCTTCCTCTCTGTAAAAAATCAATTAAAAAAAAAAAGACTGAACAAGAATACTGCTGATGAAGAACCAGATTAGGCAATGTGGCCTACTGTATCACTAAGGATAACCATAGGCATAGATGACATATAGAAGGCTATGACCATAGTTTCTAACAGAATGTGATATAAGGGGGCCTTGTGTAATAAAATCACCTGCATAAGGGAGGGATAAAGATACTGGTTTTACTATAGGCAGAACTTAAGGGAATGGCTTGTTCTTTTCTTTTTTTCTTTTTTTTATTAAATCTTTACTGTTCAGATTATTACAGTTGTTCCTCTTTTTTACCCCCATACCTCCCCTCCACCCGGTTCCCACCCCACCCTCTGCCCTTACTCCCCCACCACTGTCCTCTTCCATAGGTGCACGATTTTTGTCCATTCTATTCCCGCACCCCCCACACCCCTTTCCCCCCGAGAATAATCAGTCCACTCCCTTTCTATGCCCCTGATTCTATTATATTCACCAG
>NW_006293778.1:0-1056 GCF_000327345.1 Myotis davidii | reverse complement strand
GTCTCTGAGTCTGCCTCCTGCTTGTGTCTTTTATGTTTCCACGGAGCTGCAAACTAGATGGTCCCACTCTGACCTCTGGGCTTCCTGGCTCCTGGATCTCTAGGGAGGCCCTAATCTAGCCTTTGCCTGAAGCTATCCAGTAAAAGCCTCCCTGCAGGGCCTGGATGGGGCGGGTCCCACGGGATCAACAGGGCGAGGCAGGTCCCATGGGATCAACAGGGTGGGGCTAGCAGTTATGGCTGCTCTCAGTCTTGCCCTCAGAGGCTCTGCTTCTCAGTGTCCCGGTAATTGCTGTAAACCCCACGGAGAGAAAGCTGCCCTCAAGTTCTCAACCGATGCCAGACAGTCCCGCTTCTCCCGTATGAGTCTGGGTCCCTAGAGACTCGCCCGGAACTGGAGCTCAGAGCCTGAGACTCCCTCCCAATTGAAAACGACAACTGGGCCCTCAGCCACCAGCCCGCTCAGCATGCACCTCCATACCTTAGTATTTTACTTCTGTACTGCGCCTCCTCTGAGTCTTGGGATGCTTTTCTCTTTCCTTCTAGTTGTAGAATTTCCACTCAGCCAGCCTTCCTTTGGTTCTGGATGATGTCCGTTCCGTCTTTTAGTTGTATTTTTGAAGTGGTTGTTCGAGGCAGCAAACTCTGCTGTTTACCTATGCCGCCATCTTGGTTTTTCCTCCCAGTTTTCTTTTTGTAATTTATTTTTAAACTTGTTTTAAGTAGGTGTTAATTGTTTCATTAGGCTTTTGAAGGAAAAAAAGGATTCTGTTTTTTTTTCTTTTCCTCTAGGTATATACCTCCCGATAAGAGAGAAGAAAATGACCAATCAACCCACAAATGGATGGTGTATGTCCGAGGGTCTCGTAGAGAACCCAGCATTAATCATTTTGTCAAGAAAGTTTGGTTTTTCCTTCATCCCAGCTATAAACCAAATGACCTTGTGGAAGTTAGGTAAGCATACTTGAGTTTAAAGAAGTGCAGATTTATTGAAGTGGAAGAAAAGTGATTTAATTTGAAAACACTCCCTTGAAATCTTTTCTTCCCTCCTCCCACC
>NW_006293777.1:0-265 GCF_000327345.1 Myotis davidii | reverse complement strand
CGTCTTATACGCCGGCAAATACGGTATGTGAATGTTGTCCTTCAGTTTGTAACTGTGATAGTAGAATCTGCTGGAATTTGTGGGTTTGTGTCTTTATCTTATGACTAGTGGCCTGGTGCACAAAATTTGTGCACAAGGGGTGGGGGGTTGTTCCTTCAGCCCAGACTGCACCCTCTCTAATCAGGGACCCCTTGGGGAATATCTGACTGCTGGTCAGACATTTAGGCCCTGTGGGATCGGGCCTAAACCGACAGTCAGACATCCC
>NW_006293776.1:3126825-3138264 GCF_000327345.1 Myotis davidii | reverse complement strand
CTTTTTCATATCCTCATGGGTCTCACTAAATTTCTTGAGGGTCTCAATAAATTTAGCGGCGGTTTCTAGAAAATTCTTGAAAAACCTTATAACAGTGGTTTTGAACTCTATATCCAGTAGTTTGCTTTCCTCCATTTCTGTCATTTGTGACCTGTTTCTTTGTCTCTGCATTTTAGCTGCTTCCCTGTGTTGATAGGGTGGCTTTCTGTGCTAGGTGTCCTATAGGGCCCAGTAACTCAGCCTCCCTAATCACCTGAGGTGGACACTCTTGGTACATCCCTTTGTGGGCTCTGTGGACAGTCCTGTTATAGTTAAGCCTTGATTGTAGTTGGTATCACTGGGACAGTGGGAAGAGAATAATCAAAGATCTTATATATGTTCTAGAGGCCTGTGCACGGATTCGTGCACCAGTGGGGTCCCTCCACCTGCCCTGTGAGGATAAGGCTGAAACCGGCAGTCTGACCTCTCCCGAGGGGTCCTGGGGTGCGAGAGGGTGCAGGCAAGGCTGAGGGGCCCCACAAGTGCATGAATCCGTGCACTTGGACTCTAGTTTCATATAATACTGGTTTGGCAGTGATGAACTCCTATAGCTTTTTCTTTACTCTTCTTCTGGCACCCCTATAATTCTGATGTTGGTACGCTTGAAGCTGTACCAGAGGCTCCTTACACTATCTTCGTATTTTTGGATTCATTTTTCATTTTGCTTTTCCGGTTGGGTGTTTTTTGCTTCTTCGTATTTCAAATCTTTGACTTGATTCTTCAGATCCTCTAGTCTGCTGTTGAATCTCTGTATATTATTCTTTATTTCCGTCAGTATATGCTTAATTTCTAATTGGTCCTTTTTCATATCCTTGAGAGTCTCACTATATTTCTCAAAGGTTTCTAGAAGATTCTTGAGTAACCTTATAACTGTGGTTTTGAACTCTATAGCCAGTAGTTTGCTTTCCTCCATTTCTGTCATTTGTGACCTGTTTCTTTGTCTCTGATTTTGGCTGCTTCCCAGTGTTGATAGAGTATCTTTGTGTGCTAGGTGTTCTATAGGGCCCAGTGGCTCAACCTCCCCAATTCCCTGAGGTGGACACTCTTGGTGCACCCCTTTGTGGGCTTTGTGCACCGTCTTGTTGTAGTTAAGCCTTGATGGCTGTTGGTATCATTGGAAGGAGTTGACCTCCAGGCAAATTGGCTGGGAGGACCAGTTTTGTCTACAATGGGAGAACCTCTGTGCTGGAGACACCCTTATGGGACAGGACTTGCTTCAGTGGGGCTTGACGCTCAGAGTTTGTCCCCTGTGTGTGTCTCTTATGGATGTGAAGAGTTGTACTCTGGATGTTCTCACTCTGACCACTGGATAGACTGGCTCTTGGATCTCCAAGGGGGTGGAAAGTCACCCACTGCCTGAGGCCACCCAGCAGGAGCTACAGAGAGATCTGCAGATTCCTCCTCTTTGCTTGGAGTTTGGAGGTGCCCAGATGAGGCACAGCTGTTAAGTAATGCAGCCTTAGGCCTTTTGGAAGCTCTGGGTTTCTCTGACCCAGCTGTAGTTTGACAGGTTTTTAGGCAGAGAAAGGCCAGGCCATTAGTATGCAAAAGCCTGTGCACACAGCTTGAGTGGGGTTGTATATTGGGTGGGGTGTGGTTTCAGGGAATCATGGGTGGTGCAACTAGCAATGGCTGCTGTTGGCCCTCCCCGAATAGGTCTCTGGGTCTCTATTTCCCTCGGCCCCATGAAGGAACAATAAACGCTGCAAGCACCTCTGTGAGAAAGCCGCTCTCACATTGGGCCCAATGCCAGACAATACAGTCTCTCTCTGTATGAGTCTGGGTCCCCAGATTCTCACCCAAAACTGGATTTCAGAGCAGTGGGGAGCTTGTATTTCCCTCCCAGTTGAAAAAGACAACAGTGTACCCAGCTGCCAGCCCCTTTTTTGCACGCCTCTGTACCTCCACACTTCCACACGTCTGCACCTCCTATCAGACTCAATGTGCTTTTCTCTTTCCTTCTAGTTGTAGAATTTCCACTCAGCCAGCCTTCCCATGGTTCTGGATGCTATTCATTTTGTCTTTTAGTTGTAGTTTTAATGTGGTTGTATGCGGCAGCAAGTTCAGGTGTTTACCTATGCCGCTACCTTGGTTGACCGGCCACATATATTTCTCTCTCCACATCTGCCCCATATAGTCTCCTGTTTCGCTTCATATAAACACTCTATTTTTTTTATTCATAGTTTCTTTGTCTCTCCAAAAATTCACTTTACATATGGCATTGCTTGATGTTGGTCTCAAATTCCATATGGCCTACAGTTCCAGTCCTCACAGTTCTCTGACTGGCATAGTCTGTCAATGACCCCAGTCCAAATTTCTTGGAACGATAATCTGATTTATCCAGCTTGAATTAGGTGTATATATATCCTGGTCCAATCAGCTGTATCTGGAGGAGGGAAGAAGGAGATAGGGGCTATAGAATGTGTACTTGTGATACATTATGTTACTATTGACAAATAATGAATCCACCATTATATGAAAATAATTAATGACTATATCAGTTTTAAAAACTTGAAGCAATTTTTTTTCTGGCCAGTGTGGCTCAATTGGTTGAACACTGTCCCATGTACCAGAAAGTCACCAGTTTGATTCCTAGTCCTGCAGCAAACCTGCAGGAGGCATCTGATCAATGTTTCTCTCTTACCAATGTTTCTCTTTCTTCCTCCTTCCTCTCTCTTAAATCAATAAAAACATATTTAAAAAACTTGAAGCAATTTGTATAAGGTTAAAGTTCAATTTTGATAGTCTCTTCCTCCACACCAATCATTATTCCATTTACCTTTTCCTGCTCACTGCTCTGCCTAGTGCTAAACTTGGTTTGGAGATACACACATACCATATACTTTCCATGGAAAATGTATAATGGTATTTAAATTCATTTCTCCATTTAACAAATATTAGTTGAATACACTGGGGATTTAGAATTGAATAAAATAAACAAAAATCTTTGCCTTCAAGGAGCTTAACTTTTAGGGGAGGCAGACATCATTATGACCTGACAAAAGATCACAGTGACTTGGACAAAGAACTAGGACATAAAACTAAATAAATGTGTTATATGGTTCTTGGGATGATCATAGGTGCTATTCAGAAAAATAAATACTGAAGATAAATAGGAAATAAATAGAGTTGCAAGAAGACAGCTCAATTTTAAGGTGACATTTGAGCCAAGACTTGTAAGAGGTGATTTAGACAAATGATATTATTAGCAGAGGGAACTGCAAGTTACCTGCACATTCAAAGAAGAGGAAGGTGTTCTGTGAGTCTGAAGGAGCATAAACAAGAGGAAGAAAAGGAGCTGAGATCAGAGTTTAAGAGATACTGGGAGTGGGATGACTATTCAGGTTCTTGTTAACAAGTTTAATGCTTTCAACAGGTAGAAGACATGGTAAGGTTTTGAAAAAAAAATAACTTGATGTTACATATTTCACGAGGGTCATTATAGTTTCTGTGTTGAGATTAGTCTAAAGGAGGCTGGCAGTAGCCAGATGTTAGGATGGTGTTGATTCAGGCAAGAGATCAAATGACTTGGACCCAGAACTTGGACAAAAAATAGTGAGTGCTCAAAATTCTTGACTGTTTCTGAAGGTTGATACAACAGAGATTTCTTCTGGATCAAATGTTTATATGAGCAAAAGAGAGAAATCAAGGTTGACAACAAGCTTTTGACCTTGAATATTTGGAAGAATGGAGTTTTCATTAACTGAAATAAAGAAAATTGTGGAAGGGGAAGTTATTCACTGTGTGTGTTTTTTGTAAAAATCAGGAAAGCAGTTTTGGAAATGTTAAGTTACAGATGGCTTTAGACATTTTCATGAAGTGGTTGAATAGACAGTTGGATTTGAGTTATCATCATAATGATAATATTTAAAAACTTGAGAATGAATGAGACTGCCTAGAAATTAATGTAAAGATAGTAGAGATGAGGTATAAGATCCAAGCCTTGGACATGCCTATGTTTAGAGGTCATGGAGACAAGGAAGAACCTGCAAAGGAGAAGCAATGAGTGAGAAAGGAGAAAATCCAGGAGAGGGTGGTATCCAGGAAGTCAAATGAAAAGAAAATGTTTCAAGAAGGAAGGAATGATCAGGTATGTCAAATATTGATGGTAGGGAAGGTCAGATGAGAACAGAACTTATTACTTAATTCAGTAACATAGAGGTTATTAGTGATTTGATATGAACAGTCAGGAAATTTAAAGATCTACTTGAACTGAGTTTGAAGAAGACAATAGCAGGGGAGGAATTGGAGTTAATTATTTATAGAATAAATAAAATGGTAACATTATCTATTATGCAACATTTTTTAATCCAATAAACTCTTTTTTAAAATTTTATTTTATTGTTTAAAGTATTACAAATAGTAATACATATGTCTCCTTTTTTCTCTATTGACCTCCCCCACACTCCCCTACCCCCTGGCACATGCTCTACTCACCCCTCTCCCCCAGCGTTTTGTGTCCATTGGTTATGTTTATATGCATGCATACAGTCCTTTGGTTGATCTCTTACCCTCCCCCAACCCTCCACTGCCTTCCTGCTGTAGTTTGACAGTCTGTTCAATGTTTCTTTGCCTCTGTAGCTATTTTTGTTCATCAGTTTATAATGTTTTTTATATTCCACAAATGAGTGAGATCATGTGGTATTTATCTTTCACTGGCTGGCTTATTTTGCTTAGCATAATGCTCTCCAGTTCCATCCATGCTGTTGCAAATGGTAAGAATCCCTTCCTTTTTATAGTAGCATAGTATTCCATTGTGTAGATGTATCACAGTTTTCTCATCAACTCATCTGCTGACAGGCATTTAGGCTGTTTCCAAATCTTAGCTATTGTAAATTGTGCTTCTATGAACATAGGGGTGCATATATCCTTTCTGATTGGTGTTTCTGTTTTCTTGGGATATATTCCTAGAGGTGGTATTACTGGGTCAAATGGCAGTTTCATTTTTAATTTTTTGAGGAAATGCCATATTGTTTTCCACAGTGGCTGCACCAGTCTGCATTCACACCTACAGTGAAGGAGGGTTCCTTTTTCTCCGCATCCTCTCCAGCACTTGTCATTTGTTGATTTGTTAATGATAGCCATCTGGCAGGTGTGGTACCTCATTGTTGTATTCTGAAACATTTTAATGGAGCAATATTTGCTAGGTAGTCACATTATTCTTTATAGCTCTGGTTTATTTCTCTTAATAATTGCCTCTGTTTTAAATTATATGAATGACAATAAAATGTTTAGGATGGTTCTCTAAATAGTTATTAAATCTTCTGTTTTAGTATTGAGACTATAAATCATCCCTACCCTAAAACACTAATATAGATAAAATGTTCAGTGGAAATCCAGAAACAGTGGGAGAGACCAAAGCATTTTGAATATTTATGTGGAATAAGAGTGAACATTGTGCCCAGCTGGTGTGGTTCAGAGGTCACGGTTTGATTCCCAGTCAATGCACATGCCAGGGTTGCAGGCTCGATCCCCAATAGGCGGTATAAAGGAGACAGCTGATTAATGATTCTCATCACTGATGTTTGTACCTCTCCCTCTCCCTTCCTCTCTGAAATCAGTAAAAACATATTTTTTAAAAAAGAGTGGATATAATTCAGCCTGGAGTTCAGATGTCACAATGAAAACCAATAGGAAATAAAGTCTCCAAAAGTAGTTTCTGATAGTTCTCTTCCTTGGCTTAGGATCCACACTGAGCAGGCAAACAGGCCTTTGCCTCACTAAGGATAACAATTGAGGCCATAGATACTTTAGCCAGTAATATTTTTCAAAACATATAAGTCCCTATAAGTTGGTTATGAAGCCCACTATACCTCTCCATTTCATGTGTGTTGAAGGGAGATAGTTCATTTTAGTTGTTGTTTGGGAATCAATCTCCAGGATAAGCATCCTTGTTTCTGATGCTATTTTTTTCTACTTTAAAAACAACTCATTCTATTTTGAAATGCTTTGTATCTAGAAACCCCTTTTAGTTTATAGCTCTCTCTTATGAAGAGAGGTACTATCTCTCCCCAACCTCCCACACTGCACAGCTGTTTCTGAAAGTTATAATTAATGAAGATTTTGTTAACAGTCACATACCAAGTGTTTTTCCTAGCTTGTTGAAAGAAACAGAGTGGGTAGCAGTCATTGGGCTGGGGTCTTTAAATGTGCACTTGGCCAGTGGGCTGGAGATTGGCTATTGTCTTTTTTTTTTAGTAAGAAAATATCTGGGAGCCCTACTGATATAGTTCAGGCTAAATTACTTTGGGAAAAATAAAATTGTATGAAATGTAGAAAAATTAAAGAGTAATTTTCAAAATAGAATTATCTTCTTCCATTGAGCCTATTAAAAGGTCTTCAAATCTTCAGGAATTTCCAGATTAATTCTCTGGCTTTGTTGATTTCTATTGTCAATTGTATATAAAATGACAACCTCACTTTCACTGTTGTGATAAAGAGAACTTGATCAAAGGGGGGGACATTTGTAATAAATTCAATAATAAAGATAATTTTTTTTTTAACAAAAAGAGAGTTTGAGCTAACACCAAGGTTGAAAAGTCAAATATCTGTAGGAAGCAAAGAGAAAACAAGCAAAGGAAGCCAGCATTAAAAGCCACTGGGAGAGGATGGCTAAAATGGCAGTGCAGTAAGTGGAAGCTACACTGACACTCTCCCAGGACCAAACTGGAAATACAACTAAAATACATAAAAAACACCCTGAAAAATCAACAGAAGACTAGCTGGAAAGAACCCTTATAATCAAGGACAGAAAGTGGAGACTGCTTAAAGACCAGTAGGAAGTGTGGCAATGCAAAAGGGCTGGCTGGGTTACCACAGACAGCAACTGAAGTTCCAGAGGGATATCTCAGCTATGGGGGCTTCCCACTGAGAGCTCTGGAGTCTAAACCCTAAGCTGAGCTCCCCAGCCCAGAGCACCAGAACTGAGAAAAGTTCCCACACAACATCTGGCTGTAAAAAGCAGCAGGATTGCTGTCTGCCAGGGATAGATGGCTGGAAATGCAGGCACTGTCTTAAAGGACCAATGCACAAAAGTTTGTGTGCAGCCTTGGGCTCTGGCAGAGTGGACTGGAGCTGTGTGAGGAGAGTCCAGGGTTGAGGGTTCTGAGATTGGAGCTCAGAGGGCAAGCACCCCAGTTTCATGGCCTGAAACATTCCTTCATGCTGCTGAAGACATCTTTCTCTGGAAGAACAATGTTATCCAGGCAGTTTTTGCCTAGGGGGGAAGGCAGTTGCCCCACCCTATTGGAAGAACTCTCCCTATACCCTGTGGTAAATAGTCCAAGGCTAATCAAGACTGAGTAATAATCCCATTGAAGGCAGAGACATATCTCTGGAGGCTTTGAGTCTTTGCCTGATCTCCTTTTGGACCCAAGTACACATCTTGGTCCTTTAAAAAGGCACCCAAGCCTTAGCTGGTTTGGGACAGTGGATAGAATATTGGCCTGAGGAATGAAGAGTCCTGGGTTTGATTCCAGTCAAGGGCACATGCCCAGGTTGTGGGCTCGATCCTCAGTGGGGAGCATGTAGGAGGCAGCAGATCAATGATTCTCTCTCATCATTGATGTTTCTATCTCTCTTCCTTCCTCTCCCTTCCTCTCTGAAATCAATAAAAATATATTTTTAAAAAATAAAAAAGCACTCAGCTGCAGCAGAAGGAGCCACAAGCTGTGGATTGCTGATAGCTTCAAACAGGGTAAGCAAGACCAGTCACAAAAGCTTGTGACATTGTCTTGCACTAGAGATTGAGAGTCATAGTATACATAGATAATACATAGACACAAATATTGTGATAAAAAACAACAATGACACATTACTTTCCTTACCTTGAAGAAAAGTACTTTCCTCTATACTGTTTTTTTCCTTTGGAAAAAATTTCAATTGTATATTTTATTTCACTAATAGTTGTATTTTTCACAAGGAAAATGTGATTATAATTTTTTGATGTATCTGTACTACACTTTTAATTTTCAGTAAATCTTATTTATTTTTTTAAAAAACACATAGACACAAAGCCAAACAGGCAGCAAAAGTGGGGAGATAAATAAACAAGCCCCAATTAAGAAATCACAACAGAATTCTCCAGAAGAAGAGCTAAATGAAATGGAGATAAGAAATTGATCAGATATAGATTTCAGAATAATGATGGAAAAGAAGCTCAACAGCATGAGAAAAGACCAGTCAGAAACAAAGACTGGCATAACACTAATAAAGAACACATTAGAAGGAATACACAGCACATTAGGAGAAGCCAAAAAGCTCTGGGACCCCACAGTGAGCCACATGTTAGTGAGACCTCAGGCAAGCCATATCACAAGAGCTGGAACCATAGGCACATCCACAACAGCTTGCACGATGAAGTCAGGGATGATTCACACTATTGGACAACCTGTGCAGAGACACATCCACAATCGAGAAACTAACATTTTAGACCCAACTATATCAGGAGAACTGAAATATCTCAAGTAGGGGGCTCCAATAGAACACTCAGCTCAGGAGATCTAAGAGACTGCACTGTTGGACCACATAAATCACTGACTATATAAGACCACCCCAGAAAAAGCCTGAGTGCCTTGCAATTGGATCTAAGACATGGAAACAATTACAAAAAGCCATAAAAAATGGGGAGACAAACAACCCTCAAAGGAAAGAAAAAGAGGAATTGCCAGAAAAGGTATTACATGAAATGGAGGCAAGAAATTTGTCAGAGAAAGATTCAGAGGGATGGTTATAAGGATGTTCAAATGTGTGGATGACAAAAACCCACAGCTCAATGAGAATTATAACGAGCTGAATGAGAATTTCATGAACATGAATAAGAATCAAGAGGAAATGGAGAATGACATAGCAGCAATAAAAAAAAAACACAATGGAAGGGTTCAACAGTAAACTAGAAGCAGGTGAGGACTGAATAGTCAGTTAGAAGACAAAGTATAAAAAACACTCCAGCAGAGTAGCACCTGGAAAAATGATTAAAAAACAACAGGAGAGTCTAAGGGAGCTTTGGGACAACTTGAAATGAAACAATTGCCACATAATAGGGGTGCCAGAAGGAGGGGAAGCTGAGCAAGAAATAGAAAATCTGTTTGAAGAAATGATGACAAAAAACTTCCCACACTCGGAGGAGAAAAAAGTCACACAAATCCAAAAAGTAAAGAGAGTCCAAAACAAGATGAAGCCAAAAAGACCCACAACAAGAGACATTGTAATTAAATTGGCAAACATAAAAGACAAAAAAAGAATCTTAAAAGCTGCAAGAGAGAGATGGAAGGTTACCTACAAGGAATCTCCCATTAGACCAGTGGTTCTCAACCTTCCTAATGCCGCGACCCTTTAATACAGTTCCTCATGTTGTGGTGACCCCAAACCATAAAATTATTTTTGTTTCTACTTCATAACCATAATTTTGCTACTGTTATGAATCATAATGTAAATATCTGATATACAGAATATATTTTCATGTTACAAATTGAACATAATTAAAGCATAGTGATTAATCACAAAAATAATATGTAATTATATATGTGTTTTCTGATGGTCTTAGGTGACCCCTGTGAAAGGGTCGTTTGACCCCCAAAGAGGTCGCGACCCACAGGTTGAGAACCGCTGCATTAGACTATTAACTGATTTCTCAACAGAAACATATTATGTCAGAAGGGAATTGAATGAAATACACAAAGTGATGCAAAGCAATGAAATTAATCCAAGAATACTCTAGTCAGCAAAGCTATCATTCAAAATTGAAGGTGAAATCAGGAGCTTCACAGACAAAAAAAAAAAAAGGCTAAGGGAATTTATTACTACCAAATAGCAATGCAAGATATGCTAAAGGGATTGCTATAAAGAAGAAATAGAAAGGGAGGAACCGAGGCATAAAGAATAAAAATGGCACAAAGCAAGTAACTATCAATAATAACCTTAAATGTAAATGGATTAAATGCTCCAATCAAAAGACATAGGGTAGCCAAATGGATAAGAAAACATGACCCATATATATGCTGTCTACAAGAGACCTACCTCAGAACAAAGGACTCACACAGACTGATAGTGAAGGGATGGAAAAAAATTATTCAGGCAAATGGAAATGAAAAAAGAAAAGCTGGAGTAGCAATATTATAGCTGACAAAATATACCTCAAAGTGAAGGCCATAACAAGAGATAAGGAAGGACACTTCATAATACTAAAGGGATCAATAAAACAAGAGGCTATAACCTTGGTACACATATACAGGAACATTCAAATACATAAAAAAAGTCTTCTGTAAAATATCAAGGAAGAGATTGACAGCAACACAATCATAGTAGGGTACTTTAAAACCCCATTGATGTCACTCGGTAAATCCTCAAGGCAAAAAATCAGCAAAGAAACAGCAATCCTAAATGACTCATTACATCAGATGGAACTAATTGACATCTTTAGAATATTTCAATCCAAAGCTATGGAATACACATTCTTGTCAAGTGCACATGGGACATTTTCAAATATAGATCACATGTTAAGACATAGGCTAGGTCACCACAAATTCGAGAAGATTAAAATCATATCAACCATCTTCTCAGATCACAATGGCACGAAATTAGGAATCAACTCCAATAAAAACAAACTTAAACAATCAAACATACTGAGACTAAATAGCATGCTATTAAACAACAAATGGGTTACCACAGAGATCAAAGAAGAAATAAAAAGCATCCGGGAAACAAATGACAATGAAAGCACAACAACCCAATATCTATGTTACACAGTGAAAGCAATACTGAGAGGGAAGTTCATTGCACTAGGGCCATGGTCAGCAAACTGTGGTTCGCGAGCCATATGCAGCTCTTTGGCCCCTTGAGTGTGGCTCTTCCTAAGCCTTAGGAGTACCCTAATTAAGTTAATAACAATTTACCTACCTATATAGTTTAAGTTTAAAAAATGTGGCTCTCAAAATAAATTTCAATCATTGTACTGTTGATATTTGGCTCTGTTGACTAATGAATTTGCCGACCACTGCACTAGGGGCCTATCTCAAGAAACAAGAAAAACTGGTAATAAGTTATCTAATTCTACAATGTAAAGAACTAGAAAGAGAGCAACAAGAAATGACCAGAGTAAGTAGGAGGAAAAAATAATAAAAATCATAGCAGAAATAAATGACAGAGACCAAAAAAAGCTATACAAAAGATCAATAAAACCAAGAGCTGGTTCTATGAAAGTAAAAACAAGATTGACGAACCTCTAGCCAGCCTCACCAAGAAGCAAAAAGAGAGGACCCAAATAAACAAAATCAGAAATAAAAGAGGTGAAGTAACAACTGACATCACAGAGATACAAAGGTTTGTTAAAAAACAAACAAACACAACTATAAACAACTCTACTACAATAAATTGAACAACAGTGATCAAATACATATTCCT
>NW_006293776.1:3123802-3126765 GCF_000327345.1 Myotis davidii | reverse complement strand
CAGGAATCAGAAAACTGAATAGACTGATAACTACTGTACAAATGGAAGCAGTAAAAAGACAAACAAACAAAAACAGAAAACAAACAAACAAAAACCTTCCAGCAAGCCAAAGCCTTGGTCCAGAAAGCTTCACAGGAGAGTTTTACCAAACATTCAAAAAAGAAATATTCTCCTTAAACTATTCCAAAAAAAATTCAAAAAGAAGGAACAGTCCTTGGCTCTTTATAAGAGGCCAGCATTACCCTAATCTCAAAATCAGATAAAGACACTTCAAAGAAAGAGAATTATAGGCCAGTATCCTTGATGAATATAGATGCTAAAATCCTAAACAAAATTCTAGCAAAGCAGATCTAACAATACATTAGAAAGATCATACACTATGACCAAGTGGCATTTATTCCAGGGATGCAAGGTTGGTACAATATCTAGAAATCAATAAATGTGATTCATTACATAATCAAACTGAAAGATAAAAATTACATGATCATATCCATAGATGCAGAAAAAACATTCGACAAAATCTAACACCTTTTTTAATTTTTTATTCATTTCTTTATTAATTAAGGTATTACATATGTGTACTTATCCCCACATTGTGCCCCCACTTCATCCCCCCCTCGTGCCCTCACCGGCCTGGTGACTGTGGCCATTGGTTATGCTTGTATGCATGCATACAAATCCTTTGGTTGATCTCTCCCCTTTACCCCATGCCCCCTTACCTTCACTCTGAGGTTTGAGCATCTGATTGTTGCTTCTCTGCCTCTGGATCTGTTTTTGTTCATCAGTATATGTTGTTCATTATATTCCACAAATGAGTGAGATCCTGTGATATTTATCTTTCACTGACTGGCTTATTTTGCTTAGCATAATGCTCTCCAGGTCCATCCATGCTGTTGCAAATGGTAAGAGTTCCTTCCTTTTTAAAACAGTGTAGTATTCCATTGTGTAGACGTACCACAGGCTTTTAATCCACTTATCTGCTGAAGGGCACTTAGGCTGTTTCCAAATCTTAGCTATTGTAAATTGTGCTGCTATGAACATAGGCACGCATATATCCTTTCTGATTGGTGTTTGTAGTTTATTGGGAAATATTCCTAGAAGTGGGATCACGTGGTCAAATGTGAGTTCCATTGTCAGTTTTTTGAGGAAACTCCATACTGTTCTCCACAGTGGCTGCACCAGTCTGCATTCACACCAGCAGTGCATGAGGGTTCGTTTTTCTCCATGTCCTTGCCAGCACTTGTCGTTTATTGATTTGTTGATGATAGCCATTCTGACAGGTGTGAGATGGTACCTCATTGGAATTTTGATTTGCATCTCTTGGATGATTAATGACTTTGAGCATGTTTTCATATGTCTCTTGGCCTTCTGTATGTCCTCTTTCAAAAGGATCTATTTAGGTTCATTGCCCAATTTTAGATTGGGTTATCTTCCTTTTGTTGAGTTGTATGAGTTCCCTGTAAATGTTGGAGAGTAAACCCTTATTGGAGATAACATTGGCAAGTATGTTCTCCCATGCAATAGGCTTTCCTGTTGTTTTGTTGATGGTTTCTTTTGCTGGGCAAAGCTTTTTATTTTGATGTAGTTCCATTCGTTTATGTTCTCCATAGGTAGTCCAATTTGTTTATATTCTCCTTAGTTTCCATTGCCCTAGGAGCTGTATCAGTAAAGAAATTGCTTCAGCATATGTCTGATATTTTGCTGTCTTTGTTTTTTTTTAATTTTATTTTTTATTACAAAAGGTTTTTGCTGTCTTTGGATTCCTCTATTATTTTTATGGTTTCCTATCTTATGTTTAAGTCCTTTATTCATTTTGAGTTTATTTTTGTGTATGCTGTAAGTTGGTGGTCTAGTTCCGTTTTTTCCATGTATCTGTCCAATTTTCCCAGCACCATTTATTGAAGAGTCTGTCTTGACTCCATTGTATGTTCATGCCTCCTTGGTGGAATAGTAATTGAGCATAGTGGTTTGGGTAAATTTCTGGATTCTCTATTCTATTCCTTGATCTATATATCTGTTCTTCTGCCAGTACCAAGCTATTTTGAGAACAGTGGCTTTGTAATATAGGTTGATATCTGGTATTGAAATCCCTCCTACTTTGTTCTTCTTTCTCAGGATTGCTGCAGCTATTCGAGTTCTTTTTTTTATTCCAGATGAATTTTTGGAAAGTTCATACTAGGTCTGTGAAATATGCTGCTGGTGTTTTAATGGAGTGTCCATTGAATCTATAGATTGTTTTGGGTAGTATGGACATCTTGATGACGTTGATTCTACCAATCCATGAACACGGTGTGTTCTTCCATCTGTTTATGTCTTCCTCTATCTCCTTTTTCAGTGTCCTGTAGTTTTCGGCGTATAGGGCTTTTACCTCCTTAGTCAAGTTTATTCCTAGGTATCTGAATATTTTTCATGCAATGTTAAATGGGATTGTTTCATTAGTTTCTCTTTCTGTAAGTTCATTATTAGTGTATAGAAATGCCCTAGATCTCTTGGCATTAATTTTGTATCCTGCTACATTGCCGAATTCATTTATTAAGTTTAATAATTTTTTGATGGAGTCTTTAGGGTTTTCTATGTACAGTATCATGTCTTCTGCAAATAAGGACTGTTTTAGTTCTTCTTTACCAATTTGGACGCCTTTTATTTATTCTTCTTATCTGATTGCAATGGCTAGTGCTTCCAGTACTATGTCGAACAGGAGTTTTGAGAGTGGGCTTCCCTGTCTTGTTCCTGTTCTTAGGGGAAATGGTTTTATTTTTTCCTCATTGAGTATGATGTTGGCTGTGGGTTTGTCATATAGGGCTTTTTTTAATTTTATTTTTTATTACAAAGGGTATTACATATGTCTCCATTTTTTCCCCCCACCCTAGACAGTCCCCTAGCCTCCCCTATTCCCCAGTGTCTTATCATATAGAGAATGATATAGCTGCAATAAAAAACACCATTGAAAGCTATACTGACAT
>NW_006293776.1:3112047-3123627 GCF_000327345.1 Myotis davidii | reverse complement strand
AGTAGAGATAAATCCTACTTTGTCATGGTGTATGATCTTTCTGATGTACTGCTGGATCTGATTTGCTAGAATTTTGTGAGGATTTTGGCATCTATGTTCATGAGGGATATTGGACTGTAATTCTCTTTTATTGTGCTGTCTTTATCTGGTTTTGGTATTAGGATGATGCTGGCTTTATAGAATGAGCTTCGAAGTGTTCCTTCCTCAGGAATTTTTTGGAAATGTCTGAGGAGCATATGTTTTAATTCTTTGAATATTTTTAAAACTCCCCTATGAAGCCATCTGGCCCTGGGCTTTTCTTTGCTGGGAGCTTTTTGATGACTGCTTCAATTTCTTCCATAGTTGTCAGCCTATTGATATTTTTAGAATCTTCATGATTAGTTTTGGAAGGTTGTATTTTTCTGGGAATATGTCTATTTCCTCCAGGTTTTCTAGGTTGTTAGAATAGAGTTGTTCATAGAATTTTTTAACAATCCTTTGTATTTCTGTTGGATCTGTTGTTATTTTGCCTCTTTCATTTCTGCTTTTATTTATTTGGGTCCTTTCCCTTTGCTTCTTGATTAGCCTGGCTAGAGGTTTGTCAATCTTGTTTATCCTTTCAAAGAACCAGTTCTTGTTTTCATTGATCTTCTGTATTGATTTTTGGTCTCTATGTCATTCATTTCTGCTCTGATCTTTATTATCTCCTTCCTTCCTCTCACTCTGGGCTTTTCTTTTTGCTCTCTAATTATTTAAGTTGTAGAGTTAGATGATTAACTCCCATTTTTTTTTTTTGAGGTATGCCTGTAGAGCTATAAACGTCCCTCTCAGGACTGCTTTCATTGTGTCCCATACATTTTGGATTGTTGTGTTTCTATTGTCATTCTTTTCCAGGATGTTTTTAATTTCTATTTTGATCTCTTTGATAACCCAATCATTGTTTAGTAGTATGCATTTCAGCTTCCAAGTGTTTGAATATTTTGGATTATTTTTATTATAGTTTATTTCTAATATTATGCCATTGTGGTCTGAGAAAATGCTTGATATGATTTTAATCTTCTTGAATTTGTGGAGACATTTCTTGTGACTCAATATGAGATCTACTGTTTAAAATGTCCCATGTGTACTTGAGAAGAACGTATATATTCCCTTGTTTTGGGGTCAAATGTTCTGAAGATGTCAATTAAGTACATTTGACCTATTGAGTCATTTAGGATTGCTGTTTCTTTGCTGACTGTCTAGAGGATTTATCAAGTGATGTCAGTGGGGTATTAAAGTTCCCTAGTAAGACCGTGTTGTTGTTGATCTCTTCCTTGATATTTTCCAGGAGTTTGTTTTTAATGTATTTGGGTGGTCCTGTATTGGGTGCATACATGTTTATCAGGGTTATATCCTCTTGTTGTATTGATCCCTTTAGTATTATGAAGTGGCCTTCCTTATCTCTTGCTATGGCCTTCACTTTGAGGTCCATTTTGTATGATATAAGTATTGCTACCCGAGCTTTTTTAAAAATTCCATTTGCCTGGAAGATATTTTTCCATCCCTTCACTTTCAGTCTTTGTGAGTCCCTTGTTCTGTTGTGGGTCTCTTGTAGACAGCATATATATGGGTCATGTTTTCTTATCCATTCAGCCATTCCATATCTTCTGATTGGAGCATTTAATCCTTTTGCATTTAAAATATTATTGATAGGTACTTGTTTGTAGCCATTTAAATTTTGTGCCTGTGTTTCTTCCCTTCTTATTTCTTCTGTTTACACCAGTCCCTTTAGCATTTTTTGCATTGTTGTCTTGGTAGCATTTTCTTTTTTTCTGTGAAGTTCCTGATTTGACCCTTCAATTTTGAATGATAGCCTTGCTTGTTAGAGTATTCTTGGATTCAGTCCCTTGTTTTGCATTACTTTATAAACTTCCTTCCATTCCTTCCTGGACTGATGTGTTTCTGTTGAGAAATTACTTTATAATCTAAGGGGAGATCCCTTGTACATAACTTGCTATCTCTCTCTTGCAGCCTTTAAGATTCAACCTTTGTCCTGAATGTTTGCTATCATGATTATGATGTGTCTTGGGTGGGTCTTTTTGGGTTCATCTTGTTTGGGACTCTCTGTGCTTGTGTGACTTTTTCCTTCCCTACATTATGGAAGTTTTCTGACATTTCTTCAAATAGTTTTTTTAACCCTGGTACCTCTTCTTGTCATTCTGGCACCTCTTTTATTCATATGTTGCTTTGTTTCATGTTGTCCCAAAACTCCCTTAGACTTCCCTCCTGTCTTTTCATTATTTTCTTCAATTGCAGTTCAGTTTGGGTGTGTTTTGCTGCCTTGTCTTCTAACTTGCTAATTCCATCCTCCACTTCTCCTAGTCTACTGTTGAAAATTTCCTTAGTGTTTCTTATTGCAGCTATATCACTCTTTATTTCTTCTTGATTCTTACATAAGGTGTTGATTTTTGCATCCATCAGGTTTATGAACTGTATGACCCTTATTCTGAATTCTTTTTCTGACATATTGAATGCCTCCATTTCACTTAGCTACTTTCTGGTGATTTCTCCTTTTCATTCCTTTGGGGTTTTCTTTGTCTCCCCATTTTTGTTCTCACTGAAGGATCTAGGTGTCGAGTCGTGCGGAGGCTGCTATTTGCGTGGCAGTGGCTCCTTGAGCAGTGGCTGCTCCTTGTGCGGTCATGGCCATGGCTGTTCCTCAGTTAGTGGCCACTCCTCTGTTGTGTTCTTTTCGCACAACTGCTTGCAACAGTGGTGACTCCTCTGGCTGGTGGGTGCAGCTGCTTGCTAGGCTCCTGATCCTCAAATGGGGACAGGCTCAACATGGCTGCTGATCCTTGGGCAGAGGCGGGATGCTCACATGCTGCTTCTCAGATGGGGGCAGGCTGCTTGTGCAGCTGCTGCTCCTTGGACAGGTGTGTGATGCTCAAGTGGCTGCTGCTCCTCACATGGTGTTGGGCTGCATGGGTATGTTGCTTCTGTGATGGAGGGGGGCTACTGCTTTTTGGATGGGGGGCCTGCTCTTGAGGCTCCTGCTGGTCATAGCTCCCTGGACTAAAGCCTTGGGCCAGCAAGAGGGATGTGCTCTTAGGAACTCACAGGAGCCTGTTCCCAAGGTGGCTGGAGTCTTGGTGACCATAGGACCACAGCTATAGCAGTTGGTCCCTGGCAGGGGTGGTTGGAGAAGCCCGGATGGTTTCTGAGGGCACTGTGGGTGAAGGTGAGGCTGGGCTCCCAGTCACAGCAGCTCTCCCTTTCAAAAAGTTGTGACCACTGTGGTAGAGCCAGCCGCCCTGTGACTGTTTGCAATGGTATCAGAGGCTAACTTGCGAGGCGAGCCCAGTCTGCCTGCCCCTGAAGGTCCTGTGGTATCTAAATGTCCCTCACTCACACAAACACACACACACACACACACACACACACACACAAACACACACACACACACACACACACACTCCACATGTCCACACACTCCCCTTTTGCTCCCTTTCTCACTCATGCTCTCTCACTCACTGCCACCATCTTCCTACCTCTGTAGTTGTCTTTGGAGTATTATTGACCCATTCGTGGAAGGAGTCTCCTCTCTGGGTGTCTGGTTATGTGGCTCTCTGTATACCACATTGACTAAACAGGACAAAATGCAACTAGACAAGACATGACACAAAGGGAACAAAATGTGAATGTACTCACGACACCAATAAGTGATCACCAAAGAAAAAGAATTAGGGGTGGGAAATGAGAGCACACATGATATCTCAGAGAGAAAAAATGGTAACAGAGAAAAGAAAAAGAAGAAAAAGGAAGGAAAAGGAAAAAAAATATATATATATGTTGAGAAAACACCACAGAACAAACAGATAAAGCAAAAAATTCACACACCAAACACCCAGAGAAGAGAGTGGGGAAGAATCTGTAGAGGCCGAGTTTATATACAGAAAGTAAGGCTAAGGAATTGGATGAATATAGGGAGAACCTCGGTTCAAGTTGAAAGAGGATGAGCGGATAAGAAAAAAGAGAAAGAGAAAGAAGAAATAGAAAAAAATTAAAAAAAATTAATTAAAAATAGGATAAAATAAAAATGGAATGATGAAAAAATAATCTGAAAATAAATAAAAATAAAGAAACAAACAAAAAAAGAGCTAACAAAATAATAATAAAATAAAAATAAAAATGAAAAAGTGAGTGTCATCAATTTCCACTGAGTTTTAATGTCCCATGGGGGCTGGTTTAGAATCCCACTCTTCTCAGTTTCCTGTTAGATTGTTGAAGTTTTAAGCAGTCCACTGCTCCTCTGTTTGTGTCTATTCCCACAGCCTTGACTGCCAGCTGGCAGGACCAATCTTCCCACTTACCCTCTCTGCCTGCTGTCAATGTTAATCTCTCAAGCAGCTGTTTCTGACAGGGCTGTAGTTGGGAAGGTTGCTGGTACTGAACAGCCTCTCTTCAGCCCGGTCCCTGAGGGCTCTCATGGACTATTCTGATTTTTTTTGTATCCTTTGTAATACTCAGGGGGTAGTCTGGGTGTGGCTGTATTTGTTGCCTGGACATTGTAGGGAGGGGCTATCTCTTCAGGAAAAATGACTGCTTAGGTCCCACGTGTCAGGTATGTCTCAGTGCTAGACTCGCTGCCACCTCTCCCCCACCCTCTCCTCTCCCCAGCCTCTCCCCAAGCCCCACAAGTCTGCACCTCTACCTGCACCTCAGCCATAGGTGAGTGTTTGCATTTGAAAGACCCAGTGAACATGGTTTAATGAATAAAAACAAAGACCAGAAGGAGGGGAAAGAGCTGTGACACTGAGAACCCCTCTACCCCCAGCATGGCATGGCTTGGGCAGTTGTTCAGGTTGCCCCCTCTGGGATAAGCCTCTCATGACTGTGGGCTTAGATCTAGAATCCCTTGCTGCCAGCATCCCTGTGGACTTCCTTTCCACAGTGAGATGTTATACCTGTTACAAGGGATGCGGCCTTGGTGCCGTGTGGCTTCCTCCAGCCCTCTGGGCTTGAAGGACTCACACCCTTCTCCAGCCCAGATCTCTTATTTTACTGTTCTCCAGGCATCCTCTGCCATTCCTGAAAGCAAATTGTCTCACCAACTGTGTCTACTTGTCCAATTTGGGGTGGATGTTATTTGATTTAGTTGCTTCTTCTATCTGCTCCAGGAGAAGGCTCGGGACATGTCTGCCTATTCCACTGCCATTTTGTCTCTCAACACCCTTTTTTTTAAAAAATATATTTTATTGATTTTTTACAGAGAGGAAGGGAGAGAGAGAGAGAGAGATTTAGAAACATCGATGAGAGAGAAACATCGATCAGCTGCCTCCTGCACATCTGTGCCAGCAACCCAGGTACATGCCCCTGACCGGAATCAAACCTGGGACCTTTCAGTCCATAGGCCGACGCTCTATCAACTGAGCCAAAGCGGTTTCGGCCCAACACCCTTTTTTTGTTAAAAACTCTGAACAAAGTGGAAATAGAGGAATTGTCCCTCAACATAACAAAAGTCTTATATGACAAACCTACAGCCAGCATCATACTCAATGGACAAAAGCTAAAACCATTTCCAATAAGAACAGGATCAAGACAGGGATGCCCACTTTCACCAGTCCTGCTTGACATAGCACTAGAAATGCTAGCCATTGTAATCAGACAAGAAGAAAAAATAAAAGGCATCCAAATTGGAAAGGAGGAAGTAAAATTGTCACTATTCGCAGATACATGATAGGCACATAGTAAATCCTAAGGACTCCATCTGAAAACTACTAGATTTAATAAATGAATTCAGCAGCAGTATACAAAGTTTATGCTCAGAAATTGATGGCATTTTTATGCACTAATAATGAACTCTCAGAAAGAGAAACTAAGCAAACAATTCTATATTTAGGAATAAACGTAATCAAAAAGGAAAAAGTCTTGTACTCAGAAAAGTATAGGAGGTTGAAAAAAGAGATAAAGAAAGATATAAACAAGTGGAAGAATATACCTTGTTCATGGCTTGGAAGAATAAATATAATAATGTCCATACTACCCAAATTAATCTACAGATTCAATACAATCCCTATTAAAATACCAACAGTATTTTTCACAGACCTGGAACAAATACTCCAAAAATTTGTATGGAATGAAAAAATACCCTGAGTAGCTGCAGCAATCTTGAGAAAGAAAAACAAAGTTGGAGGCATAAAAACACCATATTTCAAGTTATACTACAAAGCCACTGTACTCAATGCAGCCTGGTATTGGCATTAGAACAGACATATAGTTTTATTGGAAAGAACTGAGACCCCAGAAATGTTCCTACCTGTGAGTGTGGCCTGTGTGAGGTGACTGTTGCCAAGGTAGCACCACTCTGTGAATCCCTGCAGCAATCCTGGAGCCTGCAAGGCCTGACTCACTGAGGGATCAGGGTGGTGGTGCGGGGAGCAGAAGTCCTGGGGTCAGTGGGTTGTCAGAGGCCACTCTGGGTGGTGGAGAGGCAGGGCTCCTAGTCATGGCAGCTCTCCCTTTCAAGATGGCATGGTGTCTGTGCTATAGCCAGACAGCCCAGGGAGTGCCTGCAGTGGTAGCAGGGGTTCCGCATCCAGAAGAGCCTGGTCAGCAAGCCCCTAAGCCTCCTGCAGGATCTAACTGTTCCTCTCTCTCACACACATACACCATGTACATCCACACACTCCTCTTTCATTCCCTCCCTTACTCACACTCTCTTCCTCACTGCTGTCCTGTTGGTCGTCATCTTAATAACCCATCTCATTTTTTTTTAAATTAATAAATCTTTATTGTTCAGATTATTACAGAAGTTCCTCTTTTTCCCCCCATAGCTCCCCTCCACTTGGTTCCCACCCCACCTCATGCCCTTACCCCTTGCCACTGTCCTCATCCATAGGTGTAAGATTTTTGTCCAGTCTCTTCCCACACCCCCCACACCTCCTTTCCCCCAAGAATTGTCAGTCCATTCCCTTTCTATGTCTCTGCTTCTATTATATTCACCAGTTTATTCTAACTTAATTTTTAAGTTCACTTGTTGATAGATATTTATTTGTTGTCACTTTGTTGTTCATAATTTTTATCTTTACCTTTTTCTTCTTCTTCCTCTTCTTAAAGAATATCCTTCAGCATTTCATATAATCCTGGTTTGGTGGTGATGAACTCCTTTAGCTTTTTCTTGTCTGTGAAGCTCTTTATCTGACTTTCAATTCTACATGATAGCTTTGCTGGGTAGAGGAATCTTGGTTGTAGGTTCTTGCTATTTATCACTTTGAATATTTCTTGCCACTCCCTTCTGGCCTGCATGGTTTCTGTTGAGAAATCAGCTGACAGTCGTATGGGTACTCCCTTGTAGGTAACTAACTATATTTCTCTTGCTGCTTTTAAGATTCGCTCTTTGTCTTTAGCCTTTGGCATTTTAATTATGATGTGTCTTGGTGTGGTCCTCTTTGGATTCCTCTTCTTTGGGATTCTCTTCACTTCCTGGGCTTGTAAGTCTATGTCTTTAACCAGGTAGGGGAAGTTTTCTGTCATGATTTCTTTCAATAGGCTTTCAGTATATTGCTCTCTCTCTTCTTCTGGACTCCAATAATTCGGATGTTGGTACGTTTGAAGTTGTCCCAGGGGTTCCTTACACTATCTTCATACTTTTGGATTCTTTTTTTGTTTTGCTTTTCTTGATGGGTGTTTTTTGCTTCTTCGTATTCAAATTTTTGACTTGATTCTTGTGATCCTCTAGTCTGCTGTTGTATCTCTGTATATTATTTTTATTTTCAGTCAGTTTATGTTTAATTTCTGACTGGTCCTTTTGCATTGTTTTGGCATCCTCATTGTCTACAGTGGAAGAACTGCTGTGCTGGAGACAAACTTATGGGGTAGGACTGGCTTCAGTGGGGCTTTGGTGCTCACTGAGTCTGCTTCTTGAGTATGTCCCTTATGGATGTGAGGAGTTGAAATCTGGTATCTGACCAGGGGTACCCTGGCTCATGGATCTCCAAGTCAACCACTGTGTGATTCCACCCAGCAGGAGCTACAGCAATATCAGCAGATTTCTCCTCTTTGTTTGGGGTTTGGAAGTTTTGGAACTCTCTGACCCAATTGAAGTTTGTTAGATTAGGCTGCAAAAGTGCAGGTGATTCCTTTGCACCGCTGTGCATAACTTGGTTGGGGATGTAAATTTAGTGGGGTGGGGCCTCAGAGAATCAGCAGGGCAGAGCAAATAGCAATGGTTGTCGTCAGCTTCTCCACAATTCCGCGTGTCTCTGAGACTCCGCGTCTCTGCGTCCCGAGTCCCATGCCCACACAGCAACAATTATCCCTGTGAGCAGCTCTGCGAGAAATCCACCCTTGCTTCCCGATTTGTTGCAAGACAGTCCAGTTTCTCCCTGTAGGAGTCTGAGACCCCGGAGTCTCGCCATAAATAAATTCAGTGCATTGAGAGCTTGTATTCCCTTCTGATTGAAGAAAAAAAACCACGCACCCAGGTGCAGCTGCCTCATGCGCACCTTTGCACCTCTGTTCTTGGCACCTCTGCGCTTCCTACCCAGTCTCAATGCACTTTTCTCTTTCCTTCTAGTTGTAGAACTTCCACTCGGCCAACTTTCCTGTGGTTCTGGATGATAGCTGCTTTGTCTTACAGTTGTAGTTTTAATGTTGTTGTCGGGGGTGGGGTGGGGTGGGGGGGAGCACGCACAAGTTTATACCTTATGCCGCCATCTTGGTTCCTTCCCTCATTTGTTTTTAATTAATTTATTTTTTAAATAAGCTGTCTTGGAGAGAAATAAAAGAGGGTGGCTGGCAGGACGGAAGTGAATGTGAGGAAGTGAGTGAGTGAGGGGATGAAAGGAGAGTCTGTGAATGTGGTGTGTGTGTGTGTGTGTGTGTGTGTGTGTGTGTGTGTGTGTGAGTGAGTGACAGTTAAATCTGGCAGGGGCAGCAGGGGCTGATATACAAGGCTTTCTTGGACAGGGAGAGACTACAACTGCTGCAGACACTCCCCAGACTGTGGGACTCGGGCACGGAGCCCATGCCATCTTGAAGGGGAGAGCAGCCTCTTCTAGGAACTCATCAGCACCACCACCCAGACAGGCCTTGGACACTGGCCACGACCCAGCAGCCACACCAGCACAAATCCTGCTGCCTCACCCACAAACCTGTGGACTCTGGAACCTCCACCTCCAAAGGTGCACAATCCCCCAGCAGTAAGTGATACGTCCCCACTCCCCAGCAGCAGAACTCCGGACACCACATTCGCACTTTCCCAGCTTGCAGGCATATAGGGTACACCACCCCATAGGCAGTGCTTGGGAGCCACTGTGAGCCTCTGCTGGGTGTGATTTTGTACAGACAAGGGCACGCTGCCCTGAAGTAGACATTCTGAATTCCCTCTTCCTGAATAACTACCCACAGACAACCCAGCTGTGCAACTTCAGTGTCAGGGCCCCTCAGAGTGCATCAGAGCTTTGCACTGGAAAACGCACCACCACAGTCGTGCATTTCCAACAAGCATGGCATCCTGAGCCCATCTATCCACAGGGCACTTGTGGGAGCTGCTGTGAGCCCCTTCTGGGTGCAATATTGGACAAACAGGGATGCACTTGCCCTGGCAGTAGAAATTCTGAATTCACTTATCCTGGATAACTGCCTACAGATGCCTCAATTACACAGCTTCAGTGCCAGGGCCCTTCAGAGTGCTTCAGTGTGCCACGCTGGCAAATGCACTCCTGTGAGCCACGACTGGGATCGTGTGCCTATCCATCTCAGGTGCAGCAGCAAAAACTGAGTCTTCACACCTCACAGCTGCAGAACTCTGGACACTACAGTTGCACGCTTTTCCCGGGTGCAGGCCTCCCAAGCCCACCACTCCACAGGCAGTCCTTGGGTGCTTCTGTGATCCCCTGCTAGGCACAAACTTATACAAACAGGGATGCACTTCTGGGATGTAGAAACACTGAATTCTCTCTTCTGGGATACCTGCCCACAGACATCACAATCCCGTTGGTTCAGTGGCAGGACCCTTCAAAGTGTGTCAGTACACCCTGCTGGCAAAGACACCATGGGTGCCCATGTGAGCCACCACTGGGGGCACGTGTATCCAACCACAGAAGCGGCAGCAAAAGCTGAGTCTGCCCACCCACAACTACAGAACTCTGGACACACAGTCACACCTGTCCAGAGCACAGGCCTCCTGAGTCCCATCACGCCAACAGACGGTTTCCAAGTGCCACTGTGAGTCCTCGTTGGGCACGTGCAAGTTCAACCAAGGATATAAGACAGCAAAAATTGGCACACCCCATCCACAGCAGCTGACTTCTAAACACCGCAGTTGCGCCTTTCCAGCTTGCAGACCTACATCAAATGAAACTAAATAGCTCAGGTAAGGATTACCAAGCCCAGGGGACCTGAGAGATCACATCAGTAGCACAATCACCCAAAGAACCTGTGCAGCAAAGCAATCGGACCTACAATTAAAATGTTACAGCAAAACATGGGAAGACAAAAACGCAATAACTAAAGGAAAGAAAAAGAGACATCACCAGAAAGGGAGTTAAATGAAATTGAGGCTAGCAACATATCAGAGAAACAATTCAGAGTAATGGTTATAAGAATGCTCAAACATCTGGATGACAAATACACACCTCAATGACAAATACACACAACTCAATGAGAATTATAAGGAGCTGAATGAGAATGTCACCAACATGAAAAGGAACGAAGAGGAGATGAAGAATGACATAGCTGCAATAAAAAACACAACGCAAGTCTAAAACAGTAGACTAGAAGAGACTGAGGACTGCATCAGTGAAGTAGAAGACAAGGTAGGAAAAAATACACAAACACAGCAGCAACTGGAAAGAAAATTAAAAAGCAAGAAGAGAGCCTAAGTGAGCTTTGGGACAACACAAAACAAACAACATTCGCTTAATAAGGGTACTAGAAGGAGAGGAGGAGAAGCAAGGAACAGAAAACCTTTTTGAAGAAATAATGACAGAAAACTTCCCTGATATAGGCAAGAAAAAAACTATGCAAGTCGAAGAAGCACATAGAGTCCCAAACAAGATGAACCCAAAAAAACCGCCACTAAGACACATTACAATTAAATTGGCAAACACCAACAACAAAGCAAGAATCTTAAAGGCTGCCAGGGAGACACATGGTTACTTACAAGGGATCTCCCATCAGACTACCAACTGATTTCTCAACAGAAACACATCAGGCCAGAAGAGAATGGAATTAAATATACAAAGTCATGCAAAGCAAGGGTCTGAATCCAAGAATACTGTATCCATCAAGGCTATCAATCAAAATTGAGGGTGAAATCAGAAGCTTCACAGACAAAAAAGGTCCAAAGGAGTTTATTACCACCAAACCAGCAATGCAAGAAATGCCAAAATGTCTGCTGTAAAAAGCAGATATAGGAAAAAAAGAAGGAATACAGGCATAAAGAATAAAAATGGCAACAAACAAGTACCTATCAATAATAACTTCAAATGTAAATGGATGAAGTGCCCCAATCAAAAGTCATAGGGTAACTGAGTGGATAAGAAAACATGACCCATATATCTTCTGTCTACAAGAAACCCACCTCAGAACAAAGGACTCACACAGACTGATGGTGCA
>NW_006293776.1:3110947-3111894 GCF_000327345.1 Myotis davidii | reverse complement strand
CGCGTCTCAGTGTCCCGGTAACGGCTGCAAGCACCTCTGAGGGAAAGAAGCCCTCAAGATCGCTCGCTGCCAGACCGTCCAGTTTCTCCCCGCTTGAGTCCTGGGTCCCCAGAGACTTCCCGGAACCGGAGTTCAGAGCCGTCGGGAGCTTGTGACTCCCGCCGGATTCAAAAGGACAGCCGCGTCCTCGGGTGCCAGCCCGTTTCCGCACGCGCGCGCAAGCCCAGCGAGAGCCCCGTACCTCTGCGCTTCTCTCCTGCAGCTTCTGCGGGTCTCAGTGTGCCTTTCCTTCCTTATAGTTGTAGAGTTTACAGTCAGCCAGGCTTCCTATGGTTCTGGATGAAGTCCGTATTGTTTCTCTGAGGTATTAATCAATTGTTGTGTGCGGCATTAATTTCCCGGTGTTTATCTCTGCCGCCATCTTAGTTTCTCCTCGACAAAGTAAGAATCTTAAAGGCTGCCAGAGAGAGACAGAAAGTTATCTACAAGGGATCTCCTATTAGAATATAAACTGCTTTCTCAACAGAAACACACCAGGTCAGAAGGAAATGGAATTAAATACACAAAGTGATGCAAAGGAAGGGACAGAATCCAAGAATACTCTACCCAGCTAGGCTATCATTCAACATTGAAGGTGGAATCAGGAGCTTCACAGACAAAAAAGAGCTAAGAGTGTTTATTACCACCAAGCCAGCAATGCAAGAAATGCTAAAGGGACTGGTATAAAGAAGAAACAGAAAGGCAATTAGAAACACAAACATTAAGAATAAAAATGACCACAAACAAGTACTTTTCAATAATAACATTAAATGTAAATTGATTAAATGCTCCAATCAAAAATCATAGGGTAGCTGAATGGATAAGAAAATATAATCCATGTATATGCTGTGTACAAGAGACCCACCTCAGAACAAAGGACTCACACAGACTGAAAGTGAAGGACGAAA
>NW_006293776.1:3106636-3110822 GCF_000327345.1 Myotis davidii | reverse complement strand
ATATATATATGTATATATATGACAAAATGGACCTCAAAGTAAAGGCCAGAACAAGAGGTAAGGAAGACCACAGCATAATACTAAAGGGAGCAATTCAACAAGAAGATATAACTCTGGTAAACATATATGCACCCAATACAAGAGCACCCAAATACATAAAACAACTTCTGGAAGATATCAAGGGAGAGATCGATAGCAATACAGTCATAGTAGGGGACTTTAATACACCACGGACACCACTGGATAAATTCTCTAAACAAAAAGTCAGCAGAGACAGTAATCCTAAATGACTCACTAGATCAGATTGACTTAATTGACATGTTCAAAATATTTCATTCCAAAGATACAGAATACACATTCTTCTCAAGGGCACTAAGGACATTTTCAAAGATAGATGATATATTAGGACACAGGCAAAGTCTCTTCAAATTCAAGAGGATAGAAATCATAACAAGCATCTTCTCAGATCACAATGGAATAAAACTAGAAATCAACTATAATAAAAACAATGAAAAAAATCAAACACTTGGAGGCTAAATAGCATTCTATTAAACAATGATTGGGTTACCAAAGAGATCAAAGAAGAAATAAAAAGCATCCTGGGAACAAATGACAATGAAAACACAACAATCCAAAATGTAGGGACACAGTAAAAGCAGTCCTGAGCGGGAAGTTCATAGCTCTACAGGCCTACCTCAAAAAAACAAGAAAAACTGGTAATAAATTATCTAATCTTGCAACTTAATGAATTAGAAAGAGAGCAACAAGGAAAGCCCACAATATCCAGAAAGAAGGAATTAATAAAGATCAGAGCAGAAATCAACGACATAGAAACCAAAAGAAAAAAAAATAAATAAAAAGATCAGTGAAACCAAGAGCTGGTTCTTTGAAAGGATAAACAAGATTGATAAACCTCTCTCCAGGCTCACTAACAAATAAAGAGAGAGGATCCAAATAAACAAAATCAGAAATGAAAGAAGTGAAGTAACAACTGACCCTACTGATATACAAAGGATTGTAAAAAACACTATGAACAACTCTACTCCAAAAAACTGGACAACCTCGACGAAATGGACACATTACTAGTAAAATACAAGCTTCAAAAACTCAATCAGAGAGAATAAAAAAACCTGAATAGGCCTATAACTACTGATGAAATTGAAAAAGTAATCAGAAAGCTTCCAGCAAACAAAAGCCCTGAACCAGATGGCTTCACAGGGGAGTTTTACTGAACATTCAAAGAAGAACTAAAACCAATCCTTCCCAGACTATTCCAAAAAATTCAAGAGGTAGGCACACTTCCAAGCACTTTCTATGAAGCCAGCGTTACCCTTATCCCAAAACGAGATAACTACGCCAAAAAAAGAGAGAATTACAGGCTAATATCCCTAATGAACATAGATGCTAAAATCCTCAACAAAATTCTAGCAAATCGGATCCAGCATTACATTAGAAAGATCATACACCATGACCCAGTGGGATTTATTCCAGGAATGCAAGGCTGGTACAATATCTGCAAATCAATAAATGTTATACAGACCGGGATGCCCACTTTCACCACTCCTGTTCAACGAAGTGCTAGCTATAAATTGGAAAAGAAGAAGTAAAATTGTCATTATTCACAGATGACATGATACTGTAAATAGAAAACACTAAGGATTCCATCAAAAAATTATCAGACTTAATAAATGAATGGCAATGTAGCAAGATAAAAATTAACACCAAGAAATCTATGGCATTTTTATACACCATTAGTGAACTTACAGAAAGAGAATTAGAAAAACAATTCCATTTACCTTTGCACCCACACACAAAAAAAGTTAAGATACCAATGAATAAACTTATCTCAGGAGGTAAAAGACCTCTACTCAGAAAACTGCAGGATGTTGAAAAAAGAGCTAAGCCCTGATCATTTTGGCTCAGTGGATAGAGCATTGGCCTGCGGACTGAAGGGTTCCAGGTTCGATTTTGGTCAAGGGCATGTACCTTGGTTGCAGACACATTCCCAGTGGGACGTGTGTAGGAGTCAGCTGATCATTGTTTCTCTCTCATCGATGCTTCTAACTCTCTATCCCTCTCCCTTGCTCTCTGTAAAAAATCATAAAATATTTTTAAAAAGAGAGATAGAGGAAGACATAAACAGATAAAAGAACATACTGTGTTCATGGATTGGTAGAATCGACATCATTAAAATGTCCATACTACTTAAATCAATCTATAGATTCAATGCATTCCCCATTAAAATACCAACAGCATATTTCATAGATCTAGAAAGTACTCTCCAAAAATTCATCTGGAATAAAAAAGAAAAGAAAAAACAAAGCCAAAAAAACAATAAAACCTGAATTGCTGCAAGTGATCCTAAGAAAGAAGAAAGTAGGAGGGATCTCAATACCAGATATCAACCTGTTTTACAAAGCCACTGTTCTCAAAACTGCCTGGTACTGGCACAAGAACAGACATATAGACCAATGGAATGAATAGAGAACCCAGAAATTGACACAAACCACTATGCTCAATTAACATTTGACAAAGAAGGCAAGAACATACAATGGAGTCAAGACAGTCTCTTTAATAAATGATGCTGGGAAATATGGTCAGACACATGCAAAAAAATGAAATTAGTCCACCAACTCACACCATACTGAAAAATAAACTCAAAATGGATAAAGGACTTAAACATAAGATGGGAAACCATAAAAATATTAGAGGAATCCACAGGCAGCAAGATCTCAGATATATGCCGAAGCACATCATCACCAACACAGCTCCTAGGGCAATGGAAACTAAAGGGAAAAATAAACAAATAGGACTACATCAAAATAAAAAGCTTCTGCACAGCAAAAGAAACCATCAACAAAGCAACGAGAAAACCCACTGCATTGGAGAACATATTTGGCAATGATATCTCCGATAAGGGTTTAATCTCCAACATTTATAGGGAACTCATGCAACTTAACAAAAGGAAGACAAACAACCCAATCAAAAAATGGGCAATGGACCTAAATAGATACCTTTCAATGAAGACAGAAGGAAAGCCAAAAGACATATGAAAACTTGCTCAAATTCAGTAATTATTTGAGATATGCAAATCAGAGTGCCATTGTGGTACCATCTCACACCTGTCAGAATGGCTATCATCAACAAATCAACAAATGACAAATGCTGGTGAGGTTGCTGATAGAAAGGAACCCTCGTGCAATGCTGGTGGGACTGCAGACTGGTGCAGCCACTGTGAAGAGTATGGAGTTTCCTCAAAAAACTAAAAATGGAACTTCCATTTGACCCAGGGATCCCACTTCTAGGAATATATCTCAAGAAACCAGAAACACTAATCAGAAAGGATTTATAAACCCCTATGTTCATAGAAGCAAAATTTACAATAGCTAAGATTTGGAAACAGCCTAAGTGTCCATCAGCAGATGAGTGGATTAAGAAAACTTTGGCATATCTCCGCAATGGAATACTATGCCTCAGTAAAAAGGAAGGAACTCCTACCATTTGCAACAGCATGGATGGAGCTGGAGAGCATTATGCTAAGTGAAATAAGTCAGTGAGAGAAAGATAAATATCACATGATCTCACTCATTTGTGGATTATAATAGACAACATAAACTGATGAGCAAAAACAGATTTAGAGACAGAGAAGCATCGATCAGATGCTCAAAACTCAGAGGGAAGGTAGGGGAGGGTGGAGGTAGGGAGAGAGATCAACCAAAGGACTTGTAGGCATGCATATAAGCATAAGGGATGGATGCAGACAACAGGGGGTAAGGGTGCAGGCAGGACTCAGGGGATGAGAGGACAATGGGGGGGAAAAAGACACATTTGTAATACCTTAATCAATAAAAATTAAAAAGAAAAGAAAAAAAAAGCTGTCTTGCAGACTGTTAAATATATATAAAAAATGGACTAATCCTATCTAATAAAAGAGAAACATGGCAATAAGCCATACCTCCGCTACCCTTCCCATTGGCTAATCAAGGCGATATGCAAATTAACTGCCAGCCAAGGTGGCGGCCGACAGCCAGGCAGCTTGAAGCGAACATGAGGCTAGCTTGCTTGAGTGATGGAGTACTCCAACATTCCCTGCCTGCCACTGCCGGCCTCTGAGCTTGCAGTTTGAAACATTGTTACAAATATAGAAGCTAAACAAAACCAGAAACCTGCTTTCAGCAGCTGGGAT
>NW_006293776.1:3089766-3106552 GCF_000327345.1 Myotis davidii | reverse complement strand
CAAACAGCCATCATCCCCTCATCCAGGCTGGCCAGGCACCCAAGCAGGAGCCCCACCCTGATCTGGGACACCCTTCAAGGCAAACCAGCCGTCCCCCACCTGTGCACCAGGCCTCTATCCTATATAGTAAAAGGGTAATATGCCTCCCAGCACCGGGATCAGCGGAGCAGCAAGGCCTCTAGCACTAGGATCAGCGGAGCCATGAGGCCTCAAAACTCAGAGGGAAGGTAGGGGAGGGTGGGGGTAGGGAGAGAGATCAACCAAAGGACTTGTAGCATGCATATAAGCATAAGGGATGGATGCAGACAACAGGGGGTAAGGGTGCGGGCAGGACTCAGGGGATGAGAGGACAATGGGGGCATAAAGACACATTTGTAATACCTTAATCAATAAAAATTAAAAAGAAAAGAAAAGAAAAAAAGCGCCCAAACCCCCTGATCGCCCTGCAATTCTGTGTGTGACAGAGGGCAGGTTCACAACCTCCCTATCCGCCCTGCTCTGTGTGTGACAGGGTGTGGTGTCCCAAACCCCCCAAGGGCCCTGCTCTGTGCATGACAGAGGGCGGCGCCCCAACTCCCCATTCGGCCCTACTCTGAGCGTGACTGAGGGTGGCATCACAACCTCCTGATCCACGCTGCTCTGTGCATGACAGAGGGCGGCGCCCCAACTCCCCATTCGGCCCTACTCTGAGCGTGACTGAGGGTGGCATCACAACCTCCTGATCCACGCTGCTCTGTGCATGACAGAGGGCGGCGCCCCAACTCCCCATTCGGCCCTACTCTGAGCGTGACTGAGGGTGGCATCACAACCTCCTGATCCACGCTGCTCTGTGCATGACAGAGGGCGGCGCCCCAACTCCCCATTCGGCCCTACTCTGAGCGTGACTGAGGGTGGCATCACAACCTCCTGATCCACGCTGCTCTGTGCATGACAGAGGGCGGCGCCCCAACTCCCCATTGGCCCTACTCTGAGCGTGACTGAGGGTGGCATCACAACCTCCTGATCCACGCTGCTCTGTGCATGACAGAGGGCGGCGCCCCAACCTCCCCACCGCCCCTGCCTTGAGTGTGACAGGGGGCAGCGTCCCAACCCCCCATTCGGCCCTGCTCTGAGCCCGACCAGGAGCTGCAGGGCAGGCACCTAGGGATTGGGCCTGCCCTCTGCCACCCAGGAGTGGGCCTACGCCAGCAGGTCGTTATCTCCCGAGGGGGCCCAGACTGTGAGAGGACACAAGTCGGGCTGAGGGACACCCCCCCCCCCCCCCAGGGCACAAATTTTTGTGCATCGGGCCTCTAGTATTATCATAAACCTCATGTAACCATTATTCAGTTTCAGCAGCTATCCACTAATGGTGCACATGTTTCTCCCATATACTCACCAACTCTCCACTCTTGTATTATTTTGAAGAAAATCCAAGATTCCATATAATTTTATCCATAAGTTCCTGTGACCTTTAAATCAATATTATCTAAATACCAGTCTATCACTAAACATTTAATTTTAACCCATTTTGCTTCAAATTCTTCTCACCTTTTTTCAGTGCCTTGACTTCTCTTCCCCCACCACCCCCCACTGTCCACCAGGAGTCTGTTCTTTTATTCCTGAGTACCATACTAATATTGAGGCATTTCATTAGCATTTTTCAAGAACTCTTCAAGAATCATAAAATATTTGTTGTTGCTTAGGAAGATAACAAATATTTGTGTCTAAAAATAATTTATACTTATTGTTATTATTTATATTACTATTATTATTATTAGGTTAAACTTATATTTTCCAGTTCTTCAACTCCATCCATCTTCTCAAATGTTGATTTACCCATTGGTTTGCCTCTTGAATAATTTTTGGTGAATTTATCTGCTTGCCTTGTTACAAAGTTGGAATACTTGCCAAATTTCAGTTCTCTGAAGATGTCCATTGTCTATAGTGGACTAATCCTAGGGCCTAGTTTTAAGGCTCATTTGATATTTCTAGTCAAAAATTATTTCTGTTAAATTTGTCCTTTGAAAAAATTTATGAATTGCAAATGATCAGGGAGAGAGCAGGCATAACTGTTAAACTTTGGTAACTTTATTAAGAACTCAAAATATTTTATTTCCTAAAATTTTTTAATAGTTTAAATTTTTTGATTAATACCTATGGATTCATGTTATATAATACATATATGTATACTTTTATAATACAAATAATTGATTCCTCAAATAAGCTTATTTTGCTAGTTTGACTTTGATCTATTTGGGAACCTTGAGTAAAACAGAGTACATATTTACTCCTTCCAGATTTCCTTTTGTGTTTTATTTATATTGTTATTTTCTATGATTTATTTTCAATAACATAGTAAGATTTTTCTCTTCAAATGAGTCTTACATTTTCCCCCCTTTTTTATATGTTGGTAATCTCCCTCTGCATTTCCCCCCGGTTATTCAGTCTTCGTTCAGATCCAACTTCAACATTTTCTATGTACATACACTATTTATAGATTAAAACTGAAGAATGGATTTTACCCATATTAAACCAAACTAAATAATTCAATGTGCTCTTTTGTTTATCTTAATTAAGTAAGTAATTAATCTAATTATCGGATGGCATTGATTCAATGGATTCTTTCTTTCAAGGCAGTGGTTCTCAACCTTCTGGCCCTTTAATACAGTTCCTCATGTTGTGACCCAACCATAAAATTATTTTAGTTGCTACTTCATAACTGTAATGTTGCTACTGTTATGAATTGTAATGTAAATATCTGATATGCAGGACCCACAGATTGAGAATTACTGTTTTAAGGAATTTATTGATTTTTAGAGAGAGGAAAAGAGAGGAAGAGGAAGAGAGAAACATCAGTGCGATGGCACAACATCAATTGGTTGCCTCCTGCTCACACTTTACCAGGGATCAGGTCGGCAAACCAAGGCCTGTGCCATTGACCAGAAGTGGAACCAGCAACCTCTTGGTGCATGGGATGATGTCTAACCAGTTGAGCCACACTGGTCAGGGTGATTCAATATATTCTTAATGAAGATATATTTATCATACTAGATTGAAGCTCCTGGAGACCAGAACTTCAATCTTTTATATTTTTGTATCAGTGTATCAACATAGAGTTTAAAAATGGCAGAGTCTTCAAATATTTGTTGATTTAAAATCTAGAGGAAAAAAATCATGTTTATTACATCTTTTATGCACTTGGTAAACATAATATGTTTATGTTATGGTCCTAAAACATTAGCAACATTAATGGAGTTCTAAATAAAGCATTGAAAGTTTTAGCCACTCACAGATAAGAAAAAGCTAAAGGAGTTCATCACCACCAAACCAGCATTATATGAAATGCTGAAAGGTATTCTTTAAGAAGAGGAAGAAGAAAAAGGAACTCTTACCATTTGCCACAGCATGGATGGAACTGGAGAGCGGATAAATACTACATGATCTCACTCATTTGTGGAATATAATGAACAACATAAATTGATGCCTAACCAATGGACACGGACAACGGAGGGGGGGTGAGAGCATCGGGGGAGGGTAGGGGGTAACGTGGGGATAAGGACACATATGTAATATCTTAGTCAATAAAAAATATATTAAAAAAAGTTTTAGCCACAATTCCACCATTTGATATATCAAACTTATTTCATTAATCCATTTCCCTTCCAAATGGCTACTTAACATAAGGGCAAAAATTTCTACACAGATATAATTACTCACATATATATTATTTTTTTTTTCTTTATTGATTAAGGTGTTACATATGTGTCCTTATTGCCACATTGCCCCTCCCCCCCACACACTTATGCCCTCAGCACCTGTTGTCTGTGTCCATTGGTTAGGCTTATATGCATGCATACAAGTCCTTTGGTTGATCTATCCCCCTTACTCTCACCCACCCCTACCTTCCCTCTAAGATTTGACAGTCTGATCAATGATTCTCCGTCTCTGGATCTATCTGTTTTTGTTCATGAGTTTATGTTGTTCATTATATTCCATAAATGAGTGAGATCATGTGATATTTATCTTTCTCTGACTGGCTTATTTCGCCTAGCATAATGCTGGCAGTTCCATTCATGCTGTTGCAAATGGTAAGAATTTCTTCTTTTTCATAGCAGCGTAGTATTCCATTGTGTAGATGTACCACAGGGTTTAATCCAATCATCTGCTGATGGGCACTTAAGTTGTTTCCAAATCTTAGCTATGGTGAATTGTGGTGCTATGAACATAGTAGTACATATATCCTTTCTGATTCTTGAGATATATTCCTAGAAGTGGGATCACTGGGTCAAATGAAGTTCCATTTTTAGTTTTTTTTGGGGGGGAAACTCCATACTGTTCTCCACAGTGGCTGCACCAGTCTGCAGTCCCACCAGAAGTTCATGAGGGTTGTTTTTTCTCCATGTCTTCGCCAGCACTTGTTGTTTGTTGATTTGTTGATGATAGCCATTCTGACAGGTGTGAGATGGTACCGCATTGTTGTTTTCATTTGCATTTCTCTGATGATTAGTGTCTTTGAGCATGTTTTCATATGTCTCTTGGCCTTCCTTATGTCTTCTTTCGAAAAGAATCTATTTAGGTCCATTGCCCATTTTTTGATTGGGTTGCTTATCTGCCTTTTGTTAAGTTGTACGAGTTCCCTGTAAATGTTGGAGGGTAAACCCTTATTGGTGATAATATTGGAAAATATGTTCTCCCATGCAGTAGGCTTTTCTGTTGTTTTGTTGATGGTTTCATTGTTGTGCAAAAGCTTATTCTTTTGATGTAGTCCCATTTGTTTATTTCCTCTTTAGTTTGCATTGCCCTAGGAGCTGTATCAGTGAAGAAATTCCTTTGACATATGTCTGAGATTTTGCTGCCTGTGGATTCCTCTAGTATTTTTATGGTTTCCCATCTTATGTTTAAGTCCTTTATCCATGTTGAGTTTATTTTTGTGTATGGTGTAAGTTGGTGGTCTAGTTTCATCTTTTGCATGTATCTGTCCAATTTTCCCACCACCATTTATTGACAAGTTTGTCTTGACTTCATTGTGTGTTCTTGCCTCCTTTGTCAAATATTAATTGAGCAATTGGTTTGTGTCAATTTCTGCGCTCTCTATTCTATTCCATTGATCTATATGTCTGTTCTTGTGCCTGTACCAGGCAGTTTTGAGAACAGTGGCTTTGTAATACAGGTTGATATCTGGTATTGAGACCCCTCCTACTTTGTTCTTCTGTCTCAGGATTGCTGCAGCTATTTGAGGTCGTTTTTTATTCCAGATAAATTTTTGGAGAGTTCGTTCTAGGTCTGTGAAATATGCCATCGGTATTTTAATAGGGAGTGGATTCAATCTATAGGTTGCTTTGGGTAGTATGGATAATTTAATGATGTCGATTCTATCAATCCATGAACACAGTATGTTCTTCCATCTGTTTATGTCTTCCTCTATCTATTCTTTCAGTGTCCTGTAGTTTTCAGAATATAGGTCTTTAATCTTCTTACTTGAGTTTATTCCTAGGTATCTTAATATTTCTGGTGCGATGGTAAATGGGTTTGCTTTTTTAGTCTCTCTTTCTGTAAGTTCACTATTGGTGCATACAAATGCCATAGGTTTATTGGCATTAATTTTGTATCATGCTACATTGCCAAATTCATTGACTAATAATTTTAGGGTTTTATATGTACAGTATCATGTCATGTGCAAATAAGGACAGTTTTACTTGTTATTTATCAATTTGGATGCCTATTATTTCTTCTTCTTTTCTGATTGTATGGCTAGTACTTCCAGTACTATGTCGAAGAGGAGTGGTAAGAGTGGGTATCCCTGTCTTGTTCCTGTTCTTAGAGGAAATGGTTTTAGTTTTTGCCCATTGAGTATGATGTTGGCTGTGTGTTTGTCATATATGGCTTTTATTATGTTGAGGTATGACACCTCTATGCCCACCTAGCTGAGAGTTTTTTTTATCAAGAAAGTATGTTGGATTTTGTCAAATGTTTGTTTTTTTTTTTTGCACCAATTGATATGACTGTGTGATTTTTATCTCTTAATTTGTTAATGTGTTGTATCACTTTTATTGATTGGTGGATATTGTACCATCATTGCATCCCCGGGATAAATCCTATTTGCTCATGGTGTATGATCTTTCTGATGAAATGCTGGATTCAATTTGCTAGAATTTTGTTGAGGATTTTGGCATCTATTTTCATGTGGGATATTGGCCTGTTATTCTCTTTCTTTGTGTTGTCTTTATCTGGTTTTAGGATTAGGGTAATGTTGGCTTCATAAAATGAGCTTGGAAATGTTCCTTCCTCTTGAATTTTTTGGAATAGTCTGAGGATAGGTTTGAGTTCTTCTTTGAATTTTTGGTAAACCTCGCTTGTGAATCCACCTGACCCCAGGTTTATGTTATCTGGAAGCTTTTTGATGACTGCTTCAATTTCTTTCATAGTTATTGACTTGTTGATATTTTTAGAATCTTCCTGATTGAGTTTTGGAAGTTTGTATTTTTGTAGGAATATGCCCATTTCCTCCATTTTGTCTAGTTTGTTGGAATAGAGTTTTTCAAGCTTAAAGTATTACAAAGTGTATTACATATGTGTCCTTTTTTTCCCCCCGCCCTTGACAATCCCCCGTCCTCCCTTACCCCCCAGTGTCTTATGTCCATTGGTTATGCATGCATACAAGTCCTTGGGTTGATCTCTTATCCCCCCGCCCTCCTGTCTCCCAACCCTCCCTGGCCTTCCCGCTGTAGTTTGACAATCTTGCTTTCCTTGATTTTCTGTATTTTTTGTTGTTGTTTGTTTGTTCTCTATGTAATTTATTTCTGTTCTGATCCTTACTATCTCTTTCTTTCTGTTCACTCTGGGCTTTTCTCGTTGCTCTCTTTCTAATTCCTTATGTTGCAGAGTTAGATGATTTACTACCATTTTTCCTTGTTTTATGAGATAGGCCTGTAGAGCTATGAACTTCCCTCTCAGGACTACTTTCATTGTGTCCCATAGATTTTGGATTGTTGTGTTTTCATTGTCATTCATTTCCAGGATGTCTTTAATGTTTTTTCATCTCTTTGGTAACCCAGTCATTGTTTAATAGCATGCTATTCAGCTTCCTAGTGTTTGAATATTTTTTTATTGTTTTTATTGTAGTTTATTTCTAATATTATGCCACGGGGATTCTACTTATTAGACAGGGGTGGGCTGCTCACAGGGTTGCTGCTCCTCAGATGTGGGTGGGCTGCTTGTGGCTGCTTCTCCTTAGACAGGAGCACAGGTTGCTCTTGGGGCTGCTGCTTTATGGACAGGAGCGGGTTGCTCACAGAGCTGCTGCTTCTTGGATGAGGGCCAGTTGTCCGCATGGCTGCTGCACCTTGGATGGGTTTGGGCTGCTTGCATGGCTGCTGCTCCTCCAATGAGGGTGGGCTGCTCACACGGCTGCTGCTCCTCGGACGTGGGCGGGCTTCTTCTTGGACCAGAGCGGCTGCTTGGGTAACTGCTGCTCCTCAAGTGGGAGTGGGCTGTTCGTGCATCTTTTGATTCTTGGACAGGGGCGGGCTTCTTGCCTGGATGCTGCTTCATGGATGGAGGCAGTCTGCTCGCGAGCTGCTGCTCCTTGTACAGGGGTGAGCTGTGCATGAGGCTGCAGCTCCTCAGTGGCGGGACCACTCGCACAGCTGCTGCTCCTCCAACAATGTTGGGCTGCTTGCATGGCTGCTGCTCCTTGGACAGTGGTGGGCTGTTCACAGGACTGCTGCTCCTCTGATGGTTAGGGGTTGTGTGTGATTGTTGCTCCTTGGATGGGGGCAGGCTACTCCTTGGAATGGCGTGGGCTGCTTGCATAGCTGCTGTTTCTCAGATGGGGTTGGGATACATGCATGGCCGCTGCTCTTTGGACAGGGGTCAGGCTGCTCACACAGCTTTTGCTCCTTGGATAAGTGCACGCTGTGTGTGGCTGCCAGTCCTCAACCTGGGGCGGTCTGCTTGCGAGGCTGCTGCTCCTCGGACGAGAAGGGGCTGCTCAGGTGTCTGCTGTTCATGTGGTCACAGTGCCCTGTGCTAAAATGTTGGGCCAGTCAGAGGGGATTACACTTCAGAATTCACAGGAGCCTGCGCCCTTCCTGGCTGTAGTCTTGGTGACCGGGGGACTGCAGGCGAGGTAGCAGATCCCTTGTGGGGGTGGTTATAGAGTCCTGGGTGTTATCTGAGGGCACCCTGGGTGGAGGTGAGGCTGGGCTCCCAGTCACAGCAGCTGTCCCCTTCAAAAAGGTGAGGCCTCTGAGAAAGAACCAGCCACTTTGGGACTGTTTGCAATGGTAGCAGATGCTGCCTACTTAGGCGAGCCTAGTTATCCTGCCCTTGAAGGTCCTGTGGGATCTAACTGTGCCTCAGTCACACCCACACACACACACACCCACACACACACATACACACCACACACACACACACACACACACACACACACACACCACACAGCCACACACCACAGACACCTCCCTCCCTCGTGCTCTCTCCCTCACTGCCGCCTTCTTCCTGCCTCTGTAGTTGGGTCTCAGTGTTATTGGCCTATTCATGGATGGAGTCTTTTCTCTGGGTGTCTGGTTATGTGGCTCACTCTCTAGCACATTGGCCAAACTGGATAAAATTCACCTCGGCAAGACATGACACAAAGGGAACAAAACACAAATGTACTCACAACACCAATAACCCCAATATAAGTGACCACCAGAGAAAAGAGAATTAGAAGAAAGAAAGGAGAGCACAAATGATATTGAAGAGAGAAAAAATCATATGAGAGAACAGAAAAAGAAGAAAAAGGAAGAAAAAGAAAAAAATATATATATACGGGGAGAAAACACCAGAGAATAAACAGGTAAACCAAAACATACAAACACCAAATTTCTAGTAAAGAGGGTGGGGGCAGAATCTTATATACAGAAAGTAAGGTTAAGAATTGGATGAACATGGGGAGGACCTCAGTTCAGTATAGAGGAAGTAGAAAGAGGATGAGTGAATAAGAAGAAAGAGAAAGAGAAGAAAATATAATCATAATTTTTTTAAAAAAATTGATTAAAAATAGGATAGAAAATAAAATAAATTAGAATGATGGAAAAATAATGTGAAAAGAAATAGAAAATAAAGAAACAAATGAAAAAAGGAAAATAAATAAAAAGAGATAACAAAATAATAATAAAATAAAATAAAAATAAAAATGAAAAAGTGAAGTGTCATTCCTTTAGCTGGTTTCAGATCCCACTCTTCTGCACTGTTTGTGGCTTATAAGTTTCCCGTTGCTGGGAATGAAGGCCTCTCTTTAGGCCAGTCCCTGTGGACTCTCAGGGACTATTCAGATTTTTTTTTTATCCTTTGTACCACTCAGAGCATAGTCTGGGTGTGGCTTATTGGTTGCCTGGAGGCTGCAGGGAGGGGCTATCTCTTCAGGAGAAAATGATTACCTAGGTCCCGGGCATCAGGTATGACTCAGTGCCAGACTTGCGGCAACCTCTCCCGGGTCCTCCCCTCACCGCAACCTCTCCCCAGACTCCACAGGTCCACATCTTCTCTTGCACCTCAGCCACGAGTGAGTGTCTGTATCCGAAAGGCACTATGAACTAGGTTCAGCAAAGAAAAGCAAAGACCAAAGAGAGTGAAAAGAGCTGCACCTCTGGGAGCCCCTCTCCTCCCTGCACCACGTGGTCTGGGCAGCCGTCCTGAATGCCCCCTGTGGGTTCAGTCTTTCGTGACTGTGGACTCAGATCTAGAGTCCCCTGCCACCAGCAGTCCCGCAGACCTCCTTTCCACAGTCAGACTCTATGCCTGACCCAAGGGACCTGGCCTCAGTGCCGTGCGGTTTCCCTCTGACCCTCTGGGCTCAGAGGTCTCCCAGTTCTCTCCAGTCCGTATAATTTTTAAAAACAACTTTATCTAATTAATTAATTAATTAATTTTAAGTTTCCAAAACACAAATCTTTATCTCATAACTCTGTACCTTCCAATGGTAATGTCCCTGATTTTACCTTTCTCCAGGTGTCCTGTGCCTTTCCTAGCTGCCAATTGTCTCACCAGCTGTATTAACGTCACCAATTCGGGGTGCATGTTATTCGATTTAGTTGCTTGTTCTATCTGCTCCGGGACAAGTCTCGGGACATGTCCGTTTATTTACATATGTCTCCTTTTTCCCACATTTACCTCTCTCCATCCACCCCCACCCACCAGCACATGTCTTCACCCCCGTAGTGTATGTTCATTGGTCATGCTTACATGCATGCATACAAAACCTTTGGTGGATCTTAAAATCAACTTTATTAAAATATGAATTACATACAACAGAATGAACCTATTTTTGGTGTACATCTTGAAAAAAAATTCAAAAGTTTTGAAAAATATATATACCTATATAACATCTACAACCAAAATATAAAAGACATTTCATCATTCCATCTCAATCAATTTCCTACAGCCCTCAATATAGGCAAAAACTGATAAATTCTGTATTAGTATAAATGAATAACTTTGCCTTTTATAGAGTTTTCTATCATTGCAAACATATGATATGTTTCTTTTGTATGTAGTTTTATTTGCTCAGCATAATATTGCTGCTTATATCAATAATTCATTCATTTCTATTGCTGTACAATACTCTATTGTGTGAATATACAACAATTTGTATACATATTACTGTTGATAGATATTCGTGTTGTTTCCAGTTTTAGGATTTTATGAATAAAGCTGCTATGACCATTCAGGTATAGCAATTCCTTTTTGGATATATGTTTTCATTTCCCTTTGGTAAATACTTAAGAGTGGAACTATTGGTTAATATGGTCAGTATATAGGGTTTATTTTGCATAAACTAAAAAGAATATACCATTTTAATTTTCTATCAGAAAATAAGAGAGTGCTAGTTGCTCTACATCCTCATGTGCAACATAATTATTTTTATTTTCTTTTAAATATAATTTTGTGATGCTTTTTGGCCTTCATGGTTCATATTTATATTTTGGAAATATGTGTATAATTGAAGATATATTAAAAGGTAAAATAATTATTCTTTTTCTTGTTATTGCTGCAGGTATCCATAGCCTTACTGTGTCTACAAATTTTATGACCTGGACTATCCCTAAGTAAAATTTTGAAACAAGTACACATTTTGCTTTAAATTTCCTCTTTTCTCTTGAAGTCTATCTTGAATTCTATACCTCATCATTCCATGTTGGTCTGTCATTGATAAGCCATATGTCCACCTCAGTTTTTCATCACTTTGGGGACAAAGCTTTTCACAATTTGGACTTCTTATTTTGTGTTTTATGTGCTATTTAATGCCTTTAGTGGTAGTGATTTCCAGGGAAATACATAAATACTCCTTAATTGTGTGTTGTTTGAAGACATCCCTTCTATTGATGAAGTTAGCTCTGAAAGTGCATTTGGTCATTTCTAAGTTTGTTCTGACTTTTTCAGGTGTCTAATTCCTATTCTGCAGAGTACATAAAATTGCAAGGCAGTGTGTATGTGTGTGTGTGTTTACCAACATGTATTTTATTGCTCTGGAAAGAAGAGGTATCTCTCTCTTCTATCTTTGTAGTATTCTAGTGTAGGATGAGTTGGGGAGGCATTTCCTACTTTTTGAAATTTTCTAAATTCTTTTTTTAAAATTTAATTTTGTTTTATTTCTTAAAGTATTATAAAGAGTATTACACATGTCTCCTTCCCACACCCCCTTCACATTCCATTTTTGTTCATCAGTCTATAATGGTCCTTATTATCCATAAATGAGTGAGATCATGTGGTATTTTTCTAAGCTTCCCAGGGGCTGTCTCAGCCTCACAGGTGCCGTCCCAGCCTCACTGAGGCCGTCTCAACCTCACCGGGGCAATTTCAACCTCACAGGGGCTGTTTCAGCCTCACCGGGGCTGTCTCAACCTCACCGGGGCCATCTCAACCTCACTGGGGCCGTTTCAGCTTCACTGGGGCCATTTCAACCTCACTGGGGCTGTCTCAACATCACCGGGGCTGTCTCAACCTCACCGGGGCCGTCTCAACCTCACCGGGGCCGTCTCAACCTCACCGGGGCCGTCTCAACCTCACCGGGGCCGTCTCAACCTCACCGGGGCCGTCTCAACCTCACCGGGGCCGTCTCAACCTCACCGGGGCCGTCTCAACCTCACCGGGGCCGTCTCAACCTCACCGGGGCCGTCTCAACCTCACCGGGGCCGTCTCAACCTCACCGGGGCCGTCTCAACCTCACCGGGGCCGTCTCAACCTCACCGGGGCCGTCTCAACCTCACCGGGGCCGTCTCAACCTCACCGGGGCCGTCTCAACCTCACCGGGGCCGTCTCAACCTCACCGGGGCCGTCTCAACCTCACCGGGGCCGTCTCAACCTCACCGGGGCCGTCTCAACCTCACCGGGGCCGTTTCAACCTCATCGGGGCCGTTTCAACCTCACCGGGGCCGTCTCAACCTCTCAGGGGACGTCTCAACCTCTCAGGGGCCATCTCAACCTCACCATGGCCGTCTCAACCTCACCGGGGCCATCTCAGCCTCACAGAGGCCATCTCAGCAACACGAAGTTTGGCATTCTGTCTTTTGTTGGGTGGCTCCTTGCTGGAATAAATCTCCAGGCATTCTTGGTGGCTGAATATCTGGTATGCTTGCTTGGATTTCATTTTCTACTAAGTGCACAGACTGCTTGTCTGCTGTCTCCCAGCATCCCATGTGAGACTGGATCTGGTAGACCTGATTGTGCATTTGCTGGTACAGCAGTTCCATGTCGCCAGCCCAACTGGGTTCGGCTTCCTCTGAACCTGATTCTGCTTCTTGAGTGTGTCCCTTATGCATGTGAGGAGTTGAAATCTGCAGTTTGTTGAGTTGGGCTGCAAAAGGGCAGGTGGTTCCTTTTGTGCCACTGGCACAGCTTGGGTAGGATGTAAATTGAGTAGGGCAGGGCCTCCGGGAATCACCAGGGCAGAGCAAGGGGCAATGGCATCTCCGCAGCTCCTCGCCTCTCCGTGACTCCTCGCCTCTCTGCGACTCCGCGTCTCCACGTCCCCAAGTGCTGGCGAGCAGCTCCGGGAGACAGCCACCCTTGCTCTCCGGCCCATTGCAAGGCCGTCCCACCTCTCTCCGTAGGGGTCTGGGACCTCAGAATCCTGCCCCAAACAAGCTCAGTGGATTCTAAAGTTTGTAACCCCTTCCGATTGAAAAAAAACCACGCATCCAGTTGTAGCCCTCCTGGCATGCGACTCTGTACCTCTCTTCTTGGTGAATCACCAGGGCAGAGCAAGGGGCACTGGCATCTCCGCGGCTCCTCTCCTCTCTGCAGCTCCTCTCCTCTCCGCAACTCCTCGCCTCTCCATGACTCCTCGCCTCTCCGTGACTCCGCATCTCCACGTCCCTGAGTGCCAGCGAACAGCTCCACGAGAAAGCCACCCTCGCTCTCTGACCCGTTGCAAAGCCATCCCACCTCTCGCCATAGGAGCCTGGGACCTCAGAATCCCGTCCTAAACAAGCTCAGTGGGTTCGAGAGTTTGTAGCCCCTTCCAATTGAAAAAAAGGGTGCATCCAGTTGCAGCCCACCTGGCGCATGACCCCATACCTTCGTTCTTGGCGCCTCTGCACATCCTACTCAGTCTCAATGCTCTTCTTTCTTTACTTCCAGTTGTAGAGCTTTCACTGGGCCAGCTTTCCCATGTTTCTGAATGATAGCTGTTTGTCTTATAGTTGGTAGTCTTGATGTTGTTGTGGGAGGCAGCACGCACATGTCTGTACCTTATGCCGCCATCTTGGTTCTCTGAAATTTTCTAAATTCTTCAGTCCTTGTATTTTCCCTTCTTTGCCTGACTGGGGATGAAGTGTAAGCTTGACGTGCTCCACTGCCAATGGAGTGGAGTGACCTTTCATTTTCCCAAGTGGCTTGAATTGGATACTACAGTCCTCAAACACTCATTCTCAATTCTTTTGCAAAAACTCTTTATTGTTGAAAGCATTACATATGTCTTCTTTTTCCCTATTGACCTCTCTCCACTCACTCCCGCCCCCCAGAACATTCCCTCACAACCCTACTCTCTGTGTCCACTGGTTATGCTCTATGCATGCATATAAGTCCTTCAGTTGATCTCTTACCCCTTCTTCCATCCTCCCCTGCCTTCCCTCTTAGGTTTGATGGTCTGTTTGATGCTTCTATGTATCTGGATCTATTTTTGTTCATCAGTTTATGTTATTCATTATATTCCACACATGAGTGAAATTATGTGATATTTCTCTTCCTCTGACTGGCTTAATTTCTTAGCATAATGCTCTCCAGGTCCATCCATGCTGTTGCAAATGGTAAGAGTTCTTTCTTTTTTAAAGCAGTGTCATAGTCCATTGTGTGGATGCACCGCCATTTTTAATGTACTCATCTCCTGATGGGCACTTAGGCTGTTTCCAAATCTTAGCTATTGCAAATAGTGCTGCTAAGGACATAGGGGTGTATATATTCTTTCTCATTGGTGTTTCTGATTTCTTGGGATATATTCCTAGAAATGGGATCACTGGGTCAAATGGGAGTTCCATTTTTAATGCTTTGAGGAAACTCCATACTGTTTTCCACAGTGGCTACACCAGTCTGCATTCCCACCAGCAGTTTACGAGGGTTCCTTTTTCTCTACATCCTCAACAGCACTTGTCATTTTCAACCTTAATTATTAATCACAGGTTAGATCAAAACCATGCAGTCAGCCTTAGGGATGGTCATGTTTAAGTTCAGCTCATTAGTACTAACCCAGTCTAGATTTTTTGTTTGTTTGTTTGTTTTTGTTATCAATGTTATGATAAGACAGTGCAGGGCTGCCCTAATTGGTTTGCCTTAGTGGATAGAGCATTGGCCTGTGGACTGAAGGGAGCCAGGTTTGATTCTGGACAAGGACATGTACCTTGGTTGCGGGCACATACCCAGTTGGGGGCGTACAGGAGGCAGCTGATCGATGTTTCTCTCACATCGATGTTTCTAACTCTCTATTCCTCTCCATCTCCCTAAAAAATCAATAAAATACATTAAAAAAATAAAAAGACAGTGCAGGATTTAGGCTACCCAAGATTTTGACTGTGGAACAGCTAGAGAGAGATAAACTTTGGAGTCATAGAGATTTATCTTTGTATCTGTATTTTCTTTCTCTCTCTCTTTCTCCCCTTCCTTCCTTCCTTTCTTCTTTCTTTGCTTCCTCCCTTCCTTCCTTCCTTCCTTCCTTCCTTCTGTCCTTCCTTCCTTCCTTTTTTTCTTTCTTCATTTATTTGTTATTAAAAAGAAGATAAAGCATGAGAAAAATTGAAACAGTATAAGAGAGTATGTAATGGAAAGAAAGTAAGCAGTTTCTCTATCTCGGGTCTCTTAAACTCCTTTCACAAAGGCAACCACAGCTAGCAATTACCTTATATATTTTTCAATAATTTTTTATTAATGATCAAATATGTATTTATATTTATACATTTTAATTTATATTCTTTGAAAACGTTCAGATATATTTATTTTATTTTCACTTAACTGTGTCTTAAATATTGTTCCAAAACAGCACCTACTGATCCATCTCATTCTTTTTGAACACGGTGGTTCTGCATTGTGTTTTATTGTATGACTGTACATATTTTATTGAACCAATCTTCTACAGAGGGACCTCAAGTTATTTCCAGTTAAAAATAATTATTGTGCCCATCCTGGAGAAAATGGCGACCAGCAGGAAGGTAGGGAGGGAGAGAGTGTGAGAGTGCAAGGAAGTGATAGAGGAGTGTGTGGATGTGTGGTGTGTGTGTATGAGCTAGGGACAGTTAGATTCTGCAGGTCTTCTACCTCACCACCACCCAGTCTGATCTCAGACGCATACTAGGACCCTGCAGCCAATGGGGACAGAGACCTGTGACCACAGCTACAGATCTGCGGACACCAAAAGTTCAGAAATTCCCGCGGCAGATCTGTGAGTAACAGAGCCCATCCCCACTTCCCCCAGGCTTGCAGGCAGTGCCAGAGTAACTAACTGATAAACCCACCCCTTGCCAGGGCATCAGCACTGCAGGAACTTTGGCCGGGAAGTGCACCAGCACCTTGCAACTGATCCCGCATATGGCCAGGTTCAGGAGTCCTAGACTGGGAGCAAACACACAAACACCTGGAACTGATCCTACGCACCCTGCTGGCTTCAGAGCCCTGGGCTGGGAGCAATTGCACGAACACCGGGAATTTGTACCGCATAGCACAGGCCCAGGGAACCGATTCTCTGGGCAAGAGGCAGCAGCAAGCACCAGTGACTTGACTGTGTTTCTTATCACCTGCACCTGAGATCCTGATTCCCTGTGCATTCATACTAAGAGCCAGTGACTCCAATTCCTGGTGCAAGGGCACACAGGGACCCTGATTCTCAAGGCGAGGTTGCGCGAAGCAACAGAGACTCTGATACTGGATTCTTGGAGAACTCTGACTTCTGGCACATGCTAGGAGGCTGTAGTTTTCAACACGCTCCAGGGGGGTCTCTGTTTCAGCATGGTGCAGGCAGGGTCCCAGATTCTAAGGGCACGTACGAGCCCATATTGAGCGCTGACTACACTGACTCTGAGCGAGCCTGGTTCCCACCAACCCACAACAACAACACATCTTAGTGTCAGAGCTCTTCAGTGACACTAGGGTTGTGTGAGGATCCCACTGCACATGGCCCAGGCCCACGCAACTCAACGTTTGAGCCATAGGAAGATAATCAGAATGAAGAGACAGCACAACACCCAGAGGAAAGACAATGAGGAGTCACCAAGAAAGGAAATTAATGAAGTTGAAGCATGCAATATGACAGAAAAATGACCCAGATATCTGT
>NW_006293776.1:3087610-3089311 GCF_000327345.1 Myotis davidii | reverse complement strand
GACAAAAAAAAAGGCTAAGGGATTTTATCACCAAGCCCGAAATGCAAAAAATGCTAAAGGGACTGGTGTAAAAAGAAGAAATAAAAAGCCCAGAAAGAAAACAGCCACAAAAAAATAGAAATGGCTATAAACAATAATAACTTTAAACGTAAATGGACTAAATGGTCCAATCAAAAGACATCGAGTGGCGGAATGGATAAAAAAACATGACCCATATATTTGCTGTCTACAAGAGACCCACCTCATTAGAAGGGACTCACAAAGATTGAATGTGAAGGGATGGAAAAATATCTTTCAGGCAAATGGAAAGGAAAAGAAAAGTGGGATAGCAATACTTATATCGGACAAAATAGACCTCAAAGTGAAGGCCATAACAAGAGATAAGGAAGGCCACTTCATAATACTAAAGGGATCAGTACAACAAGAGGATATAACGCTGTTAAAAATATATGCACCCAACGCAGGAGCACCCACATACATACGAAAACTCCTGGAAGATATCAGGGGAGAGATAGATAACAATACAATCATAGTAGGGGATACACCACTGACATCACTGGATAAATCTCCTAGTCAAAATATCAGCAAAGAAATAGCAATCCTAAATGACTGGTGAGATCAGATGGACTTAATCGACATCTTCAGAACATTTCACCCCAAAGCCACAAAATATACATTCTTCTCAAGTGCTCATGGGACATCTTCAAAAATAGACCAGATATTGTGTCATGAACAAAGTCTCCCCAAATTCAAGAAGATTGAAATCATACCAAGCATCTTCTCAGAGCACAAGGGTGCAATATTTGAAATAAACTACGATAAAAACAACTCGAAATACTCAAACACTTTGAGGCTGAATAGCATGTTATTAAATATTGATTGGGTTACCAATGAGATCAAAGAAGAAATTAAAAACATCCTGGAAACTAATGACAATGAAAACACAACAATCCAAAACCTTTGGGATGCAATGAAAGACTTCCTGAGAGGGAAGTTTATAGCTCAACAGGCCTATCTCAACAAACAAGAAAAAATGATAGTAAATCATCTAAATCTACAGCTCAAACAATTCGAAAGAGAGCAAGAAGGAAAGCCCAGAGTGAGCAGAAGGAAGGAGATAATAAAGATTAGAGCAGAAATAAATGACATAGAGACCAAAAACAATACAGAAAATCAATGAAACAAAGAGCTGGTTCTTTGAAAGGATAAACAAGATTGACAAACCTCTAGCCAGGCTCGCCAAGAATCAAAGAGAGAGGACCCAAATAAACAAAATCAGAAATGATAGAAGCGAAATTACAACAGATCCCACAGAAGTACAAATGATTGTTAAAAAATACTATGGACAACTCTACTCCAACAAACTAGAGAACCTGGAGGAAATGGACATATTCCTATAAAAACACAACATTCCAAAACTCAATCAGGAAGAATCTAAAAATCTCAACAGGTCAATAATTATGGAAGAAATTGAAGCAGTCATCAAAAACCTTCCGTCAAACAAAAACCCAGGGCTAGATGGCTTCACAGGGAAGTTTTATCAAACATTCAAGGAAGACCTAAAACCTATCCTCCTCAGACTACTACAAAAAATCCAAGAGGAAGGAACACTTCCAAGCTCATTCTATGAAGCCAGCATCACCCTAATACCAAAACCAGGTAAACACAACACAATGAAAGAGAATTACAGGCCAATATACC
>NW_006293776.1:3078666-3085619 GCF_000327345.1 Myotis davidii | reverse complement strand
TGCATCCCTATGTTCATAGCAGCACAATTCACCATAGCTAAGATCTGGAAACAGCCTAAGTGCCCATCAGTAGATGAGTGGATTAGAAAACAGTGGTACATCTACACGATGGAATACTATGCTGCTGTAAAAAAGAAGGAACTCTTACCATTTGCAACAGTATGGATGGAACTGGAGAGCATTATGCTAAGTGAAATAAGCCAGTCAATGAAGGAAAAATACCTTCATTTATGGATAATAAATGGATTTATTTTTGAATAATAACGACCATTATAAACTTATGAACAAAAATAGATACAGAGGCAGAGCTGTCTCAAACAGACTGTCAAACTACAGCAATAAGGCCGGGAAGGGTGAGGGGGCAGGGAAATACTCTTTGTAATACTTTAAGGAATAAAAAAATAATTTTTTGTTATTAAAGAAAACATTGATAGTGTTATAATAATATTATTATTAGCAGAAAAGGAATAAAGCGAAGACTAGATAACATGCATATGCCATTTATACACCTTTGCTAATTTAATACTGTTCCCCACTAATTGATGGGGGAAGGTCCTGGACAAAGGCATTTTGGACCAATGCCCAAAAAGTTCTGAATGTTATGGGAAAGTTCTTAACTGTCTGTCAATCATACCTGGGAACAGGTTATTGACAAGGATAAGCATGGCCATTGCAAGGATACAAAACTTGAATTTTTAAATTTCTGCACAAAGGGAATTTGTTTTCTTGGCTCTCTCTCTCATACCTCAAACTCCTGGCTCTCCTGTTGCAGGGTGCACATTCCCCTTCCACTGGCCCACATGGCCCAGTGTAATGTGGAACCCACACATGGATTAATGGATTTTAATTAGCCTGATGCTCTGCTCAACCAACTGCAACATAGAATGTAAGCTTTAGACACTGGCTTTGCCTTTGTCTTTGCTGAATCCACAGTTGCCCCTTTTCACAACTACGGTAAGGAGCATGGGACTTTACAACCAGAGGAATGTAATTCCACTTCAATAAAAAACATTCATCTTCCCATGTGAATTTTAGCAAATTCATTTTCTGAAGATACTGCAAGAGCCCTCCCTCCTCTTCCCCCCCACTCACTAGTGTTTGGGAAATCTGGACCACTAACTTCTCCAGTAACAATATTACAGTGAGCATTCATAAAGATTTGTGAGGCTAGTTACTGGAGATATCCCTAAAGTGAATTGCTGTACCTAAGAATTTAAATTTTGATAGTTATTGCAAAATTGCCCTTCAGTGAAGTTGAATCCACTTACCTCCCACTACAGCATGCACCTTGAAAGTGCCTGATTTCAGCCAATGTGCTATCAAAATTTTCAATCTTTGCCTAAAAATTAGTTTTTCTTCAGTTAATAAGATGCAAATAATCTCTTTTCATTTTTCCATTTCTCTACCACTTTTAATTTCCTTTTTTTAATCATAGGAAAAGATATTGAAGGTTATAATTTATAAGGGATAACCATAAGCTCCAAATATTGACTATGTAGTCACATAACCAGTGATTATAAGGGAGAAAGGTGTCTTCTGGGCCTACATTTAATTTGCATGCTTCACTCACTCTTTGCTTTTACTTGGCCCACACGTGGGTGTGTGGCAGTAATAATTGGGCATTCTGCTTTTTGAATTCCATGTAGAATGTACATCCAACTCATTTACTACAAAATTAGAAAAAAAATAAAGAGAATGAACACAGCTATTAAAGTTGTGAATAATTTGAGTTAAATGTAAATGTAGAAAGAAAATAGGAAAACTACTGTTAAGTATACTTTGCTCTCCTCAATGGAATGAAAACAGACTTACAATGTTAATTATTTTCACCATCTATCTATTTAAAAGTTTTAAGATTAAGATAGAAATATGTCAGGTATTTAAATTCTAATTTATTTTTTAAAATCTGTATTTATTGAATTATTATTATGGATATTTTAAAGTTAAAACTTTGCACTATGTAAATGTAAAATTCCCATTTATCGTCCACTAAAAGTGAGGGAAATTGAATTTGTCAGGAACCTAATTGATATCTCAAAGTGATTTCTTTGCAGTGACTGGCATTGCCTGAGTTGTGACCATCTATCATCTAGCAGGTAATTACTCAGATTTCTCATCATGAGACTTCAACCTGCTGTTTTATTATTGAAGCACAACAAACCAGTAGGCAATTTGAATGCAGATAAAGTTCTCTGTCACAGTCATAAGAACAAAGAAAAATGTTGCAGTTAAGCAGTGGTGAGTTTGAATATAAATCACTGAAATGTAATTTTGGGTCTTATAGAAAATAAAAATAAAAATTTTACTTTGATACCCCATTTATCCTCTAAAATGATAACCAAAAAATTTGCTGTTTACAAAGCAATCTAATGTTTTAATATGAACTTATTTCATTGTATAAGTAGAAAGTTAAGTGTAAGAACATTGATAGCATGAAAAATAAAGTTAGAAATATAAATGAACTAAGTCTTGAAATAGCTTTCATCATTTTTCAAAATATTTTGAGATAGTGGATAAAAGTAATCTCTAATTAACAGTAACTAATAATATGAAAAGTGTACTCTTTTTTGAATTGATTTTTCATAAGAAAGTATAGAAGTTTAAATAATTGGAAAGTGCAAGATTAAATTTTTGATCACTGTTTCATGTGCTTTGTATTAAACAAGACACTAAGACACTTTTGGGGACTTCTGCAGTTTATAAATTCCAATCAATTGATTGGTAATTAAACATTATTTTCTTGACTCAATTCAAAACTATTATCTTTCAGAAAATTAATCTCAAAATACTTCAGTTTTCCAAAAAGTTACAGGACACCATAGTCATTACTTCTTCTTTTTTAAAAAAAATTATCTTTGAGAGTATTACAGATGTCCTTCCTCTCTTTTCCCCTCCACTGGGATCCCATCCTGCCCCAAGCCTTCACCACCCTATTGTCTGGGTCCATAGGTAATGCATATCTACACTAATAAAAGAGAAATATGGTAATTGGCGTATGACTGCTACCCTTTTCATTGGCTAATCAGGGGGATATGCAAATTAACTGCCAACTAGGATGGCAGTTAACAGCCAACAAAGAAGGCGGTTAATTTGCTTATGTAGGCACAATGCAGGGAGGCTAAAGGGAAAGAAGGAAGAAGCCCCCTGCCACTGACAGTGATTGGAAACCCAGCGGGGAGCTAAGAGCCAGGGGACAGGGCAAAGGGGGCCCTGGGGGCTGCCTTTGCCCTGCCCCCCAGCCATGATTGGAGAATTGGGCGCCTTTGCCGCCCTGGCCAGTGATAGTAGGAAGTAGGGGTGGAGCCAGTGATGGGAGCTGGGCATGGTCAAAGCTGGCAGTCCCGGGAACTAGGAGTCCCTTGCCTGGGCCTAAAGCGGAGCCCACGATTGCGGGGCCGCTGCCGTGGCAGATAGTTTTGAGGTGGCTTGTTAAGCAGCAATAGATGATTGATTCAACAGCCACTTGGGAACTGCTAATGAGATAAAGGGTCTGGGCAATAATTACTAAATTATTTAAAAACAATAGATGTACAATAAAATGATGCCAGAAATAACTTCTGAGATGTAGGTAGGAATGATAGTTTGTGCAGTTAAAAATTAAAGCACAAATATTAATGACATAAATATAAATTTGGAAGGGTTATCCAAGGCAATGTGATTTGAATGTGTTTGTACTTCAGGAGGAGAATACAGTTAAAACTTTAGACTTTAATACTTTAAGAAGTCATGTAAAATTCCCAGAGTGTAAATGAAATATAAAGTACCTCAGAATAAATATACCAAATATAAATTCAAAGTATTTATGAAAAATACAAAGCTGTATTGAAACAAAAGAACTTCTAAAGAAGGAAGTGTATTATATTCATGAATAGAGTTTTACAAAATAAAAAAAATCTAATTCACTTACAAATTGACAGTTCTAATAATCACATGACTTGACAGCTAATTTGTTTACATATGGAAGTTATATAGGAAAGTAAAGGGACAAGGATAGCAAATATATTTATTATATAAAGAAAAAAGGAAATGGACCTTTCCGTTTGAAATTTTAAGACTTCTTATAAAGCAATAGTAATCAAGAGAGTGTGGTATTTGTGCAAAGAGATTTTAGACCATATAGCCATGCATTTCAACACAGATAAGGCCACTTTGTAAATGTTAGAGGAGGCATTGCAGACAGGAAAGGGAATGTATTGTTTAAACAGTATCAGATACTAGAGGCCAGGTCGCTCGGCCTGACCTGTGCCCTCTCAAAATCCAGAACCCCTTGGGGGATGTTGGATTGCTAGTTTCGGCCTAATCCCCACAAGCCAGGCCAAGGGACCTCACCGATGCACGAATCTGTGCACTGGGCCTCTGGTATGCATATAAGATCTTTGGTTAATCTCTCCCTGCTCCTCTAGCCCCTTGCTTTTGAGGTTCTGCAGTCTATTCCATGTTTCCGTGCCTCTGATTCTATTTTTTTTTAATATATTTTATTGATATTTTACAGAGAAGAAGGGAGAGGGATAGAGAGTTAAAAGCATCAATGAGAGAGAAACATCGATCAGCTGCTTCCTGCACACCCCCTACTGGGGATGTGCCCACAACCAAGGTACATCCCCTTGACTGGAATTGAACCTGGGACCCTTCAGTCCGCAGGCCTACGCTTTATCCACTGAGCTAAACCAGTCAGGGCCTCTGATTCTATTTTATTCATCAGTTTATTTTGTTCATTAGATTTCTTATTCATTTATTTTGATTTTAGATTCAATTGTTTATAGGTATGTATTTATTGCCATTGTATTGTCTCCACCTCCTCCTCTTCCATCTCCTCCTCCTCCTCCTCCTCATTCTCTTTATAAAAAATACCCTTCAACATGTAATACTGGTTTGGTGATGATGAACTCCTTTACCTTTTTCTTGTCTGTGAAGCTCTTTATCTGATCTTCAATTCTAAATGATAACTTTGCTGGGTAGAGTAATCATGATTGTAGGTCCTTGCTATTCATCACTTTGAATATTTCTTGCCACTCCCTTCTGGCCTGTAAAGTTTCTGTTCAGAAATTGATGGCAGTAGTATGGATGCTTCATTGTATGTAGCTAGCTGCTTTTCTTTTGCTGCTTTTAAGATTCTCTCTTTGTCTTTAGCCCTTGGCATTTAAATAATGATGTGTCCTCGTGTGGGCCTCTTTGGGTTCCTCTTGTTTTTCTGACTCTCTGTGCTTCTGGGATTTTTAAGTCTATTTCTTTCACCAGGTAGGGAAGGTTTCTGTCATTATTTCTTCAAATAGGTTTTCAATATCTTGCTCTCTTTCTTCTCCTTCTGGCACACCCATAATGCGAATGTTGGCATGCTTGAAGTTGTCCCAGAGGCTCCCTACACTTTCTTCATATCTTTGGATTCTTTTTGCTCTTCTGATTGGGAGTTTTTTGCTTCCTCATATTTCAAATCATTGATTTGATTCTTGGAATCCTCTACTCTACTGTTAAGTCCCTGTAAAATATATTTTTTTTCAGTTAGTGTATGCTTAATTTATGACTGGTCCTTTTACATGTCTTTGACATTCTCACTAAGGTTTTTTAAAATCTCATTAAGTTCCTTGACACTCTTATTAAGTCCTTTGCAGATCTCATTAACATTCTTATAACCAATGTTTTGAACTCTGTATCCAATAGTTTGCCTGCTTCCATTTCTTTCATTTGTAACATGTTTATTTGTCTACACATTTTGGCTGCTTCCATGTACTTGTTTCTATGTATTAGGTAGAGCTGTTATGTCGCCTGGAATTGATAGAGTGGCCTTGTGTATTAGGTGTCCACATGCTTGTTTCTATGTCTAAGGTGTCCAGTGGACACCTTAGCTGAGCAGTCTAGGTGTACCCCTTGTGGGCTGTGTAAACAATCTTGTTGTAGTTGAACCTTGATTATTTTTGGCATCACTGGAAGGAATTGAACTGCAGGCCAATTTCCATCTACAATGGAAAAGTTGCTGTGCAGGAGATACCCCTATGGAGCAGGACTTGCTTCCATGGGGCTTTGGTACTCACTGAATCTGTCCCTTGAATGTGGTGGTTGTAGATGTGTAGAGTTGTTATCTGGTATGTTCTGAAGCTGTCCACTAGGCGCACTGGCTCTGAAGCCTCCCAGGAGGTACAAAGTCAGCCACTGCCTGGGGCCACCCTGACGGAGCTATTTCTATTGGGCTTGGAGGTGCAGCTATGAAGCAAGGCAGGCTGGTCCTAGTGCTGGTTCTTAAGCCTCTTATTGATAGGTTTGGGGCATTCTGACTCAGCTGCAGCTTGTTTGAGAGATTTTAGCAAAGTCTGAAGCCTGAGCCAGGACAGGCAATTCATATGGAAAAGTGGCTGCAAGCAGCTTGGTTAGGGCTTACAAATCGGATGAGCAGGGCATCAGGGAATCACCAGGGCAGAGGGATAGTGTGAGCCAAGCTAATGGAAACTGAGATGGCTGCCAGTCAGCTCTGTGATGGGGGAGGTTCTAGCACAGGGACGATGAGTCTTGTGAGTACCCATGTCTGGGATAAAGCTGCCCCCATGTTCATACCCTGATGCCAGGCAGTTCAATTCCTCTCCCCAAGTCCCTGGATTACTCCAAAGCTGCCATCCAGTGCTGGAGCTCAGAGAAAGGGAGACCATGTATGTTCATGTGTGAGCCCTTTAAGAGGAACACCTGGATTGCCACAAAGCAGCTCCTGGTTCTTTATCCCGTGATATAAAGAAGTGACTGTTATTGTTTCCTGTCTGCACGCATGCCCAAGTCCTCGATAGTGTGGAGTGGTGACGAACACCTGCAGATGGTTCCCCTGGGTTCCTAGTTACGGGCCTAATTGGGTCTATTTTAAAGTGTGGCTGTAGCCAAGAGGAGTCTTTGCCTTTGATCACGACTCCCCAGGTGCCTGGCTTCATGCTGAACACAGGAGTTTCCCCAGCACAGTCCCAGGGGCACTGCCC
>NW_006293776.1:3070128-3078655 GCF_000327345.1 Myotis davidii | reverse complement strand
GCAGGAGGCAGCTGATCGATGTTTCTATCTCTCTGTCCCTTTCCCTTCCTCTCTGTAGAGAACCAATAAAATATATTTTTTAAAAAAAGGTGGTACACATGGGTGCCAGTCCAGCCTGTTCCTATAAGTTTCGGATGAGCAGGGCATCAGGGAATCACCAGGGCAGAGGGATAGTGTGAGCCAAGCTAATGGAAACTGAGATGGCTGCCAGTCAGCTCTGTGATGGGGGAGGTTCTAGCACAGGGACGATGAGTCTTGTGAGTACCCATGTCTGGGATAAAGCTGCCCCCATGTTCATACCCTGATGCCAGGCAGTTCAATTCCTCTCCCCAAGTCCCTGGATTACTCCAAAGCTGCCATCCAGTGCTGGAGCTCAGAGAAAGGGAGACCATGTATGTTCATGTGTGAGCCCTTTAAGAGGAACACCTGGGACTCCAACAACCTATGTGCCACTCAACCACAATTTCTGCTGTTTTTTATAGCCCACAGTTCCTGGGAATTCTCTTCCAATCTCTGGAACCCTGGGCTGGGGATTTGGTGTGGGGATGGGACCCCTGGTTCTCTTGCAAAGACTTGGATATAGCCTTCCCAATTAAAAAGGTGGTACACGCCGAAACCGGTTTGGCTCAGTGGATAGAGTGTTTGCCTGCGGACTGAAGGGTCCCAGGTTCGGTTCCGGTCAGGGGCATGTGCCTTGGTTGCGGGCGCGCCCCCGGGGGGAGATGTGCAGGAGGCAGCTGATCGATGTTTCTAACTCTCTGTCCCTTTCCCTTCCTCTCTGTAGAGAACCAATAAAATATATTTTTTAAAAAAAGGTGGTACACATGGGTGCCAGTCCAGCCTGTTCCTATAAGTTTCAATGTGCTTTCTTCTTTACTTCTCTACTTGTAGGACTTCCATTCAGCCAGCTGTGAATGATGGTTGTTTTGCATTTTAGTTGTAATTTTGTTGTGGTTGTGGGAAGGAGTGAGTACAGGTGTTTACCTATGCCACCATCCCATTAATTCTTCTTTCTTAAAAAACTTCTTTATTGTTTAAAGTATTACATATGTCTTCTTTTCCCCCCATTGACCTTTCCTCAGCTGTTCCCACTCCCCAGAACATGCCCTCACCCCATTACTGTCTGTTTCCATGGGTTATTCTTATATGAATGCACACAAGTCCTTTGGTTGATCTGTTACCACCCCTCATCCCCTGATTTCCCTCTGAGGTTGGACAGTTCTGAAAACAAGGCCAGCACAGAGTTAGATGCTAAATTTCAAAACCAGGTGTCTGGGGTAGAGGGATCTAAACCTGCCTTTGCATCAAATTTAAGTCCAGTAGGTCAGGATGATGACTGATGGGACCTGGGGACTTGGGACAAAAGACAATTTTCATGTTAATCCAAAGAAGGAAACATTTTACAGTAAGAAGTCTAGATGAGTATGCTGGTGGTCCCTGGAGAATGTACTTTTATGACAGGTGACGTTTCTTCTGGGTAAGAACCCAGCACAAGACTGAACTCCCAGGCAATATGCTCCCTGAATAAGGGTGACTCACTGCACCTGTGGGCTCTTTAATAAACACCTGAGGATTGAGAGGAATCATAGAAGATTTTAAACCTAAGAGATCCCGACCCACACAAAAAGTCAGGAGTAATTGGGACAAAAAATGAATAGTAAGAGAAGAGGCCACCTTCCTAATTATAGGGCAAACAAGGACCAAGGCCTAGAGTTTAACGTGACAAAGGAGAAACAAATTTTAATTATCACTGTCTGGCACATAGCACGATTTTCAATGAATATTTGTTGACTGGTAAGTAGGAATTTAAAAAGTGTCTGAGTACTATGAGAAGAGGATATAACTGTCTAAAATCTTATATTTATTTCTAACCAAAGTAGGTCAAGTGTGGGACAGTATTTCCAAATCCTGAAGGTAAACAATAAAGAAAATGCATTATAACATGCTTTCTCTAAAAATGCTACTCAGGTGTCAGGGGAACCACTGTTACCATTTAGAAACCAATTCCAATGACCTGATGGCCTTACCATCTGAATTATTAATACTCAGTACAAAAACACATCCCTATTGACACTGCATTATCCTATGAGCTCCAAAATCCTCTGGCCACCCTTTAGGCTTGACACTTGTTTCTCTCACTGTTACTAGATTACTCTTTAGTGAATCAGAGTCTAGTCACTATTAAGAAAATAGGTTTATGCCTCTATTATGCCAAAATTGGATAGCTAGCTGCTAGAGCAGCTCTTCAGGCTGCCTTTCTGGGTGCAGCCTCACATGGCTGTGGACTTAGATCTAGATTCCTGGGCCACTAGCAGCCCTGTGAACCTCCTTTCCACAGTTGGGTGTTATGCATGTCCCAAGGGACACAGACTTGATGCAGTGAAGGTTGCTCTGACCCTCTTGTCCCTGTGGCCATATGTCTTTCTCCAGCCCAGATTCCCCAGTCCTATTGTTCTCCAGGTGTCTTCTGTCCTTTCCAGCTGTGGATTGTCTCACCAGTTGTGTCCAATTTACCAATTCTGGGTGGATATTATTCGATTTAGTTGTTCTTTCTAACTGTGCTATGACAAGGGGCAGGACACGTCTGCCTATTCAGCCACATTTTGAATACCCCCATTACTTCTTAATGAAGTACAAGCCTTTATACATGGCAATAAATACATTTACATCTTTCCTCAAACCTTAAATAACAATTACCTTTACTGAACAAAATATTGTATACTAGAGGCCTGGCCTGCACCCTCTTGCAATCCAGGACCCCTTGTATGATGTCGGAGGCCTGGTGCATGGATTTGGCCTGATCACTGTGGGCTAGGCCGAAGAACACCACTGGTGCATGAATCTGTGCACAGGGCCTCTAGTATGCATATAAGATCTTTGGTTAATCTCTTCCTGCCCTCCCCCCTCGCTGCTTCTCTCTGAGATTCATCAGTCTGTTCCATGTTTTCATGCCTGTGCATTGATTGTTTGTCCCCTGGTGGTCAATGCACATCATAGCTACATAGAATGGTGCAATGGTTGAATGGTCATTCGGTCACTTAGGCTTTTATATATATATAGATGTCCCTCATATACTTGAACATTAAAACATTAACAAATCGAAGTTTTAATTCAGTTACATAGTTATGTCTTTTGGTGAACAATAAATTTTGCCAGAAAGAATTTCTGTTTTTATTTAATTGGCCTTAATTTGATACACTTTTTAAAAAGATTTTTAAGTGATTTTTTTAGAGAGAAAGAAGAAGGGAGAGGGAGAGAGAGAAACATCGATCAAGATATCAAAATGCTGAGTTCTGCCTTCCTCCTACTGGTGTTTAAGGCCTCAACCTGGGCATGTGCCCTGACTTAGAATCCATCCAGCAACACTTCAGAGTGGGATAATCAACTAAGCCACCCAAGCCAAGGCTTGGCTTTAATTTTAAAAGAATAAACTATTATTATGTGAGGGTTAAACCCATACTTTACAAATATTTGTACAATGTGGGCATTCAACAATTCTTATGTAATATGTAGAATATAATCTTATATAATAAAAGCCCAGAAACCAAAATGGTGGAATGACCAGAACGACCAGAGACCAGAATGACTGTGGCCCCTTGCCCAGGTTGGCCCTGCCCTCCAGCGGGGACTCCCATCCTGCTCTGGGGTGTGGCCAACCTGCAAATCCCTGGCAGTCCCTCACCCCGGCTGGCCCTTCCCCCCAGCAGGGACCTCCACCCCAATCAAGGGCATAGTCAGCCTGCAAACCTCCTGCAGCCCCTCGCCCAGGCTGGCCCTGCCCCCCAGGAGGGATCCCCACCCTGATCGGGTGTGTGGCGAGCATGCAAACTGCCTGTGGCCCCTCACCCAGGCTGGCCCCTCCCTCCCAGAGGGCACTTCCACCCAAATTTGGGTGGGGTTGGTCTGCAAACCCCCCACTGCCCCTTGCCCTGGCCAGCCCCACCCCCAGTGGGGACTCCCATCAGGGCACACCAGCTGGCCTCTATTCGTGCACTAGGCCTCTATCCTATATAATAAAAGGGTAATATACAAATTGACCCTAATGGCAGAATGACTGTTGGACCAGTCACTATGAGGTGCACTGACCACCTCTCAGTCCCTTTCCCTGGCCTACAGGCTCTGATCGCCTGATGGTGAACAGGGAACTGGGGGTGGGTTGTGGGGGATGCTGGTGGCACCAGGCCAAGGCCCCCACCCTTCCAGTTGCCCCACACACACAGAAGGTAACCCATTGTGGGGGCAGGGCCAGTGAATGGGCAGGAACAGCCAACCTCTCAGTCCCTTCCCCTGTCCGCCGGGCACTGATCACCCAATGGCAAATGATTGGTGGCAGTGGGTAGCGGGGCTGGCTGCAGGCAGCTGGGGAAGATGGCCCTGATTACAGGCCAGACCTAGGGACTGTACCCAGGACTCTAGTGTCAAATATTGTCATATGAAGAGAAAAAAAGATGGTGGCATAAGTAAATGCCTGTGCTTGCCACTTCCCACAATCATATCAAAATTACAACTAAAATACAGAAAACCATCATTCAAAACTGCCTGAAAGTTGACTGAATGGAAGTCCTACAACTAGAGAAGTAAGAATAAAGCACCATGAGACTGGTAGGAGGGACAGAGTCATGGAACAGGCTGGACTGGCACCCACCTGTGCTGCCTTTTTAATCAGGAGGGAGATCATCTTTGCAGAGGCCATCTATGAGGATCAAGGTATCCCACCCCCACACCAGATGCCCACCCCAGGCTTCCAGAGCTGGGAAAAGACATACCCATAACTATGGGCTGTAAAAATGAGTGGGGATTGGGGCTCAGTGACAAGGAGGCTGCTGGAGACCCAGGTTTTGCTTTTAAAGGATCAGTGCACAAACTGAGCTTACAAGGTCCCACATCCTCTGAGCTCCAGCACCAGGCAGCTCTGGGGAACCCAGACACATATGAGGAGGAACAGGATTCTGTGATATCAGGGCAGAAACTCAGGGATGGTTTTCTCCCAAATGGGCTGCTCACAGGGATCATTGTTCCTATGCTGAGACCCTCCCTGATCACAGGGCTTACTGGCAGCCATATCTGTTTGCCTTACCCTGGGGATTCCCTGAGAACTGATCCCATCCAATTTTCAGCCCTACCCAAGCTGCTTGCAGATGCTTTAACATATGAATGGCCTGTCCTGGCTCAGGTTTCAGACTTTGCTAAAATCCTGTAATTCTCTTTCTTTGTATTGTCTTTATCTAGTTTTGGGATTAGGATAATGCTAGCTTCATAGAAAGAGCTTGGAAGTGTTCCTTCCTCTTGAATTTTTTGGAATAGTCTGTCCCTGGTATTTCTTATTAATTGCATTCCTTCAGGTTTTCTCTGCAAATCACTTAAGTTACAATCATTTCAAGTGCTTTAAAAACTCAGATTCCTGGGTCCCACTTAGGAGCTATTGAATCAGAATTTCTGGAGAAGATGGAGGACCAAGAATCAATATTATTCAGGAAATACATTATTGTATTGATTAACTGACTTCTCGGCCCACACTTCATCCAAAATTTAAGGATTTACTAGTATTCTAGAATCTGAGAGCTCATTGTGTAATGCAAATGCTAGATACACAAATACCTAAACAAGACTATAAGGGTTAATAGCAGGTATGTAAAATGTATGGAAGAAAAGCATAGAGAAAGAAATGACTAATTGAACCACCCATGAAAATCAAAAAGGATAGCTTACCTTTGATAGTTGAGTGGGTTTTGATGGGTAGAATTTTACCAAGGAGAGAATGGGAGTTGAGGACAAAGAAGATACTCCAAACAATAGTAAGTATAAATAAAAATACATAAATATGAGAATTGGATTTTGAAGGAGTGATTTTACAATCAATTCTTGAAAATATTATAGACTTTTTGGAGGTCACGTGGACAGTAAAATGATTTTGTACAAATATTCCATCCTGTGTTTTCACTTTCTGATATCTACTTTAGGATGACACACATGCACATGTTCACATTACAGAAGACAGTGGGTAAATAAGTCATACTACCTTGACTTATTTAGATATCAAATATTTACTGATATTCATTAGTATTGATATTTATGGGTAGCTATCAAATACTAAGCACTACCCTAGGCACTGGAGATAAAGCATTGAACAAAACATGAAAAATGTCTGCTTTAATTGAGCATACATTATAGTGGGGTAGGGGCGAGATTGGCAAAAACAAAATTGTGAAAAGAGAAAGGTTGTGATAAGTGTTATAGAGAAAATAAAAAACTGGAAATGAGTTAGAGAGTTCAGAGTCAGAGTGGGGACATGGGCAGAATGACTTGTATTTTTAAATAGTATAATAAGAGAGGCCTCAATGAGAAAGTCATATTTGAACAAATACCTCAAGAATATAAAGGAGGGATCACTGTGGATATTTTTGGGAATTGCATCTATTTATGATTGTAATAAGTACAAAAACCCTACAGTGAGAGCATGTCCAATGGTTCATGAAGTAGCATGGAGGCTATGTACCTGGAACAGAATGAGTAAGGAAAGACTAGTGGGGATGTGGTCAGAAGTGGGGGATTTTGTAGGTAGAACTTGGAGCTGTTGTGAGGTTATTGGCTTTGTCTCTGAATTTGGGGACCCAGCCATTGCAGGGTTTTGAATGACAGTCTGCTTTCTTTTAAAAATATTTTTTATTGAATTCAGAGAGGAAAGGGGAAAGAGAGATATAGAAACATCAATGATGAGAGAGAATCATTCATTAGCTGCATCCTGCACGCCCCTCACTAGGGACAGAGCCCTCAACCCAAACATGAACCTTCACAGGGAATTGAACTGTGACCTCCTGGTTCATAGGTCAATGCTCAACCACTGAGCCCCACCAGCCAGAATGCTTTATGTTTTAATAGGATCTTGCTGATGCTTTGTGGAGAACAGATTGAAAGGGGTGGAAGCAGGGAATCAGTTTGAAGGATATTGTAATAATCTGGATGAGAATGATTGTAGCTGTGACCAGAGCTGGGTGATTGATGTGGTAAGAAGAGCCTGGATGTTGGATATAGCTTTATGTAAGAAAGGGCCAGTAGAATTTCCCGACATATAGGGTAAGGAGAGAGAGAGAGAGAGAGAGAGAGAGAGAGGATTTTGAGGGCTTTTGCCTTATCAGCAAGAAGGAAAGTGGGAACAGTGAACAGGGGCTGGGTTGGGGGAAGGTCAGGGGTACAGGTTTGGCATAGTTACTTTGACGTCTATTAGAATCCTGTTATGGATATGGAGTAGGCAGTTTTATATGTGAATCTTAAGTTTAGTGATAAGATCCGGATCAAAGACATAAATTTGAAAGCTGTTACTGTGTGGATGGTAAAGTCATGAGATGGAGAAATCCCCAGGGATTTCACAATTTGGAATAATATTCAGAAATAAAAAAGAATAAGAGAGATAATAGCATTTGATAACTAATAAGCCAACACACGTAGAGTTCATGCTATGAAAAGATTGTGTTTAAACCTTACAAAATTCAATGAGAGAGGTCACATTATTATTCCCACTTTTCTGATTACAAAACTGAGGCAGGGAAGAGATTAAGTAACTTGCTTGATGTTACATAGGTGTTAAATAAGAAGAATTGGGAGTTGACTCTAGGCCAGTGGTTCTCAACCTCCCTAATGCCGTGACCCTTTAATACAATTCCTCATGTTGTGGTCACCCCCAACCACAAAATTATTTTCATTGCTACTTCATAACTGTAATTTTGTGACTGTTATGAATCATAATGTAAATATCTGATATGCAGGGTGTATTTTCATTGTTACAAATTGAACATAATTAAAGCACAGTGATTAATCACAAAAACAATATGTAATTATATATGTGTTTTCCGATGGTCTTAGGTGACCCCTGTGAAAGGGTTGTGCAACCCCCCAAAGGGGTCGCGACCCACAGGTTGCGAACCACTGCTCTAGGCTGTCTGTTAACCACAGACAAGAGTAAGTGAAAATAAGTTGCAGAATCATGCTATCACACTGATCCTATATAATAAAAGGCTAATATGCAAATTGCCCCCTCAACCAGGAGTTTGACCAGGAGTTCAACTGGGAGTTCAACCAGGAGCAGGGCCTGCTGGCCAACTGCCTGCGGCCCCTCTCCCCGGCTGGCACAGCCTGATTGGCCCCGATCGGGGCAGGCTGGCCAGACCCCACCTGTGCATGAATTCGTGCACCGGGCCTCTAGTCTACACTACTAAACTCATCAATCTATTTTTTCAATATAAGCATAAACACATGAGAATACATGTTTGGAAAAATATCCATTTATTAATTGGTTTGTTCAGCTTTTAAAAAACTAGTTCTGCTGATAATCTAGTATTCAAAATAAACACATTAAAGAAAAAGCAAATAAAAAATACTATGATAAATATTGTAAGAGATGTAGACAGGATATGAAATACATGTTAAAAAGAGGAGCTTCTATTCTGAGGTAGAAGGAATTGCTATATGGAAGAGGTAGGATTTAAGGAGAAACTTGAAATCCACTGTATATGTAATCTTTCATCAGTTG
>NW_006293776.1:3068114-3069683 GCF_000327345.1 Myotis davidii | reverse complement strand
GGCAAGGGTCTGATCAGGTGATTGGAGGGTGATGGGGGTCTCCGCCTCTGGCCGAGGCATCAGGCCTGGGCAAGGGGCGGAGCCAGCAATTGGAGGGGTCTGGGGATCCAGACCCCTGGGCCAGAGGCCTCAGGCCTGGGCTGGGGGCAGAACCAGTGATGGAGGGAAATGAGGGTCCCCTGCCCAGGCCTGACGCCTCTGTCAGAGGGGTCAGGCCTGGGCAAGGGGCCAACCCTGCGATTGGAGGGTGTTGGGGGCCAATGCCTGAGGGCTCCCAGTATGTGAGAGGGGGCAGGCTGGGCTGAGGGACACTCCCCCACACACACACCCAGTGCACGAATTTCACGCACCGGGCCCCTAGTATAAATATAAAGGCCTCAAATACTATTTTTTTCTGCATATGAATAATATGAAAATAATTGCAGAGGAAAGATCAAACAGAAATTAGAAGTTTGGGTGGCTCAGGAGACCTCCAATTTATTATTAGTAATAGTTATGTCTTTTGGGAAATGAAGAACCACTGGGGTATGCCTCAGTTTCCTGATAAATGGATAGTTTTTGTTCCTGCTTTCTTTATTACTCTTGAACCTAAGTAGACTGTTACTTGAAAAGATTTCTTGGACATAAGTTAGAAAAATAATTCTTAAGGATATTGATTTAGGTCAGAAACTATTGGACCAATAAATCCTATATTTTTCATAAAATTTTACTATAATAAAATTCCATCAAACCAAAATTTGTCATAGACAGGCTTTAGCCTTTATAAAGTACTGTGGCATTACTTGCTTACCCACTCACTAATACTGTCCTGGCATATGAACTAAGATGGGAAAACTCTGAAGGTAGTAATGACTAATTTTGCTTCAGGCAGGGAGCACAGTCAGATTTCAAAAAAGAGCTTAGCTTTGAGCCTGTAAAGGTGTACAGCATGGCAATAACCAGATCTGAGTAGGAAATTCACAGACAGAGTCCTCTACGGTATGTAGGAGAGATGGCTATTATTGGTGTATTGAGGAGGAATGGCGTTGTTGACAGATAGAAGTGTGTAGCTATGATAATGTTATAGTTGAGAGATTTGGGCAGTGTAGGGGAAGGGAAGCATGAAAAGAAGAGAGATTTTGGAGTTATATCTCATGGGACATGATGATCAGTTGATAATGGAGGTTGAGGATGGAAGGAAGGTGGAGAAGAAAAAAATCAAAGTTTACTCTCATGTACCTCTTTATTTTATTTTTTTTTCATTTTTTTGTTACTAGTTTTTTTTTTTTTTTCTCTCTTAAGGGAAAAAATAGTGGGTCCCAGTCAAGTGGAAATGTTGTATAGTAGGTTTAAAGTATAGGTCTGGAGCTCAGGAGGAAAGAACCAGTTCTGGAATTATTTATATTAGGAGTCATCAGTATATAGTTTATGGCTGAGGCCTTTTTAACTGATGATCCCCAGAGAGTAGCTCTTTCTTTTCTTTATTTTTAAAAAATATATTTTATTGATTCTTTTTTACAGAGAGAAAGGGAGAGGGATAGAGAGTTAGAAACATTGATGAGAGAGAAACATCGATCAGCGCCTTCTGCA
>NW_006293776.1:3065733-3067882 GCF_000327345.1 Myotis davidii | reverse complement strand
GGAAAGAGAAATATCAGTGTTGAGAAAGAATCACTGATCGGCAGCCCCACACTGGGGATCAAGACCGAAACCCATGCATGTGCCTCCATTGGGAATAGAACTGGTGACCTTCTGGTTCATAGGTGTGATGCTCAACTACTGAGCCATGCTGGTTGGGTGAGTAGCTGTTTCTTGATTACCTCTCATTTTCTGAGGGTCATCATCCTATATGATAAAGAGGTAATATGCAAATTTACCCTCACACCCTCACAAGATGGCTGCCTATGACCAGGCCAGCAGGGGGGTTAGTGAGGGATGACCAAATGACTGAACAGCAGGCTGCGTGGGGCAACCAGGCTGGCGGGGGGGCCATGAGTGTAATGGGGCGACCCACGGAGACAACCACCAGGGACTGAGATCAAGATTTAGAAGCCTTTATTAAGTTGGCCAGCGACTAAAGTTACAGCACCCTGCTGAAGCAGAGGCTGAACTGCAGTGCCGACTACAGGAGTTACAACGTTTTTATTTGCAAAAAACCACAAAGTTAGTTACAAAGCCTTGTTTACACAATTTGTTCCCAACACAGTACAGCATCAGTACAGTGACTACCTTCCTATCTCTGTGTTCTAGGAACAGAGAGCTCAGCACACCCTGCCTGGCCAAAGCACCAGTACATTCCTATCTATGTGTTTTAGGAACAGAGAGCACAACGTACCCCGTCTGGCCAAAGCACCAGATATGCAGCCCAGCACATTCCCTGCTGGTCTTATTGGGAATCAAATCATTGATTCTGCTTCCTGCCAGCCTTCTTTAGGGATTTGTTGGTAGTGGGTGCCCCAGGCCTCACTGTCCTGGTAAGCCGGAGTAGTGAGTCAGTGGTCTTCCATGGGGCTAAGGTTTCACAGCCCCAAGAGGCACAGTAAAAGTCATCTTTACCCCCATACTTCAGGGGCCCTTCTCAGGGGCAGACATAGTGCTGGGTTTGCATAGGTCTTGTTCAAGGTTAATGATTCCACACCCATATGTCTGTGTAGATATATACCCAGCATTTCTCCTTAATATCCCAGATCCCCTTATGGTGAGGCGGCAGTTCCATTCTTTCCCAAATTTTGCAAAGATCAGTATGTAGCTTCAGGGGGCCCTGAGGTGGTGGCCTTCCCAATGATTTTACTGTCCAACGTGCGGGTGGCCTCCCAGGAGTAAACTGGGGCTTGGTGGGGATTCCCGCTTGCCAAAACCAGGAGGCATAAAAGGAGGAGTCCTAGACAGGGTCCTTTTTCAGTCTGACCTTGAGTGGGTCTGCTGTGCGTCTACAGTCCATTGTCCCAATGGGTCTTCAGCCTTCTTGATTTGTGTGCGGTGAATCCAGTGTTTCTTTCCCCCGACTTTGAAAGCAGTTGGGGTGCTTAGGATGACCTGGAAAGGCCCTTACCACCGAGGCTCAAGAGTACTTGGATCGTGTCACTTCACCCAGACCAAATCACCAGAGGCACACACAGGTGGGCTGTTTGGGTTGAGCACACGGGCTTCCTGATGAGCTGCCCAGGCGATTTGGTGCACAGATGCTGAGCTGGTCTGGAGTGCCTGTAAGAACTCTGCATAAATTTGGCACCTTCTGGCTATATCCTGGGTTATTCAATGTAGCCTTGGTATGTAGTATTCCCTTCCCAGGAGTTCAGCTAGTTTGGTTCCTTCCAGGTGAGTACTTTGGTGTATCTGGGAGGCAATGATTCAGCCGAAAGCCTCTGAAACAAAAGGCCTTCCATCTGGTAATAGTAGCCATCTCTGGGAAGACCCTTTTGTGTGTAATTTTGTGGCTGTTTGCTTTTTTCCTGAGGTATAAACAGGGTTTGGCTGTAGATTCCGGGGTGGTACTGCTACCAGTACTTCAAGCGGCCCTACTGGTCTTTTTGCAGTCTATTTGGCTATTTTGTCTGCACACTGGTTCCCTCTTGCTTCTTGGGAGTCCCCTTGTCTTACATACATAGAGGTGGAAAGACTTAGTTACATCTGGTAGTGCCAATTGGCCCATCGTCCTTGCTCTGCTCATGTCTGTCTAACTGCCTACTATATTACCTCAAGGATCCTGGCTCTGAATTCTTTCAGGGAAAGGGGATGCTGGGTGTCTTCTGTAGCTTCTTCGTGCTGGGGTGGGTCAGAAGTTTTTCTC
>NW_006293776.1:3059086-3065719 GCF_000327345.1 Myotis davidii | reverse complement strand
GTGGGTCAGAAGTTTTTCTCAGAGCCAAGAGATTCTTGCTGTCTGTCAGAAAATCTGTAAGAGAATTAAGATTAATCTAACATATCAACATAATGAGGTACAATATGGGCACTGTGGCTACTTCAGGCAGCCAAATTTTCTGCTACCATACATGGTAGGGCTATACAAACATCTTAGGGAAAAGACCTACTTACACAAGGCAAAATTGTCCTTGTCTCTCTGGAGCCATGTCCATGAAGATGCAGGCATCATATAAGTCTATTATACAGTTTTCTGCAGGACATTGTCAGGGCTGTGTGTTGCGGCCAGTTCTTCTTTCTATCCACAAAAACAGTCTGTCCAATTTCCTCAAAATGTATTCTGGCACAGGAGAAAATTGTTTTGCTGTATACAGGCATATTAACCCCTATACAACTGGGCTTGGACCACTGCCTAACAAACTTCAGTCTATAAGTTCAATATGTAGCTTCAGGTCCTCCTAACCCAAAGAGGTCTTGGCCAGTCTCTGAGTCAGACTCCTCCTCTCTTGGAGAGTTTTAAAGTCCTGATGGCTCTCAGGTCCAGGGAGTGTGCCCTTTTCTTTGCCCTTTTGTTAAGCCTGTTTATTAGTTACAGGGCCCTGCTATCCTTGTCTTTCCACCAGTACCCTTTGTGGCAGAGCAGTGACCAGGCCTTTCCCAAAGGAGTGCACTGGAAGGGGATATCAGCCCCTCTTCTTCCAGCAGCAACAGGTACTGAACCCTTTCAGTACATTTGCAAACAGGGAGCTTTCACTAGCTCTATCTTCAGCTTTCATAGATCCCAAGCTCGCTGCCCTATTCCTGGGGCTGCACGAAGGTTAATAGCCGTCACTCGTTTCTGGTTTAACTGCTGTAGCCAGCAAGCTAAAGGCCTAAGTCTTGTATTGTTTGTAAAACACTCATTACTCACTGGGCAGCAACGGGGCAGCTCTAGTGTCAGGTAAATTTCTGCTGTCCCCCACTTTTCTCGCTGCTGCTGCTTTTTTTTAAAGGGACACTGCAGGCAGCTCGGTCATCCAGCCCCCCTTCTGTGTCCTGGCTCTCGGGAGCTGAGTCTGCCTAGAAAACAGTTCTAAATCACCAGGGCGGCTGCGGACTTCAGCTCCGTTTCTCCTCCACTTGTCTCCTGGGAGTTCAGTTGTTTTTTAATATATTAGAATTCTTTATTCTTAGAAACCTCAATCCTTTAATGACTACCAAAAGTGAACAGTCAGCATTTTTAGATTAATATTTATGAACACATTTAAATGTACTTTTACTTTCAAGAAAATATACCTAGACCTTCTGTGATAAAACTAAGAGCAAGTATTGATCTATTTTAGTATTGGAAGGGTTAAGAAGAATAAACCAGGGCAGAGAAAGATTAATTGTGCTTGCAGAAAACTTGCGACCTTGAAGTTAGTAATGTTCCTGATAACACACCTGGTGGTAACTCCTACGGCTGCGTAGTAGTTTTCAGCCAGTAAAATCAACAAAACCTATCTCTCCCTGCTTCATAATTAACTGCCAACACCCCCCGCCCCTGCATCTCTCAGCCCAGGGCCCATTGATTTCCCTCACAGATTTTTCCTCTTTACTCTTAGAGGATCTTAAATCCTCCTCCTTTACTACTCTTGATCTCTCTGGCCAATCCCCCAGTCCAGTTGTTTGTCTCCCTTTAAACAGTGGGAGTTTCAGAGAAAACCACAGACTACTGCTGTAGTAGTACTCCCTCCCAGAGGCTGGGATCCGACCTGTGGAGAAAAATGACACTTTGTCGGCCTGGAAAGATAGCGGATGAGGATAAGAGAGTACAGGAAGATTTCTTGCAGACTGAAAGCCTGGAGGGCCTCCTGAAAGAAAAGATCTTTAATCCAGTTACAGATGCTGTCAGAATCATGATGAGGGAAGAAGGGAAAGACCAGGTTATGTCCTCTATGAGAATCCTAATAAATAACTGAAAACAGGAAGTCAAACAAAACACACAACCAGGGTTAACGGGGTTCACAGACAGTTAATAATAACTTCAGCCTTAGTTCCTCCTCAGGTTGCTCACGTTGGACTATGATGTCACAGGTAGGGTCAGGGCCAGTAAATCTCTCTGCCCTTGTGGAGCTGTAAACCCTGCCCCTGGAAGTCTCCATCTACCAAAAGAGGTAAGAAAACCATAAATAAAAAGTTCTTTGTTCTTTGAAATTTACTACTTTGTTAATTTGCTAAGCAAATAGTTAATTTGAAAAGACTTCTCTCTTGCTTTTCTTACAAGCAATCTCAGAACCTAGCCAGCCTTTCTTTTAGCCTTTAAATCTACCCTAGAACTTTAAAAGTTCAATTTAATATAGCGAATTTACAACTCAGATAAAAGCAACTGATAGACAGAAGTTTTTATTAGCTAAGTGAGCTGATTCCCTCTGTAATAGAGAGCAAAAGACTCTGAGAAAAATAAATTTCGCAGCTGCTAGAGACTTTTGCAGACCATTATGGGTTTAGTCCAAACATTTAGCAAGACGAATCAGCAGAAATGCAGAATAAATCAAAGTCGTTTTCATTTCACGCAGACCAGTTAATGAGCAGCCAAGAGAGACAAAAACCTGTACTCATACTCTCTCAGTAGACTAGCACAGACTGGAGTAGCAAATTGGCTAGTCCCACACAAACAAATAGCTGTTCACTCATAATTCTTCAATCGAATCCGAATCCACTCACCTCCAGAGTCCCACATTTATATACCAGACAGCCCAAGCTTTTACTTCTACCAGATATTTTCCCAAAGTTTAAACAATCCAACCAATTCCTGGATAATTGCCTAAGGGTTCTCTATGGCTTCCTGGTAGGTGATAAAGCTCCCCTTCCACTCACTTGGAGTGGGCCTGACTCATAGGGGGTCAACGAAGACAACTGACCCTGACCCATTTTGACAAAGATAAAGACAACAAAGAACAAAGACAAAACAAACCAGACAAATGCAACCTAAGGTTGCCCAGACTAGGACCCCCAGACACCGTCATGTCCAGGCAGTCAGACTCTAAGGTTACACTGCATCCAGCCCTCTTTTGAGTCCTAAAGGGAACGTTCCACAGACAGATACCAGATTCTTACCTCCCCACTGGAGGTCCAAGTGACTCATCGTTTTTGGATTGCAGTTTTGGGAGGAAAACACTCAACCTCCCTGGGACCCGGGACAGAGACTGGACTGTCCTCGCCTGGGGCATCTCGGGTGTCCACTGGCAACTCAGCCAGAGTAGATCTTGCTAGGGGCCTCCAAATGTAATGGGGCGACCTGCGAAGATGACCACCAGGGACTCAGATCAAGATTTAGGAGCCGTTATTAAGTTGGCCAGTGACTACAGGTACAGAACCCCGCCGAAGCAGAGGCTGAACTGCAGTGCCGACTACAGGAGTTACAGCGTTTTTATTTGTAAAAACCACAAAGTTAGTTACAAAGCCTTGTTTACACAATTTGTTACCAACACAGTACAGCATCAGTACAGTGACTACCTTCCTATCTATGTGTTTTAGGAACAGAGAGCACAGCACGCCCTGTCTGGCTGAAGCACAATGAGGGATTACCAGGCTGGCAGGAGGGGGTACAGTTGGAGGTGACAAGGCCAGCCAGGGGGGCAGTTGGGGGCAATCAGGATGGCAGGGGTGGCACTGAGGGGCAACCAGGATGGCAGAGGGGGAAGTTGGGGGCTACTAGGACATCAGGGGGGAGCAGTAAGGAGCAACCAGGCTGGTGGGGGGGGATGTTAGGGGAAACCGGGCCAGTAGGGAGGGGGATGTTGGGGGTGACCTGGCTGGCAGCAGGGGGCAGTTAGGGGTGATCCGGTTGGTATGCAGAGGCAGTGAGGGATGATCAGGCCAGCAGGTGGGGCAGTTAGGGGCAACCAGCCAGGAGGTAGGTGAGCGATTAGGAACCGGCAGTCCAGAATTGTGAGAGAGATGTCTGACTGCTGGTTTAGGTCTGATCTCTGGGATCGGGTCTAAACTGGCAATCAGACACCCCCCAAGGGGTACCAGATTGGAGAGGGTGCAGGCTGGGCTGAGGGGACCCTCCCCCAATGTGCACAAATTTCATGCACCAGGCCTCTAGTGTTTAATAAATTTGCTTATCAGTAGAAAAAAGAAAAACAGAAAAAGAAATAACAATAGCACTTACTTTATGGGTTTTAGGTGAGAAGATTGATGAGACAGAGCATATAAATCATTGTTCCTGGAACCTAGTTAGTGCTCAATTATGTTAATTAACATTGTGGTTGTTGTTTATATTTGCTTAAGAGCAAAGTTAGTAGAGGGCTGGTGATGTTGAGTTAAACCACTCCTGAAAGACATATAGAGATGACAAGCAGGAGAGAAATGAGAAAGCCTAAAAGGAAACACTGATTTTTAATATATGGAGAAATGGGTAGGTTTATAAATTGAAGATATAAGAGAGAGATGAAAAAAATCCTGAAACTAAGGCCAGGAAGGTTAGTGGACATGTTCCTAGACTCTTATGTGGGTCTGGCACACATGATTGGGGGAATGAAGGACACAGTGAAAATTTAGAAACAGTTCCAGTGGGGAATGAGAACAGGGCCTATCCTCAGTGTCTTCCTTTGTTGATTATTTTATTTTATTGATTTTATTTTATTTTTTTACTATTTTATTACTAGAGGCCCGGTGCACAAAAATGTGTGCACGGGGCGGGGGGGGGGTGTCCCTCAGCCCGGCCAGTGCCCTTTCACTGTCTGGGACCCCTCGGGGGATGACCACCTGCTGGCTTAGGCCCGCTCCCTGGAGGATTGGGCCTAAGCTTGCAGTCAGACATTCCTCTAGCAACCCGGGAGCCCTTGAGGAATGTCCACTTGCCAGTGGGGAGCAGGCCTAAGCTGCAATCGGACATCCATAGCATTCTGAGGAGGCAGGAGAGACTTCTACCACTGCCACTGTACTCGCAGCCATCAGCCTGGCTTGTGGCTGAGCAGAGCTCCCCCTATGGGAGCACACTGACCACCAGGGCGCAGCTCCTGCATTGAGCGTCTGCCCCCTGGTGGTCAGTGTGTCATAGTGACCAGTCATTCCCAGTTGTTCTGCTGTTAGGGTAAATTTGCATATTATCCTTTTATTATATAAGACAGCCTGGGTGAGGGGCTGATTGCTGTTTGTAGGTTGGCCACAGCCACCAGCCACCCAAGCTCCCAGTGGAGGCTGGCTGGAAGCAGGTATCTGGGATTTATTTATCTTCTATAATTGAAACTTTGTTGCCTTGAGCGGAGGGCACAGCCAACCAGGGCAGGCAGGAAGCTTGGCTTCCTCCATCTCCTAGGCAGCCAAGCCTCCTGCTTGCTCCAGCTCCACGGCTTCTGGTCGCCATCTTGGTTAGGTTAATTTGAATATAGTTGCTCTGATTGGCTGGTGAGGTGTGCTTTGGGTGTAGCAGAGGTGTGGTCAATTTGCATGTTTCTCTTTTATTAGATTAGATTTTACTAGAGGTCCGGTGCATGAAATTCGTGCATGGGAGGGGTCCCTCAGCCCGGCCTACACCATCTCCAATCCGGGACCCCTCTCGCAATCTGGGACCACTGTTTCCTAACCGCTCACCTGTCTGCCTGCCTGATGCCCCTAATTGCTTCCCTGCCTGCCTGATAACTCATAACCACCTCTGCCTGATCACCCCTATCCTCTCTCCCTGCCTGCCTGATCAGATCTCAGCACCTCTGTCTGCCGGTCTGATCACCCTAAGTGCTCACCTGCCAGCTGGATCACCCCTTATTGCTCCCCTTCCTGCCTGATCACCCCTAATTGCCTTCCCCCGCCAGCCTGGTCACCCCTAAGTGCCCTCCCCTGCCAGCCTGATCGCCCATAACAACCTCTGCCTTGGCCCATACCACTGTGGCTTTTTCCAGAAGGGCGTCCGGATGGATGCCCAAAAGATGTCTCGTCTAATTAGCATATTACCCTTTTGTTAGTATAGATAACAGATATGCCCCTAAAAAGTTATATTATTTTACATGCTTTAAATTATACAGTACATATTCAACATCTTTTACCCTGTTTTTTTTTTTTTTTTTCAACAGAGGGGAAGGAAGAGGGATAGATAGTTAGGAACATCAATGAGAGAGAAACATCAATCAGCTACCTCCTGCACACCCCCAACTGGGGATCTGTCCACAACCAAGGTACATGCCCTTGACCGGAATCAAACCTGGGACCCTTCAGTCTGCAGGCCGATGCTATATCCACTGAGCCAAACTGGTTAAGGCCCCCCACACCCTTTTTTTTTTTTAGATTATCCACATTTGTAGATATGGCATTAGTTCATTTTTCCATTGATTGTTAGAGAGAGTGGAAGTGAGAGGGTTAGAGAGAGAGAAACATCAATGTTAGAAACTTCCCTTCAGTTGCCTTTCTTATGAACCCTGACCAGGGATTCAACTTGAAACCCAGGTGTGTGCCAGGCATGTGTCCTTACCTAGAATCAAATCTGCAACATTTCTGTGCACAGGACCACACTCATGCTCAACCAACGTATCCACTTCAGCCTGGCCATTATACAATTTCTGGAATTTTATTTCAATTAATTCTTGCAAAGTCTGTGGGTTAGGTAATATTCACATTTTGCTGATAAGGAAAAAAATTAAAAAAAAACAAC
>NW_006293776.1:3056781-3057801 GCF_000327345.1 Myotis davidii | reverse complement strand
TACGGTGTAATCTGGTGGTCTAGTATCATTTTGTTTTGCATGTATCTGTCCAATTTTCTCAACACTATTTTTGAAGAGATTGTCTTGACTGCATTGTATGTTCATGCCTCCTTCATCAAATATTAATTGAGCATATTGGTTCGGGTCTATTTCGGGACTCTCTATTCTATTCCATTGGTCTATATGTCTGTTCTTGTGCCAGTACCAGGCAGTTTTGAGAACAGTGGCTTTGTAATATAGCTTGATATCTGGCATTGAGATACCACCTACTGTTTTTCTTTCTCAGTATCACTGCAGTTATTCATTCAGGGTCTTTTTTTATTCCAGGTGAATTTTTGGAGAATTCGTTCTAGGTCTCTCAAATATGGTGTTGGTATTTTAATAGGGAGTGCACTGAATTTATAGATTGCTTTGGGTAGTATGGACATTTTAAAGATTTTGACTCTACCAATTCAAGAACATGATATGTTCTTCCATTTGTTTATATCTTCCTCAATCTCTTTTTTCAACATCCTGTAGTTTTCTGAGGAGAGGTCTTTTACCACTTTAGTTAAGTTTATTCCTAGGTATCTTAACTTTTTTGGTGTTACGGTAAATGGGATTGCTTTTTTAGTCTCTCTTTCTGTAAGTTCACTATTGGTGAATAGAAATGCCATAGATGTCTTGGCGTTAGATTTTTATCCTGCTACATTTCTCAATTCATTAATTAAGTCTAATTGTTTTTTTGACAGAGTCTTTAGGGTTTTGTAATGTACAATGTCATTTCATCTGCGAATAAGGACAGTTGTACTTCTTTTCCGATTTGGATGCCTTTTATTTCTTCTTCTTGTCTAATCGCAATGCTTAGTATGATTTCAATCTTCTTGAATTTTGGGAGACTTTGCTTGTGACCCAATATGTGGTCTATTTTTTTTTAAATTAAATCTTTATTGTTCAGATTATTACATTTGTTCCTCTTTTTCCCCCCATAATTCCCCTCCTCCCAGTTCCCACCCCACCCCTGCCCCCCCTCCCCCCCCA
>NW_006293776.1:3051429-3053685 GCF_000327345.1 Myotis davidii | reverse complement strand
TGCTGTTTAGTTTGGGTATGTTTTGTTTCCCTGTCTTCTAAATTTGGAATTTGGTCCTCCGCTTCTCCTAGTCTACTGTTGAAACTTTCCATGGTGTTTTTTATAGCAGCTATATCACTCTTCATTTCTCCTTGATTCTTACAGAAGTTATTGATTTCATTTTTTGTGTGTGTTTTGATTCCCTGTATTCTAATTCGCTAATTTGGTCCTCCGCTTCTCCTAGTCTACTGTTGAAACTTTCCATGGTGTTTTTTATAGCAGCTATATCACTCTTCATTTCTCCTTGATTCTTAGAAGCTATTCCTCCATCCAGTTTATGCACTCTAGGACCCTTTTCTGAATTCTTTTTCTGACATATTATATGCCTGTTTTACTTAGCTGCTTTTCTGGCGAGTCCTCCTTTTCTTTCCTTTCGGGGTTTATTTGTTTACCCATTTTTGGTCTCGCCGACTGATGTAGATGTTGAGTCATGCAGGGGCTGCTCCTTTGGTGGCAGTAGTACCTCGGGTTGCAGTTGCTCCTCAAGTGGTCATGGTAGTGGCTGCTCCTCTGTTGGCAGCGGCTGCTCAGGTGGGTGCTTTTCGCAGTAGTGGTGTCTCCTCTGGATGGTAGGTGAGGCTTCTCACACAGCTACTGTTCCTTGGACAGGAGCGGGCTGTTCACATGGCTTTTGCTCCTCAGATGGGCACGGACTGCTCACATGGCTGCTGCTCCTTGGATTGGGGCTGGCTGCATGCTGCTGTTGTTCCTCATATGGGGCGGGCTGCTCGTGAGGCTGCTGCTCTTTGCACAGGGGCAGGTTGCTTACAGGGCTACTGCTCCTCGTATGGGTGCGGGCTGCTCACACAGCTGCTGCTCCTCAGATAGGGGAAGGGCAGCTTGTTTGGCTGTTGCTGTTCGGGTGGGAGTGAGCTGCATGTGTGGCTGCTGCTCCTCAGATGCAGGTGGGATGCTCACCCAGCTGCTGCTCGCCAGATGTGTGCAGACTGCGTGTGGCTGCTGCTCCTTGGACCAGTGTGGGCAGTGCAGGTCTGCCGTTCCTCAGATGTGGTCGGTCTGTCTGCTTGTGTGGCTGCTGCTCCTTGGGCAAGTGAGAGCTGCTCAGGCGGCTGCTACTCCTCAGATCTGAGTGAGCTGCACTTGCAGCTGCTGTTCCTCATATGGGGGCTGTCTGTTCGCGTGGCTGCTGCTCCTCAGATGGGGGATGGGCTGCTTGCATGGCTGCTTCTCTTCGGGCCAGAGTGAGCTGCACATATGTCTGCTGATCCTCGGATGGGGACAGGCCACTAACCCAGCTGCTGTTCATCAGACAGGTGCAGGGTTTGTATGTCTGCTGCTCCTTGGACCAGTGTGGACTGCACAGGGCTGCCGCTCCTTGGACTTGGGCGGTCTGTTCGTGTGCCTGCTGCTCCTTGGACTGGGCAGGCTGCTCGGGTGGCTACTGCTCCTTGAATGGGAACGGGCTGCTCATGGTGATGTTGTTCCTCATATGGGTATGGGCTGCTCACACTGCTGCTGCTCCTTGTATGGGGACAGGCTGCTTGTGCAGCTGCTGCTCCTTGGATGGGGGCAGGTTTCTCACACACCTACTGCTCCTCAGACAGGAGGAGGGTGTGGGCTGCACATCTGCTGCTCCTCAGATGGGGGCAGACCGCATGGGGCTGCTGCTCCTCAGTTGTGGGCAGGCTGCTCTTGGGGCTGCTGCTCCTCAGACATGGCAGGCTGCTCACGTGGTTGCTGCTCCTCGGATGAGGGATCAGGCTGCTCACATAGCTGACAGCTGCTGCTCCTTGGACTGCTCACGTGTCTTCTGTTTGCATGGTTGCAGTGCCCTGGGCTAAGCTGTTGGGCCAGTCAGAGGGGAGCACACTTCAGAACTCACAGGAGCCTGTGCCCAGGGTGGCTGGAGACTCGTTGACCATGGCACCACAGCTGAGGTAGCAGGTCCCTGGCAGGAGTGTCTGTAGAGTCCCAGGTGATATCTGAGGGCACCCTGGGTTGGGGTAAGGTCTGGCTCCGGTTACAGCAGCTCTCCCCTTAAAAACGCTAAGCTTCTGAAGATGAGCCGGCCTCCTGGAACTGCTTGCAACAGTAGCAGAGGTTGCCTAGTTAGGTGAGTCTGTTTAACCTGACCCTGAAGGTCCTGCGGGATCTATCTGTGCCTCAGTCACATACACACACTCACATCCCACATGACCACACACTGCTCTTTAGGTCCCAAACTGACTCACCCTCTCTCCCTCACTGCCGCCTTCT
>NW_006293776.1:3046346-3051310 GCF_000327345.1 Myotis davidii | reverse complement strand
GAGGAGTCCCTCAGCCCAGCTTGCACCATCTCCAATCCGGGACCCCTCTCGCAATCTGGGACTGCTGGCTCCTAACAGCTCACCTGCTTACCTGCCCGATCGCACCAAACCACCTCTGCCTGATCACCCCTAACCTCTCTGCCTGCCTGCCTGATCACCTCTAAGCACCTCCGTCTGCCGGTCTGATCACCCCAACTGCTGCCTGCCAGCTGGATCGCCCCTAACTGCTCCCCTGCCTGCCTGATCACCCCTAACTGCCTCTGCCTGCAAACCTGATTGCCCCTAACTGCCTTCCCCTACCAGCTTGGTCACCCCTAGCTGCCCTCCCCTGGCGGCCTGGTCACCCCTAGCTGCCCTCCCCTGGCGACCTGGTTGCCACTAAGTGCCCTCCCCTGCCAGCCTGATTGCCTGTAACAGCTTCTGCCTTGGCCCCCAACACAGTGGCTTTGTCCAGAAGGATGTCTGGTCTAATTAGCATATTACCTTTTTTTAGTGTAGATAACATATATGCCCCTAAAAAGTTATATTTTTAAAATACTTTAAATTATATAGTACATATTCAACCTCTTTTACCTGTGTTTTTTTTTTCTAAATTTATCTATTTTTTTAATGGAAAAGAAGGGAGAGGGATAGAGAGTTAGGGATATCAATGACAGAGAAACATCGATCAGCTGCCTCCTGCACACCCCCAACTGGGGATGTGCCTGCAACCAAGGTACATGCCCTTGACCGGAATTGATCCTGGAACCCTTCAGTCTGCAGGCTGATGATCTATCCACTGAGCCAAACCAGTTAGGGCCACCCCACTTTTTAAATTTTAAGCCACAAGCCATAGAGGCTGGAGAGGCTGCCCCTCTACGCACTCCTCTCCTGCTGGCACTCCTCAGCCTTTCCTGATTGTGGACCCAAATCTAGAATCCCCTGCCGACCAGCAGTTCTGTGTACCTTCTTTCCACTGTGCTTGTCCCAAGGGATGTGGCCCAAGCCGGTGCCGTGTGGGTTCCCTCTGATCCTCAGGGATCAGAGTTCTGGCTGATTATCCTTCCCAGAGCCTTGACTTTACCTTTTGCCAGGCAGGAGTCCTCTGCCTTTCCCGGCTGCAAACTGTCTCCCAGCTGAATCTTCTCTGCCAATTTGGGCTGGTTGTTACTCGTTTCAGCTGCTCACCCTATCAACTCCAAGACAAGGCACGGGACACGTCCGTCTATACTGCTGCCATTTTTCCTCTCCCTAGAAAGGCTCTTGACAGCAGTTTCACTGGGTATGCAGAGTCAGAAGCATTCTCCTCACCATCACCCTTGCCAAAGCCTCCTCTGCACTGGCACTGAGGCTGCTCTGGAGGGCGCTGAGGCTAGGTAACGAAGACAAGGACAGGATTTGGACCACTGGAGCCACCGTACCCACCTCTCCTCTCTCAGCCTTTTTCTGCTGCACTGGAGATAGGCCATTTGGACACAGGAAGTGCTGCAGTTTTTCCCTCTCCAGAGCTGCTGTTGCTGCCTGGAGGTTATAGGGATCCCCTGGGAGTCCTCTGCATGCCTCCTGTTAGGGCAAACATGGTGGTGGACTCTGTGATGGAACTGCTATTTTTAGAAACTTTTAAACACCCCAGTACTGCTATTTTTAGATACTTTTAAACACCCCAGCTGAGGTAAGATTCCACTTCTTGATTCTGACTGCTTTTAGACTGTGGGACATATACAAAAAATCCTTAGGCATGCCTTGACTTTCGCGATCAGGATCACGGGCCTTGGAAAAGGCAGCTCCTGGGTCCCAGGGGTGCTGCCTTGCCTGCAGCCCAGTTTTCCAATCGTGATCACCGGTTGGGGGGTGGGCAAAGGTGGCCCCGGTTCTCTGATCCAGGCCCCCCAGGGCCGCCTTTGCCCTGCCCCATGGCTCTTGCCTGCCGCCTGGGTTTCTGATCACCGTTCTTCCGTCCTTCCCCTTTCGCCTCCCATCATTGCGCCTACCTATGCAAATTAACCACCATCTTTGTTGGTGGTTAACCGCCAAGTTTCTTGGCAGTTAATTTGCATATCACCTGGATTAGCCAATGGGAAGTGTAGCAAAGGTACAGTCAATTACCCTGTTTGTCTTTTATTAGATAGGACTAGAGACCCCGAGTGCACAGCCCGGCCTGTGCCCTCTCGCAGTCTGGGACCCCTCGGGAGATAACGACCTGCTGGCTTAGGCCTGCTCCCGGGTGGCAGAGGGTAGGCCCAATCCCTAGGTGCAGCCCTTGGTTGGGCTCAGAGCAGGGCCGATTGGGGAGGTGGGACGCCACCCCCTGCCATGCACAGAGCAGGGCGGATCGGGAGGTTGCGATGCCACCCTAAGTCACGCTCAGAGTAGGGCTGATTGGGGGGTTGGAGCGCCACCCCTGTCACACTCAAGGCAGGGCTGATGGGGAGGTTGCGGCTCCACCCCGTCACACACAGAGCAGGGCCGATCAGAGGGTTGGGGAGCTCCCCCCTATCAGGCACAAAGCAGGGCCGGTCAGAGGGTTCGGGCGCCTTCCCCTGGCACGAACAGAGCAGGGCAGATAGGGAGGTTTTGACCCCGCCCTTGTCACACACAGAGCTGCAGGGCGATCAGGGGGTTTGGGTGCTGCCCCCTGTCACGCTGCTCCAGGGGCCAGGAGGCCTCGCGACTCTGTTGATCCCAGTGCTGGGAGGCCTCTCTGCTCCGCTGATCCCGGTCTGGGAGGCTCCACTGATTCCAGGCTGGGAGGTCTCGCGGCTCCGCTGATCCTGGTGCCAGAAGGCCTCGTGGCTCCACTGATCCCAGTTCTGGGAGGCATATTACCCTTTTACTATATAGGATAGAGGCCTGGTGCACAGGTGGCTGGCCTTTGCTACAATGTTGCGATCCTGCTGGCTGAAGTCCCACGGTATTTGTTACATAGTTGCTTAGAGTTGCAGGCTCAGAGGCCTGCAGCGGCAGGCAGGGAACATTGGTTTCCTCCGTCACTGAAGCAAGCAAGCCTCATGTTAGTTTCAAGCTGCCTGGCTGCCATCTTGGCTGACAGTTAATTTGCATATCTCGCTGATTAGCCAATGAAAAGGGTAGTGGTCGTACGCCAATTACCATGTTTCTCTTTTATTAGTGTAGATTCTTAACTACCTCAAACTTTGGTGGAACATAAGAGACTGTACAAACACATGAATTGTTAAAAAATATGAAGACATGAACATGAAAAAAACGCACATTTAATAAAAAAGAAAGGAACACTGAGATAACATTCCCTCTTCACCCCTTTTTAGCAGAATATACATAAAACACACAAAAATTAATGGTTATAAAAAATGCAAGGCTAAGAAAAAGACAAAGCCAAAACAAAAAGTGACAAGCCTTCTTCTTTATAAAAGACAAAAGGAAGATCATTTATGTTTTTAGACATTATGTATGCAGTCCTGATAAGCTAGAAAATACAGAATAACGAAGAGAGAAGGCCCACAGGAAGGCAAGGTAACAACAGAGCATAAATGGGTCAGACCAACTTTATTATTTCTAGGGAAGTATCTCAGTCTTCTTCCCAACCAGCCTGGGAAAATAAAATGTTTTGTAAAATAAGATAATTCTTTCCCAGGATTTGGGGAAGCTACTTCTTGGAGCATCTAAACTTAAAAAGCTTTGGCTTGTTTTCATTTTTATTTTTTTACTTTCAAACAGCTTACTATCCTTAGTACAGGTTAAAAAACGAGCAACCAACCAACCAACAAACCAACCAGAAAAAAACAAGCATTTCTGATTTTGTTGAACTGAATAAAAAAAAAAAAAATGAAAATCTTTTCTGCCTAGGGCATCCTGAGCTCTTAGAAAATGACTCTGCAGGAATTAGCTGTATAAAAACAAAATTCAGCAGCTGGTCTCCCTTTCTCTGGCACTTCCACAGACTGTAACATTTTGACAACACCTGAGTAGGCAGGGAGCTCTCCCAGGTAGTGAGAGATCAAACCACTGCTAGGCTAACAGCTTACATTGCTGAAAAGCTTTAAAAGTGCTAAACTTTTCAGGTCAAATTTATAATAAAAAAGGTAGAACAATTGTTTGCAAGTATGTGCAAAATATTAAAGAAATATGAGGGCCGAAACCGGTTTGGCTCAGTGGATAGAGTGTCTGTTGGCCTGCGAACTGAAAGGTCCCAGGTTCGATTTCGGTCAAGGGCATGTACCTGGGTTGTGGGCACATCCCCAGTAGGAGATGTGCAGGAGGCAGCTGATCGATGTTTCTCTCTCATCGATGTTTCTAACTCTCTATCCCTCTCCCTTCCTCTCTGTAAAAATCAGTAAAATATATTAAAAAAAGAAAAAGAAAAAAAGGAATATGAGGAACAATAACAGACATTCAATCTTTGGTCCTTTTGTGTAATCTATTCTTCTTTAGGAAACCAAGAAAATTGAAGAAAGATGTTTCTTTTGTCAAGACCTACCCAAAGACAAAGTAGAATGAAGACCTTGTAACTATTTTGTTTCTTTACATTTAAGCTACCCTGCCTCTCTCAGAGTAGGACTGCCAAATTTAAAACAAGATGGTTTTCATATTACATTTAGTATCTTTGTGTGCAAACTGGTAATGAGAAGACAACAGTTAAACTTTACAATAAAAGTAGCAGCAAAACTGTCATTTTAGCCCATTATTTACTTACAATCAAACTTCTAAAGGGCATCAAAAACTACTTAGAAAAATATGAAATAAATCAATTTACTCTTTTATTCATACAATGAAATTTCAGTTTTCTACATTATAGCTTATTGCCATGGCTGAAAAGCAGGCACATCTAAAATAAAACCTTCAAAATAATAACAAGTAATAACAATCTTACCTAATAATAGACAAACATGCAAACTGACCGTACGTTTGCCCACCCCAAGCCACGCCCACCAGCCAATCAGAGTGACTATATGCAAATTAACCCAACCAAGATGGCATCCGGCAGCCACAGAGCTAGAGCACGCAGGAGG
>NW_006293776.1:3024083-3045766 GCF_000327345.1 Myotis davidii | reverse complement strand
GACTGCCAGCTTGGGCCCGATCCCCCCAGGGAGCGGGCCTAAGCCAGCAGGTGGACATCCTCTGAGGAGTCCTAGACTGCAAGAGGGCATAGGCTGGGCTGAAGTACCCCCCCACCCCCGAGTGCACAAATTTTAGTGCAGCGGGCCTCTAGTCCTATATAGTAAAAATCTAATATGCAAATCGACCAAATGGCAGAACAACCGGTGGAATAACCAGTTGCTATGATGTGCACTGACCACCAGGGGGCAGATGCTCAACACAGAAGCTACCCCAAGCCTGCAGGCCCCAGGCCAGCTAAGGCAGGTGCCAGTGGGGGCCCCCCGATTGCTCCGCTGGTCACCCTGCAGAGGGAGGTGACGGGTGGTGGTGGCAGGAGACAGGGCCACCTGGCAAGCAGGTGGAGGTGGGGGGGCAGGGCTGGCGAGTGGGGGGTGCCAGGCCGGCCAAGGTGGGTGTCAGCAGGCCCCCCCGTCCCCCGATCACCCCGCCAGTTGCCCCACAGATTGGCCCTGATCGCCAGCCAGGCCTAGAGACCCTACCTATGCATGAATTTCGTGCATCGGGCCTCTAATAACAAATAACTAGTTAAGATAACAAAGTTAAATAAGTATCAGTTGTGATTGCTGTGTTTGAAGGTTAATATATTTCCCCCTCCGCACCAAAAGAAAAAAGCGTAAGTAAATGTAATACCTCCCAGGTCTGAATATGAGTTTGGGCAAGAGTACACTCTGACAAAAGGCATGAAGCACAGTTATTAGGTGTGAATTGGGTGAGGCAGATGAATTACTGGAGCTGTATTTCCCTAACATTAAAGTATCTGGGAAGCTGTTTGTGTGTGTGTGTGTGTGTAATATTTACATATATAACATATTTTATCGATCTATATTTCGTGCATTAGTAAATTGTGAAGGTGGTGGTCAAATGACTGAAGCTGAGTCAATGTATTAAAGGGTAGAAGAGGTAGAAGGAGTGCCCAGTGCTCAACTATCTCATGGCCTATCATGTGTCTTCATAATTGAAGGTCATGCTCTCTATATGTAAATCAACACAATTATGCACTGTGCCTCCTGGCTTTTTGGTACCGTATTTGCCGGCGTATAAGACGATTTTTTGGCCCTGAAAAATATGCCTCCAAGTGGGGGGTCGTCTTATACGCCAGGTACACTTCAGATAGACTGCCCATAGTGCTTGCCCCGTGCCATAGTGGCCTCCCGATGCCCGCCCACTTCATTCCACATACCGTTCAGGCATCAGCAGCGCTGCTGGGTGTATGCTCGGCTGTTATGCGATTTTGCTGTTATGCGATTTTACCACACTCGCAAAATCGCACACAGCCGACCATACACCCAGTATGATAGCGCAAAATCGCGAATCGCGATACCATACTGCGTGTATGGTTGGCTGTGTGCGATTTTGCGAGTGTGGTAAATTCGGGTTACCGTATATTTCTTTACATATGCATTGAAGATTCGCGATTTTGCGCTATCATGGTGCCTGTTAGAATGTTGAAGAGCTCGCACTTGCGCACTAGTGAGGTCCCAGGGAGATGCTGATGCAAGGGTGGAAAGAGGAGTTTGAAGGCTTTTAAGGTGAAACTGTCACGCCAGCAAACTTGCTAGGGACTTGCCCGGCACTTGCTCTCTCCCTCTATTTGTTATCTTACTTCTATCATTGACAGTCCCTCTAGGTTGTGGGCTGCTTGCCTGTGTTCCTGAGAAGCATCTACGGTACCAGTCTATAGAGTGTGTTTTCTTTAGTGAATTACCGGTATGTTTACCGGTAATAAACTTGCACTGTTTTATGTATATGTTTGATTACATACAGCCTTGTGACAGTTTTCCTGCATGTCATAAGCATTTGAATATAAATTAAAATGTTAAAATCAAATCTGATATTGTTTTACCTTTTATTTGGTGTGTGGAAGGTGTGCGGAAGAGAGGGGTAGTCTTATACGGCGAGTATATAACAAACTCTGTATTTTGAGTGGAAATGTTAGGGGGTTGTCTTATACGCCCAGTCGTCTTATACGCCGGCAAATACGGTAGTTAAAAATCTACACCTGTCATTCCCGCTCAATTCAGCATGGCAGACTGCTGTGGGTTAGGAGGGGGACAACACGGAAAAGCCAGGGCGTTTCTGCAGCTCTACTTGAGGCAACATTCTGGTGAGGCTGTATCTCCTTCGTGCTTTCAGCTAATGCTGGAAAACGCTCCCTGCCCCACCTCCAAACCACCTAGCCCTTTGCCCTTGTAATCCTAGAAATGGTAGCAGCTTCTATTAATATGATTAATCTCTTGGGTGCTTCATCATGCTGTTCAACTCTCCCAAACCTTCCAACCCACCACACTTTCTTAACTATAACTTCCCTGTATCAAATCCCTATATTCAGCTATGGCAACAGCTCAGTTTTCCTGACGGCCCTGGAGGATGCAGCTATTTTCCTTGGGCTACCGAGAACTCTCATCTGTCAAACACTAACCCTTCAATAGAAAGGGGCAATACAGAGGTACTTTAATATTTTGTAGATAATTAGAAATATAAATGATGACACTAATGAGAGAATATGAGAGGATCAACCTCATATCCCTTAAGGGAGGGAGAATACAATCTTTTTCAGGAAAGCAACTTGGTTACAGTTATTAAGAGCCTTGAAAAATTTCCATATACATTAAATAATTTTCTTCTTAAAAATCTAGCTTAAGCCCTAACCAGTTTGGCTCAGTGGATAGAGCGTCGGCCTGTGGACTGAAGGGTCCCAGGTTCGATTCCAGTCACGGGCATGTACCTTGGTTGCAGGAACATCCCCAGGAGGGGGTGTGCAGGAGGCAGCTGATCGATGTTTCCCTCTCATCGATGTTTCTAACTCTCTATCCCTCTCCCTTCCTCTCTGTAAAAAAATCAATAAACTATATTTTGAAAAAATCTAGCTTAAGGTAAATCAAAGATGCAGATATAATTTTATATACAGGGATGTTTACCACAATGTTATGAGAATGAAAAATTAGAAACCTGAAGATAATGTATATACTTAATAGTTTTTCTTTAAAGCATCTCCCCAGCCCCAAATTGTAGGTGTACACAGTATATACGTTCACTGAAGAGGTCAAGGATACTTGATTTAAACATGGACACTATGTGCAAGACAGCTATTAAAGGCTCTCAAGAAACAGTTCTGGAATAAATTAATGATGCAGTATTAAAGAGGAACTAACAGAAAAAATTTATATTAAATGGTAAAGTTTCACCAAAGCCAATTAACAAATGCAGTATGGTGTGCCTAGCATTTTTCTTTAAACTAAATTTTTCAAGTCACTTTTTAACAGCTCATAGCTCTGAAGAATGTTTGTCAGGTGACTTTCTGCTCAAAGGAATTTCAGTGGCTCCTCCAAAAACCTGCAAGAGGAGAGTTCAACAGCCCTGATATTTGCAGATCTCTATAATTTGACCCATTGTGGCTGTCTAGTCTTTGCACATTTTATCATCTCCCAAACCAGTTTTAAATGTTTCCACGTGACATTTCTGCTCTCTCTTCTGCTGCCTAATGACAACCCTCTCTCTACGTCAGGCCCTGGGTTCCAGGCCCATCTTGTCGGCAAAGCTCTCTCAGAAGCAGGTTGTATGTTTATAACTATGCTTCCCACATAATACTTAGTTGGCAATTAACCACATATCATTTCATGGCATGCCCTGTATTGAACTGCTCTTTGTAAGTCTCATTAGATAACTTTTCATATGTCTCTGCCTACTCGAGGGTTTGCGCAAACACTACAGTTCTTGGGAATAGCGCCTTGATAAATAACAGAGTGCCTTGTACGCACTGTAAGTAACACAAGACTGCTGGCACCAGGGTCAGCCAAATGCAGATACCAGGCATTTGGTGACCTGAGTCTTAAGCAATTCAAGCCTTGTTTAAAAACTGCCAAAGTATTTAGATATCAAAGCCGATTCTAGGATGTATACATCCCTTTACATTATAAGCTCCTGGCAGGTGAGGACATATGTGTGTTGTGCCCATCACTGTCTGACCAGCAATGTGTACAGTACTGGGTCCATGATGTGACTGCTCAATAAACATTCAATGAATGAAGGCTGAGACATCAAATATTTCTGGAAGTGGCAGATGCTCTTCTCAATTCATCTTTTGTATGAGGTGAATTTAGGGTAAAACTGAAAAATAAAAAGAAGCTTCCAGACTACATGAGAAGCTATCAGATATTCTACATAAAGAAAATGACCATTTCAGGTAACTCTTCTGAGTATGAGAAACACTGTGAAAGATAAAACCTTGACTTATACAAATAGTTAGCCAACTTGCCCAGATTATACAATAACCTTTGTGAGGGAATTCCCTGTGTTTGCTTATGATATAAAATTTTCAGTTATTGGGTTGATGTTAACAGTGTTGATGTCCAATGCTGTAACCTTATTTTCTTTACCATTGACATATTCAAATCTATTCAATTATTTTTTAAAAAATTAAGCATATTAAAAATTATTATTTCAAAGCAAAATAGCTCATTATTGTTACAATTAAAGGATTTGCTTGCTTGGCTTTTTAGTAAGAGGTGGTAATTCAAAAAGCATGCAATGAAACTATTTATGTGTGTGTGTGCGTGCAAAACATAATAAAGATTTTTTTATATGATAAAAACTCATACCTGCTGATCTCCAAGGAAATGACTTTTCAGTTGAGCTAGAGAAAAAGAAGGGGGAAAAAACATTTACTTCCTTTGTCATGAAATTTAACTGTGGACCCATTTTGCATATACACATTTAATTTTCACATTTAATTACATAAAGCATAAAAATCTGAAACAAAATTTAAAATTACTCTTTCAACTAAGGTAAATATTTAACCTTCTCCATTAATTTGAGACAAAATTGTATGTCTACTTGGAATTAAGGCAAATAAAGTGACATAAGATTCTTCTTGGATAAGACAAATAAACTAGCAAAAGTACATATGGTGATCATGCTATTTACTGTATATGATATACTATGTTGCTTTTTGTGATAATATGCAAATTCCATATACATACAAAAGAACCAAAAAATTTGTTAACAACGTCATTGTTTTACCTATTTTCCAAAGAAGGCCTAGATACAATAGACACAAATGTTAAGGGGGTCAGTTTGACCCACCTGAATTGACCCCTATGAAATTTAAATCATAAAACTTTATATAAAAAATATAAGGTTCTACAAGCCAGGAGAAATTTTTAACTATATATTTTTCTTGGTTTATACCCATTTAAAAACATATCTGTGTCCCTTTGCTCCCCCCACCCCTGCCATCAATATAGGAAAGCATGGTAAGAAGGGGACAGTGTGGTAGGAATAAGAGGCTGGATTATTAAGCATTTACTAAATGCTTAATTACTGGTACTTCACATATATTATCTACTTTATACTACTCAGAACAACCTTAGGGATAGGTTTTACAGATAAAGTAACTGGACAAAGACTTGTTATATACCTGGAAGAACTGGGATTCAAACCCAGAATGGTCTGATCCCTAAATCAGGGCTTCTCATCACTGTGCTGTATGCTAGAACAGCTTGTGACCCCATTTTTACATTAACACATACATACATACAATATGCCTAGAAAGAAGTCTAGAAAAGTAAAAACCAAAGTAGTAAGCAGTTATCTCTGTGGGGCACAATGAAAAGGATTTTTCTTTTAAACATTTGCACTTTTATTTTGAAATCAGAATAAAATACATATTGAAGTATTTTCAATATGAAGGGAACAATCCTTTCAATGCAGTAGTTCTAAGATTTTAATTTCTTTTAACCCCTGGCTACCCTCCCCATGTCACTAAGTGGTTACTAGAACTCTTGCTGGTTAAAAACTGGAGGTTAAGTAAGAACTCCCTGAACTTCGATTCTGTGAGTGATTTGCCTTTTCCTCACCAGAGGCACAGCAGGCCACATTCCAGGACCTTGAAATTAGCTGCAAGCAGGGAGCATGCTCCCAAAGAATGGAGTCAATCAGCTAATGCTAATCTTCAGCACTTCAGTGATGTCCCTTATCTGATGCACTCCCGAATGCCAAAGGACTGATGAGATGGAAAAAAGGTGAAAATCTGGTCAAATACCAGTAAGGGCACATTTGTCCTGCTCCTGAGGGTACTTTATCTTTGATTCTAACAGTGGCTCCTTACACCTAATTTCAACTTCTCTGGAATCTTTGTCTTTTAGTTCTATTATCTAAATTAGTTTTCTAAGCACAGAGGTTGGTATTTATTCAACTGTGTTCCCATCAAGATGTTCACATTTTTTTGCCAATACTAAAATACACGATGAATTAAACTGCCATCCAGAAATGATTAATATGTCAAGTTTCTTAGAAATATCATGAAAGTCTACTATCTATCTTCTGAGTTTAAAACTTACATTAACTTTAATGAAACACCCCTGCAAGACTTTTTATTCTCGAAATTACAGATTATAGGATATAATTCATGGTAATTGATCCAACTGGGCAAAGGTTGTTTCTCTTTTGCTCATGTCTTTGTGCCGAGTACCTAGTATATTGTAGGAGCTTGATATATATTGTTCTTGTAACACAAATTGTAAAAAAGTAATACCGAGTACTTCATTGTTCTGAAAGATCAGGTATAAAAAAATCAGTTATTACGTTGCTTAAGCAAGTCACCTTATTCTCCTCTACTGAAGGCAGGAAATTCCAGTAGCCTCATTGTGTCACAAGCAGGCAAACAGCATTTTTCTGCTGAAAGGCCTCTTTCGTCACCAATAAGGCATTCCTAAGTGAAGGCAATGGGAAGCCTCAGTTCAGACTATCTTCCCCTACTCTAAGTTAGATACAAGATAAAAATCATTAGGAAACTGAGCTAACATTATGATTAAAAATAAGTAAAAGTGTCCCGGTATATTTTGATGACTATACAGAGGTGGATAAAGGTAGGTTTTAGTTGTTTGTATGAAAAATAATACAATAGAGGCACTGGGCCCACAATGACTCCATCCCATTCCCTTTATTTCTCATCTTGTATTAATAAACACAAGAATAAACTCCTTTTTATGTAATCACAACTGTAAACCTCCTTTTGCTTACCCCTTATGTTCAGCCCAATTGTCTTCACCCTAACCCTACAGGTCTGTTAAAACTGGTCATTGCTCTAGCCCAGCTGTGGGCAAATTACAGCCCACGGGCCGGATCCGGCCTGTTTGAAATGAATAAAACTAAAAAAGACCGTACCCTTTTATGTAATGATGTTTACTTTGAATTTATATTAGTTCACACAAACACTCCATCCATGCTTTTGTTCTGGCCCTCCGGTCCAGTTTAAGAACCCATTGTGGCCCTCGAGTCAAAAAGTTTGCCCACCCCTGCTCTAGCCAGTTTGGCTCAGTGTATAGAGCATTGGCCTGTGGGCCAAAGGGTCCCGGGTTTGAGTTCGATTCCGGTCCAGAGGCATATACTTCAGTTGCAGACTCCTCCCCAGCCCTGGCTCATGCAGGAGGCAACCAACTGATGTGTTTCTCTCACATCGATGTTTCTCTCTGTCTTTCCCTCTCTCTTCCACTCTCTAAAAATAAAGGGAAAATATCCTCTGGCTAGGATTAACAAAAAATAGAAAGAAAAAGAAAGAAAAAAATAACTTTTTTTCAGGATATTAAGTTTTCTGCTATATGCTGTACAAAAACATCATCTGCGCACTGTATTGTGTGCCTACAGCTCTAAGCAAAGTCACTTTCCATCTTCATTTTCCCCTTTTGCCCACCTCCACCTACTCCCACACCCCCTTCCTTCCAGCTATCACCACACTGTTGTCTGTGATTGATGTGTGTGTATGTATGTATATGTGTGTGTTTATATATATATGTATATGTGTATATATATACACACACACATACATATATATATATCACATTTTGTTATATTTTTGCTTAATCCCTCTGAATCATTAAGTCACTGAATATAACCCGCTTTTATTAGAATTAGGGGCAACTCCCTATTAGAAAGTCTTCTTCCCTGCCTCCCTCTAACCATCTATTCCTCGAAACACTTCCCCAACTTTTATGCAATGTCTACAATGTGTCTACGGGCACCGTGCCCACAATGACTCCATCCCATTCCTTTCATTTCTCATCTGAAGATGCCAAGTAGCTTGTGTTCAAGAGCTTCCAATGGAATGTGAAACACATTTTCAAATACAAAAACTGAATTATACATAATAAGTTAGTTTCAGTGGGAAGATGTATTCACATTTTCCAATAACTTAATTATCAACAACCTTCTAGAATGAAATCCATTCATAAATGAAGTTGGGTACTGTCTAATCAGTGAACAGCAATTAAAAGCAAATTAATCAGCAAATTAATAAATCAAGGCTATTCATTTTAATGTAAACAATGTTCGTTTTCGGGAAGATGCATGCCTTTATAGCATTACATGAAAATATGTAGTAAAGCCTTTTCAAAATTTAGTTATTGACTATTCACAATCAATCACAATAGGAACAAAAACAAAAGCTCTTCCTCCAAATTCACAATCATCCCAGGACCAAGGCTCCTCTCTGTACTCTCTTTATCATGGAATCAGACCCTGGACAAGTGTCTATTAGATGAAGACTGGTTTCCTTCTTCCTAAGAAAGGACCACTTGATCTCAGCAATCAGGAAAAGCGAAACCGTGAAATGACAACATACTCATAATCAAAGTTTATTATTTCTATGTGTTATGGTTTAAAATTGTCCTGAAAATGGTACACAATACGTCCATAACTTGAACTAAGCAAAGCATTATAAATGGGAGAGGGCAAAGAGACTCTTTTCATATTTATTAACTAGAGGCCCAGTGCACGAAATTCGTGCACTAAGTAGGGTCCTTAGCAGCTGCCAGCTAGGTACTCCCTCCCCCCCTCCGGCCGCCTGCCACAGCCAGCAGTCCCCCCCCGCCCCCAACTCCCAGATGAACTCCTAGTGGAGGGGACAATTTGCATACTATGCTTTTATTATATAGGATAAAGAAAGGGCACCTGAATTAAAAATGTCTTTCATGTAAGATGCAGCTGCCCCTGACCCACCAGCAGCAGAGCCTAAGGTTCCTTTCCCACAGTGGTGATGGATGTGTGCCAATCCAGCTGTACCCTAGACCAAATCACTTGTGTGGCCAACAGAAGGAGCAAACAAAACAGCTCTAGGGAGGTAGGCCTGATACTGCATGGAACACAGGAAAGAACAAAGGCTCAGTTTGAACATATATTCCTTCTCGATACATTGCCTAAAAAAACTGGCTATGGTCACAAAATGTGCTTTCACACTTTTAGTCTTAAAAAAAAAATCACATGCCACAGGGACAGCAAAGTGTGGTCTAGCAGGTTGATCTGGTTTCCATGGGCTGCTGGCAAGTGTAGAGTACAATGTATAACCAGTCACTATGGGGGACATTTGTGATCTCATTATTGGCTCTACTTTGTTCTCACCCTTGCTTTCTTCATTCCACTTTTCCCTTATGCTACTCTACCATATTTTTGAACCCTTAGAATGTCGTCCCAATAAGCCAAGGTTGCAGTTCAATCCCTGGTCAGGGCACATACAAGAATCATCAATGGCCGAAACCGGTTTGGCTCAGTGGATAGAGCGTCGGCCTGCAGACTGAAAGGTCCTGGCTTCGATTCCAGTCAAGGGCATGTACCTGGGTTGCGGGCACATCCCCAGTAGGAGATGTGCAGGAGGCAGCTAATTGATATTTCTAACTATCTCTCTCCCTTCCTCTCTATAAAAAATCAATAAAATATACTTTAAAAAGAGAATCATCAATGAATGCATAAATAAGTGGAATAACAAACTGATCTCGATCTCTCTCTTTCTCTCTCTCTCTCTCTCTCTCTCTCTCAATCAATCAATAGATTTAAAAATTGAAGAAAAAAAAACACAGCAATTTAAAATAAATTCCAGGTAAGATATAAATAAATATTATGAGCAGTCTCCTAAAGAGAAAATTATGTATTTGAGCACAGCAAAAACATGAAAGGAACAGGAAATTCTAGATAATAGCCCTTTCAACAATTCAAGTAACTTTCATAGGGATTGGAGGTGAACACATTTTAGATGATGTTAAATATTCTTTGACAAAAGCATTTTGTGTTAGTGCTTTGAATCCATGAATAAAAGATCCAGAAGACCATATGGGAAGGGAAAGATCAAAAAGGATATAGTACTAGACAAAAATGAGACAAATAGTTCCCTGTGGTGTCTCCATAAATTATACAGGAAGCATGACTTCTGTTTAAGCCCATCCCACAACAGGTTTTCCAACCAGTCAAAGTAGAAATTAGAATAGAAGTGTTTTCTAACATTTCAGTTGACATTTGAAAGAGTGAAAGTAACTGAGATGAAAATAATAAAATGGCTTAACACAACAGCATACTATCTTTCCTAAGTATCCTGCATAACTCAGGACATTATTTATGCAAAGGTCAGCCGTAGAATATAGACTACTGCAAATTATATGCGTCCATGGCCTACAAAATGTTATTGTTTCCCTCATTTCTATTCTTCCAAAACCCTCCAAAGGTGAAGAAAACAGAAAGAAAAACAATTTTTTAAAAAATTTAAAATAAAGAAGACACACAAACATGCTTTTTTTCCTTTCTAAAAGAAATGTATAAAACAATTCAAATCTTCACTTTTAAATAAAGCTAGCACTGGGAAGGAGGCGGGCAGGGGTCCTGTTCTTCTCTTTGCTTTACGTGAGACGGAGCCCAGGACTAAGCTGTTGAGATACCCTGACTAGAATCCAAACCCTTCAAATTTCATCATTATGAATAGCTTTATGATGCATGCAATTTCATTTTATACATTATTTAGAATTTAAAGTGCTTTGAAAAGTCTAAGTAAATATTTCCTTAAAATAAATTTTAAGATATCATATGCTTAAATTTTTTATTAAACTCATACTCCCTTGATTTATCCTGTTCAGATACTCAAAAGCAAAAGCTTTATTGACATTCAATTATTTGATATTCATGTAAAGGCACTATCAAATTTAGTGTGTTTAAAAGTGAAATTACCTAGCCCCAGCCAGAGGGCTCAGTTGTTGGAGCATAGTCCCATACACAAAAAGCTTGTGTGTTGGATTCCCAGTCAGGGCACATACCCAAGTTTCGCGTTTGATCCCTGGTCAGGGTGTGTACTGGAAGCAACCCATCGGTGTTTTTCTCTCGCTCTCCTTTCCACTTTCTAAAATCATTAAGCATGTCCTCGGGTGAGGATTAAAAAAATATATAAAAATATAATGCTATTACCCAGAGTAAGAATTTACTTTTATAAACAACAGAGTTTCTTCAACTTGAGAAAAATTTTATTCTCATTTTGAGTGTAAAAACCAAGAACATAATATATTTCTTAAATTTCTGCTTTGATTTTGAAGGAAATTATCTTTCTCAAGGTGTAACAGCATTTTCAGCTCTTGATTCATGGACAAGCATCATAAAACAACAGTTTTAGTGAGGAAGGAGGAATGAATTCACAAGTGGGCCAGAGTATAGACCCAGGGTCATCAATAACTGTCCTGGAAAAAAGAATGGATACATATAAGGATACAGTCAACATTTGGCATAGCATAATGCTACGTTTCTAAGTATTAAGAAGTACCTCAGCCGAGACCGGTTTGGCTCAGTGGATGGAGCGTCGGCCTGCGGACTGGGGGGTCCCAGGTTCGATTCCGGTCAAGGGCATGTACCTGGGTTGCGGGCACATCCCCAGTGGGAGATGTGCAGGAGGCAGCTGCTCGATGTTTCTCTCTCATCGATGTTTCTAACGCTCTATCTCTCTTCCTTCCTCTCTGTAAAAAATCAATAAAATATATATTTAAAAAAAAAAGAAGTACGGGATCTTGGAAAGTGGTTTTAGAATGCTTCAAATCTCTCCCCAACACTCCCATGGATACATAATCTGTCCCACGTTTTCTTACTACCATTGTTCCCTTCTCTTCTCTATTTATCAACACAAATGTGTACATTTTCCAAACTACTGAATAGGGGAATGAAAAGAAAAAAGACTGAAAGAATAAATGAGAAAGAATGATAATAATGATAATGGAGGAACAGGGTAAAGTCTCTCAAAACCACATTTTTGAGGCATAACAGGATCCGTAAACACTATTCAGTGGTTGAAGAGGCACCCTCCATGGCAACTAAACTAGGGAAAAGTGGTTGGAAAATTGCTTTAAATTCCCAGATTTAAGGTCCAGTATTCTTTGGAGAGACATGAAAAGAGGAACAATGGTTTGTAATGAGAAAAGTGGTTGATCAACTTTATCTCTCTTCCCCCTGTTGCTCCCTCTCCCAGTCATTGCCACCATGAGCTAACATTATTGATGGGGAAGGCATTATTGGGGTATATGGAGCATACTGTGTAGCTTCACAATTTATTCAATTTAAATGATTTTTATCTAAACTATTGAAAAGAAGATCCATCACTCAGATTAAGAAATATAACTATCTTCATTCCATAAAAGTAAAATAAATTTTAACTGCAGTTTCAGTCAGAAAACTAAGAATCAAATCATTTAGCATTTAAAAATATTTTTGTTATACAGCATTTAAGTGTGCAGAAGCACACACATATATAGAAAAGAGAACAGTAACAGGAACCCCCATGTATTCAGTACCCAGCTTTAACAAAAAAAAGTGAAAACGTGGTCACACATATTTCACTGTATCTTCACCCACTAAGTAATCTGCATTAGAAGATTTTGAAGTAAACTGCAGACATCTCATCACTTCATAACATCTTATCAATAAATAACATTACCACACATATAAGTAACAGCAAAATTCTTAATATCAAAGCTCCACACATTGTATTTGTTGTTATGTCTCTAAAAATCTGTTTTAAAGTACACTTTCATAAATGTCAGCTCATAGGAAATACAGAGACAGAAGAACATGTTACATATCATTGTTCTGATATATTAGCTAGATCCAGTCCATCAGGAATTCTATAGGGCAAGTGAAATAATTCCAAATTAAAAAAAAAAGTGAGAAAAAAGGAGGATGGTTGAGCAATTTGGGGGAAAGAATGTGTCATAGGTGATGTCATGTACTTTCCAGTGTATCATATCAGGAAGCACTAACTGCTGGTTGTCTCCTGTTTGGTGACACTAACATAGGGAGACTAGTGGGTTCAAGTGCTGTGAGCCTGATCCACTCACTGTAAAGTTTCCCATCATCTTTTCAGCTAACAATTTTAGAAATGGCGATCACTGATCTAGACACATTATTTTGTTAGTAGTTGCAAAATTCACCCAAGAGTTTAACTTCTGGACTTATTCTTAATATGTTACTCTAGTCAATAATACAATTTCTACCTTTGTGTTTATGTTCATATGGAATCTACTAAAATACTGCTGCACTTAACGATTTACAAGTAAGTTTTACTGAAAAGTATTTTCCTGATTCAGAAAACAGATTTTGTACTACCTAAGCACTGGTGCTTATATCATGGTTAAGATAACTTGCATTCTCTGGGGCTCAAATAGCACCATTATTGAAAATGTAACTAAAGAGGGTCTGTGGTAGATTAACCTTTAATTGGCAGTTCTGAAGCAGAGACTACACATCACAGGCTCCTAGAATAATTGGCTGTTTTTTGTTCCTTTCCAATTACATAAAAAAGACTAAAAGAAATTAACACACACATATTCTCTAAAGACATTCCTCCTTAGATTATAAGCAGTTTATTAATGCAAACCAAATGTTGTATCTAAACTATCTGACTGTGGTTAAAATGTACAGTTGTTTAATATAAGATTTCTTTTTTTTTTAGCTGTGAAAATCTATAGCCTACAGGCTTTTTCTCCTGCCAGTTTTAGAGTGCTTTTCCCCATATTTAATTGTGGAATAACACCATAGCAGAGTAGAAAAATCTATGCAAGAAACAGATTAGATTGATTTGTTATTAAATAGATTGTGAAGCCTTAGGGAGGACAGTTATAATAACAATTCAGTCACTACAGAGCCTGGTGAATTTGTCAGTTGTTTTTTATCCCCCATGGCAGATGTGCCATGTTCATTTTTACAGCAGCTGATTAACTGCTGCAAATGTACTCATAGATGGCTCTCACTTTTAGGCAATCACATTTCAAATTTCCCTTTCTATACATCACCGGTTTAGAGCTCTACAAGGAGTAGTTTTCTGAAAGGTTAAGGAGAATGTGAACTTAACATCAACCTTCTTTTATTTCACGATGGAGGTTACAGTGATTAGGTGAAGGAATGGTAAACCTTCCCCCTTAAAATAATGAACTGGAGAATATGTTTTTCAAGATTGTTTTCCAAAATCTCTGAATTAATATCTACCTGACTTCGTGTAACATATTTGTGTAGATCGAGAACAGAAATAGTAGCCAATACAGATGCCACAAAGGAGAGACAGAATAATGGTGTGGAGATGGGCTGGGACCAAGGGGTTTTACAATGGTCTCTGTTTAGTAAGCATGGTTTTATATAGACTGTTTATTTGGGGTGGTAGAGTGGAGTTAAGTGAGGTGAAATTTTCTTAAAACACTTACTGACATTCCAGGGGAAAATCAATAGAAGAGCACTATTTTTAGAGGAAAATATCATCCTCATGTTAAATTCATGTATGCAATAATTAAAACCAAAGCAAACTAAAACACAAAAACCCCCACCAAAATGGAAACCCTACTAAACAGAAGATAATGGGCACAAAACATCTAGCACAAGTGTCTGCTATGCAATAGGTGCTCAATGGCTATTGTTCTCTTCCCCTGTAATATAATTATAAAAAAGTATTTCACCTAAGGATATGAGAAACAAAGACACCAAGATAAGGCCTCCTGGGAAAGTCAGGACAGATAATGTAATCTGATCAACACGGCGCTCTTCACAAAATTAAAAATAATAAAATGCTGACATATATTTATGCTGCTACTAAGGTATTTGTCATTTTGCTAGTTATGCATAATGAGCTCTTCTGCAAAACTGGAAATTTCTAGGCTTTTGTATCTTTGTATCTCTACAATAAAGAAAAGGCATTATTATTTATTGAGTAAATTTAGAAGACATCATAAACATTTGCAGAGAAAAAAAACAGAGGCACTCAAGGAAATGTGAAAATAGAAAGTAATGTTAGTATATTAGTATCATTTGTTTGGGCTTTCACTTACCCTAAGTTGCAGCTCTAGATAATTTAGTATCTATTATATATCACATATAGAAGGTTGTTTCTTTTACATACTTGTCATAATACTAAAATATTTTCATTCTAAAAATAGATTAATATGGTATATTTTATGTTGTGATGTACTGTACTATTTTAAGATAAACATCCCAGAGTTATTTCAGTTAAAAATAAACAAAAACAAACTAATGATAGAACCAAAAAGAATAAGCAAAATTACTCATTCATCTAATGAACAAAATGGAATTGGAAGCATGGATACATGGAACAGACTGGCTAGTAACTGAGGGGATGGGAGTGAGGGTGAGTGGCTAGTAACTGAGGGGATGGGAGTGAGGGTGAGCGGATAAAGAAGGTAAAGGGATTAGCTAAAGAATATATATGCATATCCCATGGATATGGATAACAGTTTGGCAAAGGCCAATGGAGAGTGAGGGGGAGAGAGTAGGGGAAATGGAGATGAACAAAGGAGAGAAAAAAGGGAAATACTTGTAAAAATGTCAACATTAAAAATCTTACATAATAAAAGGCTAATATGCAAATTGTCCCCTCCACCCGGGGATCGACAAGGAGTTCGACCAGGGGCAGGGCCAGCTGGCCAACCACCCGTGGTCTCTCCCCCCTGCCTGATTGGTCTCTCCACCCATACACGAATTCGTGCACTGGGCCTCTAGTTTTTAATAAAAAGAGAAGACAAGCATAGACTGAGAAAAAATATATGCAAAAGACATTAGATAAGGACTTATCAAAAATATACAGTCATTAAAATGGAACAATAAGAAAATGAACAACCCTATTAAAAAATGGACCAAAGACCTGAACAGACACCTTATCAAAGAAGATATACAAATGGTAAATAAGCATATGAAAGTTACAAATTAAAACAATGAGATACCACTATACACCTATTAGAATGCCCAAAATCCAAAACACTGACAAGTACTGACAAGGATGTGTAGCAACAGTAACTCTCATTCTCTGCCAGTGGGAATGTAAAATCAAAGAGCCACTTTGGAAGATAGTTTGGTGGTTTCTTATAAATTAAATATACTCTTATTATATGATCAGCAGTCAAACTCCTTGGTATTTACCCAAAAGAGGTGAAAACTATCCTATTTAATAAAAGGGTAATATGCAAATCGTTTGAATGACGTAACGACTGGTTGCTATGATGTGGACTGACCACCAGAGGGAGTGCCGCTCAGCCAGAAGCCGGGCTAACGGCTCATGGCTTATCACTGGTAAGTGCAGCGGTGGTGGCAGAGCCTTTCCCACCTCCGCCGCAGTGCTAAGGATGTCCGAGGGCTCCAGGACTGCGAGAGGGCACAGGCCGGGCTGAGAGACGCCCCCGAGTGCATGAATCTTGTGTACCAGGCCTCTAGTATCCACATAAAAGCCTATGTTAAGAAAAATGGCGGCAGGATGCTGCACGGACATGCTCCCAGGAACAAGCTGGGATTACAACTAAAATACGCAAAGGTTTCCTAAATAATCAATTGAAAACTCACAGGAGAGAACCCTGATACCCAACGACCGAAGGTGGAGACTGCAGAGACTGGTAGGAGGGAAGGAGGTTCGAAAGGGCTGGCTGGGCACCCACAGACGGCAGCTGAAGTCCTGGAGAGACATCTCAGCTGTGGGGAGGTGCCACTGAGAACTCTGGGATCTAATCCTGAGGCTGGGCTCCCCAAACTGAGGAGGGTACCCACATAACATCTAGCTGTGAAAAGTAGTGGGGTACTGTCTGCCAGGGAGTGGCAGCTGAAAGTTCGGGCACCCTCTTAAAGAGCCAATGCACAAAAATTCCCTGTGGAGCCACCCACCTTGTAGTCTTGCAGAGGGAGGGTGAAGTGGACTGACTGGAGCTGTGAGAGCAGAACCCAGGACTGGGGACTCAGGGGATAGAGCTCAGGAGGCAGACACCCCAAGTTTCCTGGAGTGAGTCATTCCCTTACACAGTGGAGGACATCCTTCCCACATAGACATCTGTCTTGCCTGGGGAGCAGACAGTTGACACACCCTATTGGAAAACACCTTGCCCTGAGGCCACTTAAGAAATTAAAAGTAACAATTGGCCTCCAGGCAGAAGCAACTGCCCCACTCTGTTGAAAAAACTCTCACCACACCTGAGGATGATTGCCTGGGGATAATTCAAGTTGGAATCCTATTAGTCTATAGACAGAGATGGTCTCTGGAGGCTTTGAGTCTTAACCTGATCCAATTAGTCAGAAACAGCCTTTAATACTTTCCTGCACTAGAGATTGAGGTATAAAGGATCTACCTAAAACATAGTCACAAACCCAAACAGACAACCAAAATGAGGAAACAAAGAAACAACCCCCAAATGAAAAAACCAGTGAATTCTCCAGAAGAAGAGAATAATGAAGCAGAGACAAGAAATTATCTGAAACGGAGTTCAGAGTAATGACATTAAAAATGCTAAATAGTATGAAAAAAGACATAGTAACTATGAAAAAAGAACAGTCTGAGATAAAGAATGACAAAACACAAATAACATAACAATATTAGAATGGTAGGTGTGCCAGAAGAGACAGAAAGGGAGAAAGTAATAGAGATGTTTGAAGAAATACTGGTAGAAAACTTCCCTAACCTGGTAAAGAAAAAAGTCACAAAAGTTCAGGAGGCACAGAGAACCCCAAACAAGAAGAATCCAAAAAGACCTATACCTAGACACATCATAATTAGAATGCCAAAAATTAAAGAGAGAGGGAGAATCTTAAAGGCAGCAAGAGAAAAGAAAACTGTAATATACAAAGGAGTTCCAATAAGGCTGACACCTGATTTCTCATCAGAAACTCTATAGGCAAGAAGGGAATGGCATGAAGTACTCAAGGTAATGGAAAGCAAGGAACTGAGACCAAAATTACTATATCCAGCAAGGCTATCTTTCAAAATAGACAGTCAAATAAAGAGCTTCCCAGACAAAAAGAAAAAAGGCTAAAGGAGTTCATCATCACCAAGTCAGCATTACAAGAAATGCTAAAGGGATTGATGAAAAAAAGAAACAGAGAGAGCCCTAACTGGTTTGGCTCAGTGGATAGAGCATTGGCCTGCGACTTAAGGATCCCAGGTTCGATTGCGGTCAAGGGCATGTGCCTTGGTTGCGGTCACATCATCAGCAGGGGGTGTGCAGGAGGCAGCTGATCGATGTTTCTCTCTCATTGATGTTTTGATGAAAGTGAAGGGATGGAAAAACTTTTTCCAAGCAAATGGAAAATAAAAATAAAAAAAGCTGGAGTAGCAATACTCATATTTGACAAAACAGACTTTAAAACCATCATGCTAAGTGAAATAACCCAGTTGGAGAAAGATAAATATCATATGATCTCACTCATTTGTGGAATATAATGAACAACATAAACTGATGAACAAAAATAGAGCCAGAGGGGGAAAAATATACTAGAATATAATAGAAGTAATCCTGTTATTTGCAGATTTTTAATATTTCCTACAACTTTTGTGATATCATACTATGTTAGTACAGTTTTGGTAATATTATACTTAAAACACTTTTATTCTTGAAATATTAATGTTTATTGCATGTAATATTATATGTAAGATAATTTTTCTTGAATAATTGGTGTTTATTGCATGTAACATTATATTTAAAATCATTTTTCTTGAGATATTAATGTTTATTGCATGTAACATTATTATATATAAAATAGTTTTTCTTGAAAAAAACTGGGGAAAAAAACCTATGTTAAGATCTTTATAGAAGCTTCACTCATAATTGCTAAAAGATCAAAGCAATCAAGATGTCCTTCAGTAGATGAAAGGTAAATAAATTGTGGTGCATCTAGACAACAGAATATTATTCAGTGCTAAAAAGAAATGAGTTTCAAGCTGTGAAAAGACATGGAGGAACTTTAAATGCTTATTACAATTTGAAAGAAACTGACTGATAAGGCCACCTATTGTATGATTCTAACTATATGATATTCTTATAAAGAAACTAGAGACAGTAGAAAGATTAGTGTTGCTAGGAGTTATAGGGGAGAGAGGAATAAATAGATGGAGTAAAGATGATTTTTAGGGCAGAATTAAACTCTTCTGTATGATACTATAATGGTAAATATATGCCATTATTATATTTGTCTAAATCCATAGAATGCATATCAAAAATGAACCCTAATGTAAACTATGAACTTTGGGTGATAATGATGTGTAGGTTCATCATTTGTAACAAATATACCAATCTGGTGGGGGATACTGAGAGAGAGAGAGAGGCACGGATGCGGACAGGGAATATTTGAAAACAATGTGTACTTACTGCACGGTTTTTCTGTGAGCCTAAAACTGCTCTAAAAATAAAGTCTTTTTTAAAAATGTCAACAAGGAATTATCAATAATTTTCAATTCTGTGATGTGAGTACATAAATTGTTATATCGTAGCAGCTATACTTCTCAGTATTTTTTAACATTTCTTGATACAGATTAAAGAATACAGATAAAACCCAAAATGATAGTAATAAGAAGATATATGAATAAAGTAATTATTAATCCCTATATAGTGTAGTGAAGGAGAACTTTTTCAGGAAACAACTTGAAATATACTATATAACCTATTTAAATTATGTTATAATTTATAAATACGCACAAATGATTACAAAAAACCTGATGACTAAGGGTGGGGGCTATTCTTGTATTGATGCAATAATTCTTCACTGTTATTTATTTTAAGAATAGCAATCGTAAAATGTGAACTGTGAAAAACTATAGAAAAATGAAATAATGTTATTTTAATTAACATAGCTCTTTAAAGATAATTAAACAATGGCATGGTACATATATTTTAGATGCACAGGCCTCTAAATTTTAACAAGTATTTTTCTCTTCATTAATCAAAAAAATTAATACAGCTGGGCTGCCTTCATATTTAAGCAAATGTATTTTTAAAAATCTTAAAATAATCTGGAACTTTGATGCGAACTATATAAACTTGATCTCTTCTTGGGTTTCTTCTAACCATATCATTCACTTAACATTTTAAAAGGCTCGGTATAAGAAATAGGCAATTCATTATGAAACATTTATTTATTATGTTAAAACATTTTGTTATATAATGTTATAGGTACATAAAAGATTTTATTACCTATGAAAACTACTTGGGGCTTAAAATCTAAATTCTACATGGTTACATTTTTGTTAAAATGTAGCTTAATGGAATCCTGGTTCAGTTACCTGGGGCTCACCTGCCTTACAGAAGACTTACTTTATACGTTTAATTCAAATGTGTAGAGATAGTTACCTCTTGGCTATGTATGTCCCTGATGAAATTAGCTTGTGACAGTAATGACATCGAGAAATAATAATTAAAATGCCTTCCGGAAGAACTGTGCTTGAACAAACTGCTGCAGATAAACGACTTCCGTAGAGCTGCAAGTCAACCACAGACTCATTTGTATCTCTCAGATGCAGTATTCTTTACTCTTTTTCCAACAGGAGTTGCATCATAAAAATTCAGTTACTAAATTTGCTCATAAGAGCATCCATTTAGTAAATATTCACTGCAGAGATCCCCAAGAGGATTTCTGATAATTACATCTAAATATCAAATACTTTATTCTTCATTTAGTCTCAATTAGAAGTGAAATCTGAGAACTTTTATGTTTGGCCATTAAGACAGTCACTAGTGACCAAATACAGCACTAAGAAAGAAAACAGGGGAGCTACATTGTATTGAATACCACAGGACTCCTACATAGGTACCTACTATGCACTTACAAGTAACTTAACAGGGACAACTAGCTCAGTAATATACACAGAATTACTATAACAGAAAGCAAAGGAGAAAGGAAAGAAGGCAGAAGAAGGATAGTAGAGAAGCTAAGGGGAATCTCTACCATTCCTGTGTCTTTCCCTGACCCCCAAACTAAAAATGCTCAGAGCAAAACCAGTGGAATTTTCCCCCTCATAATCCTGAGATATAGTAGCATTATTCACAATAGCCAAAAAATAGAAATAAATAAAATGTCTATTAGTTGATGAATGAATACAGAAAATGTGCATACTATTCAATGGAATCTATATATATAAAAAGCCTAAGCGACCGTCCAATTGTTTGACTGTTCGACCATTCAACCGGTAGCTATGATGTACCCTGACCACCGGGGGCAAGACACTCAATGCACAGGCATGGAAACATGGGATAGACTGATGAATCTCAGGGGGAAGGCAGGAAGAGATTAACCAAAGATCTTATATGCATACTAAAGGCCTGGTGCACGAATTCGTGCACCGGTGGGGTCCCTCGGCCTGGCTTGCAGGGATCAAGCCAGAATCAACAGTCCGACATCTCCCAAGGGGTCCTGGATTGTGAGAGGGCACAGGCCAGGCCAAAGGAACCCATCAGTGCATGAATCCATGCACCGGGTCGCTAGTATTATTTATAAATACAAAAAGAGAAACATGTAGCCCTAGCTGGTTTGGCTGAGTGGATAGAGTGTCGGCCTGTGAACTGAAGGGGCCCAGGGTCGATTC
>NW_006293776.1:3020196-3023947 GCF_000327345.1 Myotis davidii | reverse complement strand
CCCCTGTCAGAACCCTGACCAGTTTGGCTCAGTGGATAGAGCGTCGGCCTGCAGACTGAAGGGTCCCGGGTTCGATTCCAGTCAAGGGCATGTATCTTGGTTGCGGGCATATCCCCAGTGGGGGGGATGCAGGAGGAAGCTGATCGATGTTTCTCTCTCATTGATGTTTCTAACTCTCTACCCGTCTCCCCTCCTCCCTGTAAAAAAATCAAAAAAAGAAGAAAAAAAAAGAAGAGAAACATGTAAATTGACCGTCCCTCCACTACGCTCACCAGCCAATCAGGAGTAGGCATGGAAATTAACCCAACAAAGATAGCAGGTTAATTTGCATACACAGGCATGGAGCGGCTGAAGGCAGGGTGGCTGCTTGCGCATGTGCCAGCGCCAGGCAGCCTGGGTCCCAGGGACAGGCATCCTCGGGATCCAGGCTACTCTGAGCCTGTAAGCCGGCGCATAGGCCCAGAGTGGCTGGGGGCAGGGGAGGAATGCCCTCCACGTCACCATGGTGGGCCTGTGGGCAGCGCGCACATACAGAGTGGCCGGGTGGCGGGGCAGGACAGCGAAAAACCAAGAGTGCGGGACTGGACACAAAAGCCCAGAGTGCAGGGAGCACCAGGAATGCTGAGAATTGTTCTGGTGGCAGACGGATCTCCTAGACCAGCGGTTCTTGACCATTGGAAAACACATATGGCATATCAGATATTTACATTATGATTCATAACAGTAGCAAAATTACAGTTATGAAGTAGCAACGAAAATAATTTTATGGTTGGGGGTCACCACAACATGAGGAACCTAATTAAGTGAATAACAATATACCTACCTATATAGTCTAAGTTTAAAACATTTGGCTCTCAAAAGAAATTTCAATCGTTGTACTGTTGATATTTGGCTCTGTTGACTAATGAGTTTGCCGACCACTGCCCTAGACACTAGAGCAAAGTGAGCCTGGAGCAAATTACCGTTGTGGTGGGGGATGGAGGGAAAGCAAAGGTGAGAGACATAAATAAAATAAAAGGATCTAGGAAAAATTAAAGGGAAGATATCCTAAAACTTCCAGGAAATCTCCAGCAATGAAGCAAAGAAAAAAAAAAGCCCCTATTATTCTGTGACCAACAAACCAAACTGGGTTGGGGGCGGGGGGGTGTCTCTGACAATTCGCTCATATGATTGCAAAGACAGACAGAAACTCCCGGATTGGAGAGGGCTCCCAGATTGGAGAGGGTGCAGGTCGGGCTGAGGAACCCACTCCCCAGTGCAAGAATTTTCATGTACGGGGCCCCTAGTTTATAAATAAAAAAAGGGGTGAAGTACTGATACATGCAAAATCTGGATGAGCCATATTTTGCACCACATATGCTAAATGAAAGAAGGCAGTCACAAAAGGCCACACATTGTACTGTATCATATATAGGAAATGATGGACTAGGCAAATCCACAGACACTGACATTAGAACCAGGTTCCCAGGGGCAGTGGGAAGGGAGAATAGGGAGGGTGTGCTAATAGTTTCTTTTGTGGTGATGAAAACATTTCAAATTAAAAAGTGGTGATGGATTCATAACTCTGTGAATACACTAAAAATACTGCATTGTATACTTTAAAAGTATGGTGAAATATATATCAATAAAACTATTACTTAAATCAGGTTTGGCTGATGAAAGCACTGAAGGTGAAAGGGACAGAATATTATCAAGCATCTTCCTGAAGAGATACAAATAGTAACTCATGGCACAAACATTCAATCTTTCCCAAGACTATTCATTTTTAAAGAATGTATCATTGAGGAGGTTTATTTCATAATGACTTAAAAATAATTGCCTAAGAAAAGACCTGAACCATGAAAAAGACTTTTCTGCTACTGTCAGAGTTTAAACATTTTTAGAATTTTTATTAGTATCACTGGAAGCCTGGTGGGCACCAGGAGATGACCCTTTAACACGTAAAAAATATCTGAATGGCAGATCAAATCAAATCTTTTTATTAAAAAGTAACACAGGTCTTAAGTGGCAATAAGAAGACTATTTGTCAAAATTGTATGACTTTTTGGAAACCACAAAGAATTCTATTTTAGCAGTGCTTTAATTAAGCTAACTGAAAAGGGAGCGATAACCTTAGGAAGAGTGTTAAGTTAATCAACTTCAGTATTGCCAACCATTTCCCCCTCACTTGGATGATGTAAACAGCATTTTTCTCAGGGTCCAGAGTAACTTTCTAACATCAGTAGAAGCCAATTAAAGGACAGACAATGTGAAGGGATCAACTGCTTCCAAAATGGAGTAATCCAAAAATGGAGTAATGCACAAAAATCAATTCTAACAGTGTCCATTAACATTGAATAATTTCTACAATTAATAAGCGGTCTACTTTCTAAGTATCTCTTTTCGGCTTCAATATAAATGGAAAGTTAATGCTCTATCTTAATGAGAAGACAGGCTATGATTTACAAGATAAAATATGTGGAACCAATTTAGACACACCAAAGAAGCAAACTTCCTCTTTTACCATCTACAACTTATCAGAAGTAACTGAGAGTGTAGTTTCTCAGTTTCTGGGTAAGAGTCCAAGTCTACAATAATGAATAGTTTTGAAATTCTGTACAATAAAATCTCAGAGATAGTTTCTTAAATTCGAAGATGACATTTTCATTTACTAACTCTACAATTCAAACTGTATTTTCTTCTCTTTCTACAGTTTTGGTATTCAAAAAGCTGATCCATGAATGCAGTTTCTCTGCTTGCATGAAACATACAGCACAGGCCATATCTTGTATACTGGAGGCTACATTCACCTTCAGCATTTCCCTGGCCAAGTCTTCCACCCGCAGCGTGCAACTTGCTACTGGAAGGCCTTGTGATCTCTAACCACTGCTAAATTAGCATCCTTACGCTGCGGGTCCGGCTCCAAACTAATTGTCCTCTTGGGAATTTCCAGGCAGAGGGGAGCCATTAAAAGTTAGGCCTGGTATCAAAGTGGGACTTCAGAAACAAGATAAAATGTTAGTCACAGTATATACCTCAAACCCATGTTTTTAAGAAATTGAAGAGAATGATGTGTAGCAAACTTTTAGAAGTGGTTGCTTCTCTTTGGAGGTTAATGGAAATATTCTGTATGCTAAGTGTGGTGATGGTTATATAACTACATGCCAAAACTCATGTCAAAATCATGACACTGTATGCCACAAAGAGTGATTTTTGCTCTAAGTTATACTGCAATAAACCTGACTTAAAAATAAAGCGATTATCTCTGAATGATAGCATTATGGGTTTTCCTCTTTACACTTTGTTGAATTTAACAAATAATCTAAAATCAGCATTATTTAACTCCAGTCAATAAAAACACACCCCCGTCTGCCCCCACACACAAAGAAACAGAATAAGACTCCTGCTTTGGCCACCCTTGCCCCCTCTTCCACGCCCTTGGAGTGCGGGTGGGCAGAGGAAGGCCCAGGGTAAGGTGGTGGGTTCCTTACTGTGGGCTACTGAGTCCACTGACTGTCGCCTCATCCAGTGAAATCTAAACTAGAACCAACAGCATATTTCACAGACCTAGAACAAACTCTCCAAAAATTCATCTGGAATAAAAAAAGACCCCGAATAGTTGCAGCAATTCTGAGAAAGAAGAACAAAGTAGGTGGGATCTCAATACCAAATATCAAGCTGTATTACAAAGCCACCGTTCTCAAAACAGCTTGGTACTGGCACAAGAACAGACATATAGATCAATGGAATAGAATAGAGAACACCGAAATCA
>NW_006293776.1:2986792-3019291 GCF_000327345.1 Myotis davidii | reverse complement strand
AAAGCCTCCGTAATCAAAACAGCCTGTTACTGGCACAAGAACAGGCGTATAGATCAATGGAACAGATTAGAGAACCTAGAAGCCGACCCAAGCCATTATGCTCAATTAATATCTGACAAAAGAGGCAAGAGCATACAATGGAGTCAAGAGAGTCTCGGGTTGGGGGGCGGGAAGGGGTTAGAGATCAACCGAAGGACTTGTATGCATGCATATAAGCATAACCAATGGACATAAGACACTGGGGGGTAGGGAAGGTCGGGGGAATGTCAAAGGGGGGAAAAAGGAGACATATGTAATACTCTTTGTAATACTTTAAGCAATAAAAAAGTCATAATAAAAAAATAAAAAGAAATCTAAACTATACTCATGTGAAAACAATATTGCATTGATGATATTGCAAGAGGAAAAAGAATAAATCCCACATTCATCAAAATGTAGATGTGAAGGTTGTTGCTTAGCCCATGGGAGGCAAGAGGCTTAAAGGGTATATTTCCTTCCAAGGCAATCGTGCTGAGATTCTCCTGAGGTTAGCTTATTATACCCTGGTGGTATATAAGCATGCACACCTTGCTAAAGCATGCACACCATACACTTGCACAGTGACCTGAAACAAAGGACATCTCACATCTCGGCACCCATTGCCACCATGACTCTGAAAGGCTTGGGAGGCTTGGAGGACCTGAAATTGATCCATCCATTTATATACACATACACTTAAGTGCCATCCTTGAGCCAAAACTCGAGAGTGAGAATTGTTCTCCTGGAGAATTACTTGCAGCTAAGGGGCCATTCCAGCCATTTATATTCTATTCAGCAATGGAAGAAGATGCCCAATGAGTGCAATTTGGTAATTAAGAGAGGTAAACTTTTATGTGTGCTGTTGACCTTACCACATAGTGGTCTCTCAAAGGTGATTCACAAGAGAAAACACTCAAGTCTAAGACCCAGGAACAGTAGATCCAGCTGAGCAACCTGGTTTTTTATCTTCTAGACACTTTGAATCATGTAATTCATTAGTGTTTCTCTCTTTAGCATGGCTACCAGTACACTTAGACCCAAAGTGGTTCCCTTTGTAAATACTTTTAGCAAATGTATGGAATGTTAACAACATACATTTTGTATACAATTTTAACCTTGGCTTCATCTTATTTTTCTAACCTGTATCTTCCCTTTGCTCTAAATTTCCTCCCTCCAGTTTTGGTTTTCATATTTTTTAAAAGATGTTTCAAATACTTTTGGAATGAGGTGAAATATTAAATATATAAATAACTATAGTACAAATACAGAAAAGTTATAACTTTTCAATGAATTGATTCTATAGCCTACCTTCAATAAGGTGAAATACCAAGTACATAAATAACTATAGTATACTCAAAACGCAGAATACTACCTTCTCTATTAACTGGTCCCTCAGCCTACTTTAAATGGGGTGAAATATTAAATATATAAATAAGTATATGGTACTCAGTATCTAAGTGCAGAAAAGCTATACCTTTTCTTATTAACTATTTTTATAGCCTACCTTCAATATATTTAATCTATTAAATACACACATAACTATTAAATGCACAGGTAACTATAGTATACTTGGTATAAAAGCAAAAAGTATGTAACTTCTCCTTAAACTAATCCCATAGCTCACCTTCAGGGTTTTCAGAGTTAGCATGATAATATTGGGTCTAATGCATCATCTTTAGATATAGGCTCCATCTATTCCAGATTAAGATCGTTACATATTGATATTGCTTGTGGTGTTAATGTTTTGCAGTAAGTAAAACAAATGCAAAAATCATATCAGAAATGGGGTTTTTATTACCTTATTTAGAAATTACTACTCCCAGAGTCATTAATAGAAAACCAAGCTATCACTTTAACCTTTAAGATTTTTTTTAAGTTCTCATCGAAGCACATGTGCAAGTGGTAATTGTGGGGTTCATTTCTTAGGATTCCCTGAAGAATAACATGCAGAGGTCCAGTTTCCCCATCTAGAAAATGGTAACATCTCATGGCATTGGGTTAAAAATTCATCTTTGGTACCACAAACGTGAAGAAACAGAATTGCTCACTTAGGAGCCACCAGTTCTGCAGAGAGCTCCACAGTATTTTCTTTAGCCAATGACAGGGTCATTTGTCATGTAGCATCTCATGTCACTGCTCCTTCTTATTCTCTGGGTGATGCTGATAATGGCAAGCTTTGGACAACTCTGGATAATTGCATAAGTAAATGAAAATATAATTTTATTTTTCTTTGAGTTATTAATGTCATCTTTGGACTAGAAAAAGTAAGGAAGTCTTACAGACCACCTTAACAACTCTGACACAGTATCTAAATCAAACAAAACAAAAGATCAAATGCCCCATTTTGCTGACTAAACTCACTTCATTCAAGAAGAACTAGAAAGCTTCATGACTATAAGCACCAATCCCACTTTTAATTTCCTTTGAGTAAATCAGAAATGGCTAACAGGAAAGGGGGCTTTGGTCTCAGAGCTAAGTTATGTATCTTTAGATTCTGGTTCCCAGATGGACAGTTGGTGAGGCCTGGAAAACTTGACAGTGAGGACTGGAGTACACAGGGAGATCTCTCAAGTGACAACATAAACCTATGCTCCCTTCACTAACATTGCTTTCAAGGAGTTCCTTGACAGTGCATAAATCTGGTGGTCACAGAGCAGAGGAACTGTGCTAGTAGTCTTCTGAAGGTCCACCGAAAAGCACATGGAAAGGTGTGAAGAGGGCAGATGTGAGAAGGGGCAGATAGGAAACCAGGCAGATAAACTTGAGCTCAAAACACACTGGACTTCATTAAGGCTCACTGTTCATTCTATGAACATTTGGCTGGGTGCCTGCCTGCTGAGCACCAGGCACTGTGCTGTAGGGGTGGCCTTGCCCTCATAGGAGAACTAACGCAGGCACAGAGGAATAGTTAAAAGAGTTCAGATGAAGAGAGATGATTTTCCTGAAGAAACCTGGGAAAGGCTATAAGGAAGCTTTAGCATTTAATTGGGAGCATTGAGAATATATGCGAATCCAACCTGAGATGGGATGAGAGTAATCAAAGTAGACCAATCATCATTCCAACCAGAGCTCACTAAAAGAAGAAACCCACCTTTCTCACAACCCTTAAAATTTCACAACAGGTTGCTCTCCTGCTTCCTAGCCTCTCTTCATTCTGACCTACACACTACACTATTAGGATAACTGCTGCCAACAATAAACATAACCACAGCAACGGCAACTTCCAATAGGTCTCCTCTACAAACCTAAGTGAGGTGAAGCTTAGCACCCCGGTTCCCAGTTCCCCACAATCAAATGCCACCTTTACCTTTCCAACTTCGCAAATCACTGGATCCTTTTAGGACACACCCTAGACCAGCTGTGGGCAAACTACAGCCCGCGGGCCAGATACAGCCCATTTGAAATGAATAAAACTAAAACTAAAAAAAAAAAAAAAAAAAAAAGACCGTACCCTTTTATGTAATGATGTTTACTTTGAATTTATATTAGTTCACACAAACACTCCATCCATGCTTTTGTTCCGGCCCTCCGGTCCAGTTTAAGAACCCATTGTGGCCCTCGAGTCAAAAAGTTTGCCCACCCCTGCCCTAGACACTACTGAGCAACTGGATGCTTCAATACAACAGCAGTGGGAGAGCGTATATATCTTGGTGCATGCATTCCGCCTCTCTCTGGTCAGCCCAACTCCTGTTTCTGTCGGACCCATTCATTCAGCCATTATTCACTGACTGAGCCCCAGCGACATGCCAGGCACCAACCACCCAAACACAAAGCACCCAACTCACTAAGAGCAAGTATTTCACACACGTTACCGACAATTTTATTAACAAACCTATAGATTTAGTTAATTCAACTATGTAACCTTAAAGTTATTTAATATTTTAAAACTTAAAGTGCCAAAAACAATCCAATAGCCATGCACGTATCAATTTAACAGTTGTTAATATTTTGTCATGTTTGCTCCAAATGGCAATTTTAATAAAGCCTAATTCCTCATAGCTTCCTCCTCCCTTACTCCCTAGAGGTACCACTATCTTAAACTGGTGTCATTCCAAAATATTTTTGCTTTAGTACTAGTCATGCATACATTCATAAATAATAGCAAACATTGTTTAAATATTATACAATATTGTAATATATTAAGACATTTTTGAAAGCTAACTAAATGTTATCATTTAAAATATTTCCTAATTTAAAAAAAAATCAATACCAGGCTTCCAGAGCTAGTTAGCTTTACCAATAATTAGCAATTAATTGTGAAAAGCATCCATTAACTGTATCTACACATGAGAAACCAAATTTCTAAATGTAGCATCATAGCCTTTTGCTACTAAAGCTTCCCAATGTCATATAAAACATATCAAGCACAGGACTGAAGTATAATCAATACTACAGAGGCTCCTCAAAATTAGAATAAATTGACATTCTTGGTGTCAAATTCAGGAAAGAAGTTCATGGTGACAACACTAACAGAATCATTTGCTGCACCCAGGACAACTTAATAAGACGTGTGACCTGAAGGTGTGTAGAAAACGTGAGCCTTTGGCCCTGTACCTGGTGCTGGCGATGCTTGGTGACTCTGCTCCAAGCCTACATCTTTCTAGCTGACTGGCAACAATCTGCCTTTCCACCTCCAGTTCTCGGGTGAGTCGCTGAAACTGAAGCTCCTGTGATTCAAGAAAATAAAAGGCACATAAGGGATTGAGGTTTGCTGCTCAGGCAGATATATGAATTAAAGTATGTCACAGGAAACATAGGAACATCCATTACGTAACACTATACTATGGCTGTGTGAAATTAGCATTTTTGATGGAATTGTGAGCCTAATAAGCTACTGATCTGTAGCTTTTTCAAACTTAAAGGCACTAGACTATTAGCCTTTGTTTGGGATCAACAACACGTCAATATTTGTTTTTACTTTTTTGGGTGCTCACAGAGGTCTCAAGCAGCACTTCTCCTCCTGAGCTGTATTAAACATCAGGGTTGCAGGGTCCTTACTTGATGTGTCTACAACCAGGCTCAGCAACCAATACAAGCTCTTCCTCCTCAATTGCTTATTTTTACAGTCCTCATGCTGTATGTTAGCACAGCGTTAAAAAACGTAAATTCCCATTATAAGAATCACTTTCCCATGTTTGAGAAAAGCCTTTAATTATTAAGGAAAAAAACACACAAAAAACAATTCCAGTCCCAGAGAAAAAAGTCTTGCTATATTTCTCTACAATATAAGCAACAAACTTTTTTATTGCCTACAAATGTATTCATGAGTCACTGCATGAAGGGGATGGAAAAAAAGTCTAAGCAATAATGTAGAATTTAAAACTATATTAAAAGCTGGAAACACTGTCAGAAGAAAATAGATTCTTCATTCTGTGTTTCATCATGAGGGCAAGGAAGTTCTATTATAGGAGGAAACATTTTAAATTTTTGGGGTTACTTATCTCGTTGTTACCTTGACAGTATTTTAATAAATAGAAAGTATGCCATGCTATATACAACATAATACACAACAAATCAAGTATGCTGCAAAGGCTTCAAAGCCACAAACAACATCGTGGGTAACACCTCAAGCTCCCCTTTGCCACATTATCTCCTTGTAAGTCTACCCAAAGTAAATGCTGCAGGTGTATGTTGTTTAATTGGACAATGACTGCTAGTTCAAAATACCAGGCGCATAGAGCCTATACCTAGAAACTAATCAGAAACAGAACTACCTGAAATATCATTTATGACAATACGTCAAGTATCTGTTAGCCATGCAAAAATAAAAATTAATTGAAAAGTATACTATTGAGTCCCTCTGGAATCAGGAAAACGTGCAACTACTTGACAGCTCTGGCTTTGCAAATTCTATAAACTCTTCTAAGAATCATTTTTAAGAAACAGTTCCTGAGCTCCTCATTGCTTGCTGATCATGAGATTCCTTTTCTAATGAGCCAATTGGTGTGGGTGTATAGAGTGTGGCCTGAATAAAAGTTGATTCCATAATGCTGTACAATATGATCATAGTGGGTAAGTGGGATATTGCCTACCTCTGCCTAAGTATTCCTAGTTCTTAATAAATGTCCAGCCACAAAAGACCAGACAGATAATAATGTATAACATTCAATATCAGGCTAAAATCATGGATTTTAAGGACAAATTGTATTGTTTACTTCACATTTAGTCTTTCTTTATCCGTAAGTAGTATATTTTTGGGTGACATGCTGCTACCCTTTCAATTATTTGACTTTGTTTATTATGCACCTCTTTTCCTGGCTACTTGTATCAAGCTAGACCAGGCAAGGACCGTCCGTGAATCACAAAATAGTCCTTGAGACATCACATGACTCTGTGTTCTCAGTTCAGTGGCTACTAGAGCACAGTCGCCAACCTTTCGGACCTCACGGACCACCAGTGGTCCACGGGCCACCGGTTGGCGACCGCTGTACTTGGGAACGAAGGTTAGAGTGTTTCCCACATTTTGGGATGGATAAAAGTTGCCAGAGTTAAGATTAAGGTATGTTTTGTCAAATTAGGACACAAAAATCCATTTTAATAGATTTTTATCATGTTTGTGGCTGCCTAAGAGCTTTTGAGCATCCTTTTCAGAAAACAGTTGGGGAGTTTCCTGCTTGAAGGAACCAGCTGAAACCACTGTCCACATAATTTCTTCCTTCAGAAGCAAAGACAGGTGAGTTTGGCTTTGCCAAGATGCTAGACTGTGACTCAGGCGCTCAAATCGACTTTGATATCGGAAAATACAAAAAGCTCACTTTCTTTCTCTTTCACTTCCTTACTACACTCCCTGCAATAGGTCCCAAGGTCACACTCCTAAAAAGGATATGGCCTTCACTCAAACTAAGTCTATGCTTGGGTGGGGCGGTATTAGTGGCTTCCTTATCTGACCGATTTTGTGACACAGGTTTGGACACTGTTCTTGGAAGCTGAGTCTCAAGACTATTCCAGGCTTTGCAACAAATCTGGGAATTCACTAATACCCACTTCATAAATGCCCTTCTGCACGATTAGCCATGGCAGTCTCTGTTTCTTGCAACTAGAGACCCTGACAGACACTATTTACAGTCATTAAGTTATGTACCTAAGAGAGCCTATGTACCTATGGCATAGCTACATTTTTAAATTTAAAAGATGGGTAATTCCTTTAACATTCATATGGAATGAGTAAAGTCCACAGTATATTCCTATTATTCAATATTAGGGAGCCCATAATATTGAATACCACTGGCTACAGTGATCAAAACTATCCTGCTCATTATTTGCTCACACATCTCACAAGGAGGACGTCATTAAGGCCCTGAAAGAGAACATCAAGAAGCTATGAAGCATGCCATTTGTTATGATTACCGAATACCTGTGAATATTTATGTACAGCTAAAATATGTAAATGCTTTGTTGCACAATTATTAATATTACAACTACAGAATATAAACTGAATGCTCATGTATGACTGGGACCAAGATGGATAAATAGAATATATAAATATTTGATAGTTTTGTGTACACTGGCTTCTAAGATTGACTGATAAGACAGTACGACAGTCATATAAAAACACATGTAATGATTTCCAAGGCTGATCCCCAAACTGGGCATCTTTTGCTCTTTGAGAATAGCAAATTAAATAATGTTAAAAGCATGGATCAACAATTTAGAATATGATAATTTCCTCTTAAATTCTGGCAAACAAGACCATCAACAAGCTTAGATGGAAACTTAAGGCTACTAATCTATAATAGTAAAAGCATAATATGTTAATTAGACTGGACATCCTTCTGGATGTCTTTCTGGACGAAGCCGGGGCTGCAAGGGAAGCTCAGGTCCCGAGTGCCACAGGGAAGCCAGTGCCAGCAGCTGGGGGAAGGCCTACTCTTGCATGAATTTCATGCACTGGGCATCTAGTGTGCTATAAAAATGGAGTCAGTTCACATTTGAAAGCTTTTCTTTACTTGTACCTCATGACTTATGTAAATATACTATTAAATATTGTCTGAGGATCATGAGAATAGAAGAAAAAGCTTCACTTTCATGACCTTGTACGGTGGACAGGGCTGCACTGCCCATGAAAGCCCAAGGAAGAATGTGCTGCCCCAGCTGTGAGCTACTCCAGGGGTGCCTCAGCTGCAGGGAACAGCCTTGACTAAGGGCGCACCCTCCTGGGTAGGTTGCATCCAGCCCCTGACTGAGGTGGGAATATAAAGGCTGGGCACAGATTTACTGGTGAGCTTGGACGTGGCCAGCCTGTGTAGTCCCTGGACTTCTTCCCTGCCCCTCTGCTTTTTGTTCCCCTCTCCATCTCAATGAGAACCCAAACTGAGAAAGTGCGCGTTTCTGGCTTCCTTTTATATAATGCTAGACATGTTCTCTCATATTTTTTTATATTGTGAAATACTTCAAATATACAAAAAGTACAGTCAATAACACAATGAGCTTTGGAGAACTTGACGCAGCATAGCATATCTTAATATTTTGCTACATTTGCTTCAGATTTTGAGAAATAAAATATTAAAGATGCAGTGAAATCCCTTGGTTTCTCTCTCCTCCAATCCTACTTCTTTTTCTTCCTTCCTTCACAGTAGAAACCATACTACTCCACATTTACAGATCCATAAAGATATACAGCATTGCTTTACATGTTGATACACTTTATATCAGCGGTATACAGTACATAGTCTTCTGTAGGTTGTTTTCATTATAGTATGATTTTGATATTTAACAATATCAGTACACATAGATCTAATTTATTTCTTTTCATTACTCAACAGCCTTCTATTGTAAGACTATAGCACAATGTAGTTATATGTTCTAATCATGATGAACACTTTGGCTGCTTCCAATTTTGTGCAATAATAAGCATGTTGCAAAATAAATCTCCTTGTATAAACCATCTTGTGCACGTGCCAGACTTTTTCTTAGTGGAGATCCGGAAGTAGAACTGCTGGGTTCAAGGCTACACATATCTTCTACTCAGTTTGATAATGACCATCAAATTACTTTCCAAAGTAGTTTTACCAATTAATATTCCAGTCAACAGTGTATGAGAGTTCCAGTTTCTTCACATTCTCACTGACATTGGTTTGTATTTTGGGGCTAAAATCTCTTCCTTCTTTTGGTAATCTGATTGGCACATAATGCTATCTTGTATTTGTTTTATTTTGTATTTCCTTTGACAACCAACATCATCCACCTTTTCAATATGTTTATTGGCCATCATAGGTGTAAACTCTCAGAGAGACTTTTCCCTACGGCCAGCTCCTGGGCTTGCCCTCTTCTGTGGGACAGGTTTCTCGTCACTCTTGTGTTACCATTGTAGCTTTGTAAAGTTTTAGCTTTGGGTAAGGGATCTTCCACAAGACTCCCCACCTGGCACTGCCCTCCTGTGCCTGGCAAACGGCATCCTCAAGATCACCTGGGTTTGGCAGAAAACCTTCAAGGGGGAAAGCCAGGCTTATTGATTATTTAGTTTAGGATTCTCACTTAAAAAAAAGTTTTTATTGATGCTAGAGAGAGGGGAAGGGAGGAGAGAGAGATAGACACATCAATGAGAAACATCAACATTGATCGCCTGCCTCCTGCACGCCCTCCACAGGGGATCCAGCCAGGGCATGAGCCCTGACCTAGAATCAAACTGGTGACCTCTTGGTGCATGGTTTGATGCTCAACCACTGAGACACACCAGCAGGGCTCTCACTTTCATTTCAGTGTTGGTTTCTGTAGATTCCTTACTTTATTTCCAGCTTAGCCTTGCTTTTAACAAGACAATTTAAACATTTTATTCAGCATCTCCCCCCCCCCCCCCCCAGGGGAAATACTGGTTAAGATAATATGTAGACTCCCATTTCTGGCAAATGCCATCCAACTACATCTGCCTACTTGCATCACTCCCATCTAATTACTTCAGATTATTCTGATTCCCTAATTTGGGAGTAGCTATAATAGTTACTACCTCTATGATGACAAAAATTAAAAAATAGCAGAAGATGATTTAACTTTGGGTGGTGGGCACACAGATCTTGTATCACAGAAATGTACACTTGAAACCTAGATGATCCTATTTATCAATGTTACCCCAGTAAACTTAATTAAAAAAAAAAGCAGTAGGTAGTCATATCAGATCATTCCTGATAACACCTCAACTTCCTACCTCCATGTTCACACTAATCCTCAGTTCTCTTCCAGGCTTAGAAGAGGCTTGTCCTCCTGTGTACGGCTAGCCTCTCCAAGCCCAGGGTCTAGCTTCTCTCTTTCATGTTTCCTCTCCGTTTAATGAGTCACCAATTTTTCTCATAAAAAAAAAAAAATCTCGATCTCAGGACTCCTTAATCTCTGTTTCCTTCCCCTTTGACCTATACTATCTTTTACGAAATATTTTTCTTTTTAAACTGACTCCTTTTTAAGAGATAGTATCATTCCCAGTATGAAAAGCATTAAAATAATGGTTTTGAATTGCTTTATATAATCTTACTAATATAAACTAAAATACATAATTATATTTTTAAATGTTCTTCTGTGCACCGAAAATCATTTCATATCAACATGCCTTTCCGGCAGGAAAGCACTGCACTGAGTACTGGCTAAGGTGAAAGAAGAAAACGGACATGGTTATTATGTGGTGGATGCTATTAGTAGTTAAGTAAGAAAACATTTGTATTTCAGTCATTGCTGCTTAAGCCCCCCCACCCCTGCAATTTCATTTTTCTGCCTTAGTTCACTGAAAGTTTTATATCACTAAAAGATCAATTACAATGTTAGATTTTTTAAGGTACACAGCATTGCGCAGGGCATGTCCTTGTCTCAGGACAAATATACTATAGCATTTTCCCCACATTCAAAAGATGAGTAAGTTATGGTCACGATCATATCTTTAAGGCTCTTGAACCAGGGATAGCAAACAATTTTAAAAATGAATATTTAAGAGCTAATAAAAATTTTTCAAGAACATCCTAAATACCATTCTCTAATCTAGTCTGGCACTAAAATCGAAGCAGCCATTCCAAAGTGTCCTTGAACTTCTCAGCCTTAGGATAAACAGCCAGTGTAAAGGTAGGTGGCCAAATGTCCTGACTTTCTATCACAGTGTACTCAGTAACTGACAAATCTTCACTAGGACTAGTGGCAGTCTCTAAATCATTCATAATTAATTTAAAATTGCAAGGCATATAATACATATCTTTAGTACTGACTAGTTCCCTTTGTTAAAACAAAATTTACAATAAAAAAGACTGGAACAACTAACATTACCTTCCTCGATCAAGGTGTTTTCTGAAAACACCAGTTCTGTCCCACAGGAAGAGGTTCCGGGTCATGTAGGTTTGGGAAATGCTGCCTAGAAGATTCCAAATCTTGAACTCTTTCGAGGACATTAAAAATTCTGATAAATCTACCACGAGGAAATTGGCTTAAAATTATTTAACCTAGCAATTCTTTTACTTATTTAAACTAAGCACAATTTTCTTTTTCTAGGTACAACTATAAACATATCAAGAAACAATACTGCCTGTCTTGCAGAATACAACTTAGGCAATACTGGAAAATCAAGCTCACTTAATGTACTTACGGATGGTTGAACTAAGGGGTACTACAATGCATCCCACATTTAAAGTATTTTTAATGCAATGAAAAACAAAATTTTAATCACTTTTGTCCAAACACTTTCTGAATAGGGAGAGCACCACAAAGGTTAATTTTCAAATGAAGTTTAACTGCTGACCTCACACCACTCCCAGGACATCAGTGCATGTTACTAGGACACCTCTGCAGGATTCATGGATTTTCACTATGCCCACTGCTTCTTATAGTACATTTAGATTTTGCCTGAGATAAAAGAAAAGTACAAGGTCCAACTACCAAATTGTTTGCTAGTTAAAATTCTAATAGGAGATGAACAATTTTAAGGTCTTTACTGTTTTATCCTACTTCCAAACCACACAGATTTCACCAGGTTCTAGCTGTATCTTCATTCAGTTTTAATGACACAGAGAAATAGAGCAAAGCTTGCCACATGCTCTAAATTTGTATTCTAAAGCTCAGGCTCCTGTCTGTAACTTTGTCACGAAAGCTCCTTTATTAGGAAATCAAAATAAAGGAAGAGAAGTTTACATTAAAACACACAGGAAAAGCTTTTTGATTATAGCCACATGCAAAACGTCCAGGTAAACAAGTAATAAATAATAAATAAATAAATAAATAAATGAATAAATAAAAGCCCGAGCTTTTCCTACAGCATGATGGCTTTTTATAAAATTGTCTACTGAATAGTAACTCAATGCTTTTAGCTCTTCAGTGTCTCACCAGTTCTCTGACTATCACCTGGGTTCATGTACATAGTGACATTCCACTAGTCCAAATTCACTATAGCTAATCAGATTCAAACCCCGTGTTACCAATGGTTGTCTGCTAAGTAACTACTGAGCACACCTCCTATGTTTTATATTTTCTCAAAGTGTGGGCCCCAAGTCACAGCATTAGCATCCGCTGGGAACTTCCTTCAATCAGAGGGATGGGGTTCAGCCACCTGTACTTCCACATGTCCTCCAGGGGTTCTCATTCACACCACAGTTCCAGAATCAGTGTCTTAATGGAACCATCATTCCTTTGACTCAGGATCAAACTACAAGTGTTTCCATCCTTCCATCATTTCGTCCCTTTTCTTATTCCCCATTCCTCACACACTAAACGGTTTCCCAAATTCTGTTACGTCACCTCGCTAACACTGGTTGAATCAATCCATTCCCTTCCCCACCAGTCTTTGACATTGTTACCCTAATCCATATTCACATTAACTTCAGATTACTGCAATAACCCCTAACTAAGGTTATTTATCTTCCAGATAAATCTGTTGAAGGCACAATACTACCCACTAATAATATCTATCCTTTATTGAGGTTTACTGGGCTCCAGGATCTCTGGTAAGTTCTTCTTATGCATTACTTCATTAACTCTTCAATCAGCTTTTGAGGTGGTAAGGGTTATACTCCTTCCAGAGGGCTGACTTTCCGAAAGTCATTCAAAACTGGGATTTGAATGACATCAGTCTGACTCCTAACCCCATTGTACTGAGCTGTGCGCCAACCAGGCTCTCCCCACTCCATAACAGAACTTACAAGACCCATGGCAATTGGGCCCCCAAAATACCTTTCTCTGGTCTCCTGTCACTCCTCTTCACATACCTATACTGAACTATGCATGGTTTCCTACACACACACTCAAAGCTTTTTCTCATGTTCCATCAGCCTGAAGTATCACTCTCCTTTGAGTGCCTACAGTCTTTTTTTTTTTTTAATTCTCACCCAAGGATAAGTTTTTACTGATTTTAGAATGAGAAACATCAATGTGATATGAGAGAAATATCGATTGCTTGCCTCCCATACGAGCCTGACCGGGGATCAACCCGAAACGGGTATGTGCTCTGACCAGGAATCAAATCCACCACCTTTTGGTGTACTGGGCGACACTCCAACCAACTGAGCCACACTGACCAGGCTGCCTACACTCTTTTACCCAGCCCTTGGGGAAAGTGCTCCGCCCATTACGTGTACTCAATCTAAGTTGGATTCTTCTTAAAGAAGAATGAAATCTATATTTCATTCATCTCAGTATCCTTCTAAAACCAAAACAAGAAAACTCTACTAATTCATTCTGGGTGAATTTATGCAGTACATTTTATTTAGTATGTTACAGTTGATTGCAGTGATTTTTAAATTCAGGGATTCCTGAGTATTTTTATACAGAAACAAGCATATATATTATGGATCATCCTTTATGAGGATCTTAAAACCATTCAAATATAATAATCATATCCTTACCACATAGGTAAGAAAAATTTAAAAAATCAATGGTACAAAAAAAAAAAAGTTCGACTTATTTAAAGTTAGAGAGAGATGTGGAGGCAGAGCGAGGACTAGACCCCGAGTTACCCGAAATTTTGCTGACTGCTCTTTAAACCAATTACCACTCTCAGGATTTCGTATTATTTATAGTGACACAGACAAATAAGGTTTTTTAAAAGTAATAAGGTGTGAATAATTTAGTGGTAGGTGGCTTATTGCTGTTAACAGACTTACTCCTGACACTGCTCCACACCCCCAACTGCTTATGCCTGCTCCCACTTGCCAAATTCCCTAATCTCTCAAGCATCTTATCCTGCTTATCAGAAACTCAGGAATTTCCCAGCTTTGGCATGTCATTTTTGAAAACTTGTCTCCAGTCCAAATGTGGTAGGCAGCTAGACAGACAGGAGCAGAGCAAGGACAATAAGCCAGGTACAGAAGGTTACCAGGGAAGAAAGCCCTGAGTGCCTAGCAATGGGCAAAACCGGGAAACAAGGACCTTGCCCCCAGGGTGACCTTTCCTCTCCTTGCATGCAGTTTAGGCCTGATCCTTCAGGTAGCTGGTCATGTGGCTCGGACCCTCCCTTGACCTCTCCTCCCCTGGCAGGTTGCTAGCCATGTGAGTTAGACCCCTTAGAGGGGGAACAAACAAGGTGCCTGAGAATAGCCCCTTAGGATTAAGTCACAGGACAATGAGGTTCTGACCCACATCAAATGCATCTAGGCTTCAGTTGTGCTTCAGCTCCAGGCCCAGAAAAGCATTAAAATCAGACAAGCAACACCAGGACTGACCTCAGCACCAGCTGCATTGACTAATGACCCCTGACCTGGTGTCTAACAGTGAGACCACAATACTGAAAGGACACACCTCGGAAGCTGATGAATATTCTATTGAGATCCTCCCCCCTGAAACCTCCCTTAAAATCTCCACCATTAAAAGCCTTTAGGACAGAGGACACATCCAACTCTCCCTTCCTGGAGCAGGCCTGCATCTTTCCCTCCCTTCCTAAGGGATGTTACCTCCAGAGCCCATTTCTTCCACTGCTCAATTCTTCTACCTCTGTGACTTTCTAAACATACTCTCTCATAGTGTGAGTCTCACCTCTGAATTCTTTCCTAGCCTGGACTCAAGTACTGAGGTTGCTCAACCAAGGTCACGTCTGACCCCACAGGTCTAACACCTGGTGGTGGTCTCACCACTGCCAACACAATGACATTTTAAATTGTTGAACTAACAATGTCTTCTCTTATTTTCATTTAACTTTTCTTTTAACAAGTAGAAAGTGTGTGTAGATTCATCACATTTATGTGCTATATATGTGATAAATGTAGATATGTAAATATAATTCTAGTTGTTTTCTATTAGATGAGATTTTACTAATTATGTTTATTTAAAGAAGTCCTAGTAGTCAAATAAATATTGAGGAAAAGATTTACAACATGAAAAACAGAGGCTTGAAGACAGTGTCCATTGCAGGAGTCAATGACAACTACAGCTGTCATTTTCCAGCAAGGTAGTTACTTGGTAGAATTAATGTCAAAACACAAGAAGATTTTCTTTAAAATGTAATATCTTGAATATCTGATTAGCCATTATTTTAAAATTCATTAAGAAATTATAAAAAATAATGGTGGCTTAATATTAACAATTTATCTGGTTTTCTAGTACATAAATATTTCAAAATTAGTAAGACCAACAATGCATATCACCTAATGTGCTTATTTGGGAGTTAATTGACTGCACAGTAGATTATAATAATGCATATAAATTATTTCCTGGAATGGAAAACTGAGGTGAATAAATGACCAATTTCCCCCTTCCTCTGTGTAGACTAGTTCTTGCCAACAGGCAAAAAATGTAAAAATGATAAGGGAAACAAAAAACAAGGCTAAGTTTAATCTTCTTCAGTAGGTCTCATAAACAGCACTAGGAAATAAGAGGCTAATTTTTTTAAATGATAAAGGTTTGGTTAGTAATTCAATGAAATGTAATGAGGGAAGAAAACAAATACCATCTTTTCTTATACTTATAAAATTACTCTGCTTACTTATACAGTTGTTTATTCTGTTTTGCAGATATTTTACAGCTAAAGTGCATGGGGTGGAGAGGGTGGTATTACTGGAATTACAATGCGCCCCTATAAGTTGTACCTTAGACACTTAAATGGTTCCTTGTGAAGAAATGGTTCCTGGCTCAAGAGGTATAAGAGGTTTTCAATTCTGCCCTCCTAACTTTTTAATTTTACATTTTATCTGTTTGGTTTTACTAACGTAACCATTCCTTTCTAAATAAACCTCCTGGGATTCCTGAGATTGACCTGGGATTGTTGAGACATAAGGTTAAGAAAATCCGCTGTATTATTGATAAACATAGGGCATGTCTAACCTGCAGGGGCAATAAAGCCTTAGGACAGAGCTGGGCATGTCTAGCTACAGGCTGCATCCAGCCTCAGGGTCTGCATCCAGACTCATGTCCATCCAGGCGGCAGGTCAACAAGTGCTGCTACATTTAATGTCCCCGTTTTTCTCTGAGTCTGCTTTCCCCCCTAACACCCAGTGCCTCCACTGGTTAGCTGTATATCAAAGCAATTTTAGTTTACTCTTTGTTACCCTTATTTAATAGCTGTATTTTCCCTACTTACCTAAAAAAGCAGTCCAATTAAATAATGCTTTTTTTTGCTTGTGCTAGGCCTATTTAACTCAGAAGGAAAAGAAAAAAGAGAAGTTCCAGATTTGAATATATTGTGTTATTTTTTATTGTTCAGACTAATTTACTCATCTGAAGGAAGCATTAAATCACCACATTTGGAGTTCTTTTTTCTTGCTCACAATATATATTCATGAAGAAATATACCTGCTTATGTTTGGAACAGGTATAATTTGATATCAAATGTCTTACTTTCTTACTTTGTGTTAAGTCATACACTAATAAAAATAGTTGTGCTCCCTGAATGCCAGGCACTGTTCATATTTTCTCTCTAATTCTACAAAAGTTCAGGTCGCTACTGAGTTGAGCTATCATAGGGTGGGAGAGGCAAAATAAATGACTTGCTCAAGGTCACATCATTAGCAAATGAAGAATAGGAGATGAAATTCTAAATGGTTGCTCTTTCCATTATAGGAAGCTAAAAAAAAAAAAAAAGCAGGTTGTCTTATTTTCTATTCCTGAAGGTTATATTTAGAACTGTAATTGATATTACTGCTTTACAACTCTCTTCCTAAATCAAAGAAAGCCCTGAAATGTAATAAGAATTAAAGAGCCAGATGCTAGTATCTATGGGAACTTACTAATTATGACAAAAGTAGAATTTCATTCACGGGAAAAGGACTCCTGGCATAATTAGAGAAATAAAGCTAGATTACTACCTCAAATCATGCACACATACATGGTTTTATAATAAATGGAGAAAAAAAATCCCAAAATATGTAAGATGACCTATATAGGAGAATATTTTTATAACCTTAGGATGATATAGATCTCCTTAAAAAATATAAGAAACCTCAAATCATAAGGGGTAAAAGATAAACATATCTAACTAAATAAAAATAGAACTTTATATGCCAAAGATCATGCAAAGTTAAATGACAAAAAGTAAATATGTAACACAGAACACACAACATTTTAAATCCCATATAAACAAATTTTTAAAACCACAGTAAAACAGACAAAGGATAAGAATAAGCAAAGTCATCTAAGATGAAATGTAAATGCTAATCAAAATATCAGAACAAAACTGCTCAATTTCACTCATAAGGAGAAAAAAACCCAGCAATGACATGCCATTTTTCATCACGTGGGCAAATATTTTAAAAGTGGTCACATGCACTAAGATTAAAAATACATATTCCCCATAACTTGTAATTCTTCTTTTGGATATCTACACAAATAAAAGCAACAGTATATATAATATATTAGTTGCAGCATTATAAACAATTTGAATATCTATCTAACATGGCAATATTTAAACAAACTAAGGACTCTCCATACTACATGTACAATTTAAGAACTGTGTAGATATTAAAAAGAATGAACTGGGCCTTTATCTGTTGCCTCAGAAGGACCATTAAATGTAATTAAGTGAAAAAGCCAGTTGAAGAGCTGAATTAAACACAACAAAATAATAAAATTTAACAAACAAACATCTACATGGGTTTGAGCATGAAGAAAATAGGGACACAGCAGATCAGAAAGACTGGTTAGCACAGGAGGGTGGGATCAAGGAAGGGATGGAGATATTATCTACACCCTTAGATTATCTCTTTATATTTTCAATTTTTATAAGCATATGATTTTTAAAATTAAAATCTAATTCAGAAAATTAAGAAGATATAAAAGAAAAAAAGGGCTAAAGAAATAAAATATTGTTTAAGTGCTACCAGGGCAGATCCTGCTAAGGAAACAGTCTGGTTGCTGGAAAATGGTATTCTGATTGACAGGAGAATTGATATTTTTGCTTTTTTGAAGCTATTAAAGTACTAGGAGTGCCCTTCTAGTAGTTGCTAGATGGGGTGCTGCCTGATTCATGAATCACCTAATCAAGCGAATCAGATCTTCCGAAAGTAAGTAAGTAAGTAAGTAAAATACTTTACAGGGATTCAATAACATTCTAATGACCTGGAAAGACCCATTCTAACAATGAGTAACAGCCCTTAGCAGATTTAAAGTATACAGCATTCCTAAGGGTCTGCAGAAAAGGTGCTCTGGAATATAAACGGGTGTAAACTAATGGGAGAGCAATTTAACAATATTCCCCCGCCCAAATTAAATATGTAGCTACCCATGAGCCCATCAGTTCTAACATTGAGACTTTGGATATACTTGGAAAAGTACACAAAACCAACCCATTATCCTCAACTGGAAATGAACTGACATCCATCAACGAGGAACCACTTAAATAAATATATTACATACATTTATATAATAAAATTCCATGCAAATGCTAGAAAGGATTGAAGTAAATCCACATACACGGAAGTGTAATTGTCGTAAGTGTTTCCCTCCACGTCCTGTGTGGTTCAGGGTTCGGGTCTGGAAGAGGAGCCGCACACAAATGAAATAGAAAAGACACTAGATAATTTGGGAATATTGGGGGACCAGGCGGCAAGTCCAACTCAAGAGGAAGGACTTCCACTGTGCTCAGGCCTCACCAAGCTTTTATAGTGAGAGGTAAACAAGGTAGTGGTTACCATAGTTACACAGTTCTTATGAGTTTCACTTGTTTACACTGTTCTTGTAAGTTTCACTTGTTTACACCATGGTTATACTTCCTGCACTTCCCCAGCCCATTAGATTCCCAGATAAGATCTAGGAGTGTTATAAGGTCAAGCCTAATTATGCTTAGAGGACTGTGCCCTCCAAGCTAGGGCTTATTTGTGACTTTGCCAGCAAGTCAGTCGGAGGCTTAACCCTATATCAGTTTCCCACATGTAATAATCTCTAAGAAAGATTATTCAGGAAAATAGAGCAAGATAGTTATTTTTAAAAAGACATATGCTGGAGCATGCAGAAAACTGTTTCCTTGAAGTATAATCCAAAAACATAATTTCAGAGAAAGGATAAATAGTTGGGGAAAGGGACTAGACATTTGTAGGGTGGCTTACTTCTATTTTACACATTTTAGGTGAATATTTAATTTCTTTTACCTTGAGTATTCATTAGCTATTAATTTTTGTAAATAAAAGTTACTTATTCATGTAAAACCACACTAAACCCCTATTTTTTACTATTAGCTAAATGCTCTAATTCTGACCTATTAAAGGAAAGGTTGTGAGAATTAGTTTTTATGAAGGGCATGAAATACCTGACAACAGTAATAAATATCTTGTTTGAAAATATATGCTGTATAATGAAGCAACTGATTTAATGGATTCTACTGCATTGTACACATTTATTAAAACTTTGCAGGACTTTTTAATAAAGAATTGGTATTTTTCGAAATGTGCTTTACAGGTGCTTATATAGTTTTAATTTCCTTCCATAAAATGCTAAGAAGGAACTTCTGCTCATGCAACATAAAATCTACATAATCTTTGTTAAAATTCTATATATCAACATACTTTTTGGAAATAAAACATGGAAGACAACCCTTAACCTTAACTTTAAATTTTAAATCATGGCAGGGCTGAATCACTTAGATACTATATAGCAGATAGTAAATTTTTCATTTCAGAAACTAATATTAGTTTGAAGAGAGTAGTCATTTATTGTGTAATATAATTTTGATTAGGTATTCAAAGTAGAAATGATATTTAAAGTCATAGATAATTATATGTACTAGAGGCCAGGTGCATGAATTTGTGCACAGGTGGGGTTCTGCCGGCCTGGCCCCAATCGGGTGGATCAGGGCAGGGCCTGTGGGGAGGAGACGGTGGAGGTTGGCGGGCCAGCCCGCCCCGACTGGGGCAATCAGGGCCGGGCTAGCTGGGGGGGAGGGGTTGGAGGTGATTGGCCGGTGGGACCTGCTCCTGATTGATGTTGGGGGGCCAACTGGGAGCAGGACCAGCAGTGGGGAGGAGCTGCAGGTGATGGGCCGGCTGGCCCCACCCATGAATGGGGTAGAGGGGCTGATCAGGGGCCAGTAGCCTGGGCAGGGGTTGTAGGTGATTGGCCTGCTGGCCCGCCCTGATTGGTGTGGGGGGTGGGGGAGGCGATCAGGGATGGCCATTTTGGGCTGATGGGGTGGTGATGGCCCATCATCAGGGGTGGGCCCAGCTGGGGGAAGGGTCTGCAGGAGGTTGGCTGGCTGGCCCCACTCCCTATTGAGGTAGGGGGATGATTGGGGACAGGGCTGCTGGCCGATGTGGGGTGGGGCCAACTGGGGGGCAGGGCACAGGGACTTGGCCGGTTGCCCCGCCCTCTATCAGGGTGGGAGAGGCTGATCAGGGGTGGGGCTGGCCAGGGACAGGGGCTGTGGGAGGTTGGCCAGTCGGCCCCACCCCCAATTGGGCAGTTCGCTGGCTGCAGTGAGCATCATAGCAACTGGTCATTCTGGTTGTTAGGGCATTATGGTTGCTGGCTTTATATCTATATCTATATTTAAATATAGATATAGATATATAGAGGCCCGAGGCATGAAATTCGTGTGTGTGTGTGTGGTCCCTCAAGGGATGTCTGACTGCCCTAAACCGGCAGTCAGACATCTCTCTTGCAATCTGGGACCGCTGGCTCCTAACCACTCACCTACCTGCCAGCCTGATTGCTCCTAACTGCTCTCCCCTGCCAGCCTGATCACCCCTAACTGCCTCTGCCTCGTCCCCGCCACCGTGGCTTTGTCCAGAAGGACGTCTGGAAGATGTCTGGTCTAATTAGCAAGCATATTTCCTTTTTATTAGTATAGTTAAAATGTATTTTTGTGGCAAAATATATATAACACCAAATTTACCATTTTAACAATTTTTAAGTGTACAGTTTAGTGACAATAAGTACACTCACACTATTGTGCAACCATCCCCAATATCCATCTCTGCAACTTTTTCAACTTCTCAAATCAAATGTCATACACATTAAATAAGATTTCCCAATTTCTCCCTCCACCAAGCCTCTAGTAACTGCCATTTTATATTCTGTCTCTATGAATTTGACCTCTCTAGGTACCTCATATGAGTGGAATCATACAATTTATCTTTTTATAACTGTCTTTTTTCAGTTAGCATAGTGTTTTCAAGCTTCATCTATATTGTAGCATGGTCAGAATTTCCTTCCTTTTTTAATAATATTCTACTGCATTTATATACCACAACTTGTTTTTACATTCATCCATTAATGATTACGTAGGGTTGCTTCAATATAGTTTTTTAAAACTCAATATTATGTATCAAACTTAAGCCAAATTCTCCAACAAAACAAATCCTGAAAATATTTATACTTTCTTCTCTAATAGTTTCTTCTCCTGTTAAAATACTATTAATTTTCACAAAATCAGTAGTGAAAGGTCTTATCTACAAATATAAAACCAGAATTATGACTTTCCCTCCAACAATTTAAAGGACTGACTTTATTACTGATTTGTTTGTTTAAACTTTGAGTGTCTACTATGTGCCAGACACTGTGGTGGGCAGAAATGAAGTGAGAGAGAGAGAGAGAAGGTGGGTGGAGAAGAGGGAGAGAGAGAGAGAGAGAGCGAGAGAGAGAGAGAGAGAGAAAGGAATGCATGAGCTCCACAATCAGACCCAGAAAGTCTGTGTGTGTGTGTGTAGGGTCACAGGAGCAGAGTGATCTATATCTTACATGAAGTTTTTCCTCAAGACAGTAGGGAATTGAATTAAAACATTCCAGCTTAAATATAAAGATAAATTCCCATCTTAAAATGCCAAATAAACTCAGGTAAGCAGAAAGTTTGGGAACATGAAAAGCTGAGTGGTGCTGATGAGACCCTATGGTTTGGCATCGATTTCCTATTCTCCTGGTACAACAAGACAAACACCATCTGGCTCACTAATTGTTGGGTCTCCAAGGTGTGGGGCTTTAATGAACTTTCAAGTTTCATAAAAACTTCTCATCACAGGTCTTTGTTCTAATATCCTAGAGAGGGTGTTGGCAAACTTTTTCTAAAAACGGCTGGGTAATAAATATTTGGGGCTTTGTAGACGATAAGACAGGTCGTTGTCATAACCAGCTACCTTGCCCTTGGTAGTGTGAAAGCAGTGGTAAACAGCAACATAAATGAACGTGCGTGTACAACCAAATTTTACATATAAACATTGAAATTTGAATTTCATCTAATTTTCAGGTGTCATGAAACAGTTGTCTTCTGATTATTTTTAAACCATTAAAAATGTAAAAAAATATTCTTATCTTGTAGGCTGTAAAAAAAAAAAACAGGTAGAGGGCCAGATTTGGTCTGTGGGCCAGAGTTTGCTGACCCAGGTCCTAGAATTTAAAAACTTGCAAGCCTCTTTAAAGGCATATGATTTGAGGAACAACAGAACAAAGATGGAAGGATTATAGGATTTGGGGTCCAACCTGGATCTGAATCTAGGCTTTTCCACTTGCTAGTTGCATAATATTGGACAAATCACAGATACATTTAAAGAATTATAATGATACTAGTAGTAGTAGCTATTAATTATTAGGTGCTGACTATAAGCCAGATAACTGTATAACACTTTCTCTGCATATCATAAATGGTGATTACAACCAATACCCAGTGAATGACTTCTATGTGCTAAGCACCTCTTATTTAATTTCTATAACCACTCCATCAGACACGTATTATTATTCTCATTTCTGAGATGTTGATCGTGAGTGTCCCAGGTCACACACCTGGAAGATGGCCAATAAGGATGTGAAGTTGGTGCTCTTTATCACTGTCTCAGCCTTACACCATGACTTCCAGAGCATGGCAATGAAACTGATTTCAAGGTGACAAGAGAAAGATAACAGTCTCTTAAATATATATAAGCCCAAACAATCCATCAAAGGTCGCACTGTCTGGCTTGTTATTTTACTCTGATGTGATTAGCCTCTTCAATTTAATAACTGGGACTCAGAAGCCTTTCTTTGGCATTACCTAAATAAGATGGCACTGCTAAATAGTACCCTGATGGTCTCAAACAACTAACAGTTTCTAAAGTTCCAGGGAAGCAGCTGCAGATGGAGAGAATCTAGCTTGCAGTTTTTTAGAGATTATCTTCTCCATAGTTTCCATTCCAATAAACAGTGTCTTCTATGACATTCAGCTCATTTTACAGCGAGACAGTGATGCCTTTGCTGGATCTCAAGATTCTTCAGATCACAAAGCAGAACCCGTAAGTGAGGTCAGAAAAAGAAGACGAGCCATAGTACTCCATTTATCTTTCTGGATTTCTTCATTCTGAATTTTCTATGAGGATTTCTGTTTTTAAACTCATCACTGTTAATATATCTGATTGAGAAAGGAGCTAAACAAGTCCCAGGTGAGACTGCACCATAGCAACAGGCTTGCCATGAATTCCTTAGGGAGCAGAATTTACAGAAGTATTTGATTGCCTATTCACACTCTTGATTACAACATACTGAGCTGTTAAACTAAATTGTATGCCATTAGTGATTGAAGGAACTTTAAAAACTAAACTAACCTGTGTGAAGATATTTTCCATACATACTTTCATATTTAAATGTGTTTAATTGTATGTAGCCCATTTCCCTTTTATTTAGAAAACTAGAGACCTGGTGCACGAAATTCATGCAGGGAGAGTGGGGGATGTCCCTCAGCCCAGCCTGCGCCCTCTCACAATCCAGGATCCCTTGGGTAGGGTCCCTAGGCCTGGCTAACAATCAGGGCCTATTGGGGCTTTCCTTCCCCCGACTGCCGGACACTGGACCTGCCCCTGCCCCCACCATTGCTTGACATCTGTGAGGCACGGTCCCTCTCCCCCACCACTGGTCGCCTCCCTCTGCGGATGACAGGTGTGGGGTGCAATTGCTTGACTGGCCTGGGCCTCCCTCTGTGGGGCGAACACTGGCCGGCCCCGCACATCTGCCACAGTGTCACTGGCTGGTGGCCTGGGCTGCCCTCTGAGGGATGATTATGGGACAATGGTGGGACCCTCGACCAATTGCATCACACCTGCCTTGGCCAGCCTGGTGCCAGTGCATATCATAGCGTGGTCATCCGGATGGTTGTTCTGGTGTTCAGTATATTTTCATACTACGCTTTTATTATTGTAGACAAGAGATACATCTTTAAACTATTTCAGAACTTGCCAATGTCAGTGTAGTAACATAATAAATGAGGTCCTGCCCTTTATCACAGATGAACATTGAATCTTTATTCTGGTTCATAAATATTTGCTCAATCTTCCATTGTGATTATGACAATACAAATGTACAGTCCTTAGAATTTGATCAGAATCATTAAGGTGCCTTGAGTTAGATAAACAGTGACCAATATAACCATAGAAAAAGAATTTGAAGTTAAAACAATCTCACACTTACAGATTTTACTTGGAGCAGGCCTATTGCTCAATTGGGATAACATATAGATAACAAAAATAGGCCACAGAGAAAAAAAAGTAGTTTATGCCTATGGATTATCAGAAAAGTCAACTATCCTACATATTATGTCATGACCAAAGGAAAGACTAGGTGAAAATACAGATGGTGGGGGAAAATCTTTCACAACCATCAGAAAATTAGCTCAAGACAAATCCAGATGAGTGTAAATTATTGCCATCCATCTTCAGGTCCAAATATTTGGCTGTAAATTGTGCTGAAGATAAAAGAGGACATTTCACAAATATTCAAATGAAAGGACAGAAGAGCATTCATGAGGAGTTATTTTTATTTCTATTATTTATGCCATTAGAGATAGCCAATGGTTTGGATCTAATCCAAATTATTTACATTTGGTTTGTAATGCATGATATGATGTGTCTATAGCAGATTTGCCTTTCTTATTATGTATTGCTCTATTGTTAAAAATCAGTTTACATGTCCTTAATAAACACCTCCGGTATGGAAAAAGTTGTGTCCCAGAAGTCAGCAGGGCAGGACAGCTGGCTCACAATTACAAATCCACCAGACAGCCTCCACAGAAGAAAAAGTAACTGCATAATCTCAAACCATAATTACTTTATAAACACTTAAATTTTATATAAGATTAGCAAACGTCACTTCTTTCTTTTCTCCCATTTTTGCTGATGTTATATATATTTGGCCTTCGTAGGAAGATTGAGAAGCTCCTTGAACTACCTAGAGCAAAATTAGAAATTATCATTTCATTAAATAAGCCATGTACTTATATTTAATTGATTAGACATGGTTTCTAAGAGATAATTTCCTTAGAATCTATTCATACAATTAGAATATTCAGGACTATTTCTTGCAAGCAAGGAAACAGAAAATAATAATACAAGGAAACACCTGTTGCTTTAGCCTCCTAGCAAGTTTTTACCTTTCTTCTAGATATGGCATTCAGATTTTCCTGTAGGAAGTCCTACCTTCACTATCCTTGACAATGTGAGTTTGGTATATTAAGAATAGGATTGGCCAAGGTAGAGAGCTGGGCGGATACTGAAGTTACCGAGAGACTCATGGTGGAGGTGATTTGGAGAAGTGGCTATGAACTGGGAGTTGAGACTTCAGCAGGGGTCCTCAAACTTTTTAAACAGGGGGCCAGTTCACTGTCCCTCAGACCGTTGGAGGGCCGGACTATAATTTAAAAAAAAAACTATGAACAAATTCCTATGTATACTGCACATATCTTATTTTGAAGTAAAAAAAAACAAAACGGGAACAAATACAATATTTGTATTTGCATGTGGCCCGGGACATAGTTTGCACGGGACATAGTTTGAGGACCCTGCTTCAGGGGAAAATACTGAGTAACCAGCGCCATGATGAATGACAGCAATGAAAGTCACAAAGGAGCGAAACTTGTGCAGGGTGCACATATGTAAATGACTGGGGAGGAAGAAGAATAATGACCCTATTTTCTGGGTTCTAAAAACCCAGATGCCCCTAGAGCAGTGATGGCGAACCTTTTGAGCTCGGCGTGTCAGCATTTTGAAAAACCCTAACTTAACTCTGGTGCCGTGTCACATATAGAAATTTTTTGATATTTGCAACCATAGTAAAACACAGACTTATATTTTTGATATTTATTTTATATATTTAAATGCCATTTAACAAAGAAAAATCAACCAAAAAAATGAGTTCACGTGTCACCTCTGACACGCGTCCATCACTGCCCTAGAGTGAGTTTCAGGGGATGTGGAGAAGGAAAGAAGGAAAGAGCTGAGGAGGTTGAGGATGTGGGGTTAGTGGCTGACCTTATTCCAGGGGACATGGAAAAGAGTTTGGGAGGGAGTATGGAGAGAATGGGAAACAGACTGGACAAAAGGATTAACAGAAAGATGGGGATGGGGAGATTGGCAGCTAACAGGATAACCAGGCAGCATGGACTTCTGGTGATGAATTAAATAAAGACAATGTGAGATGTGAGAGACTGGGTCTATAGAAGCAGGCTAGAAACTTGTGGATTGTGAGAGGGAGGGGGATGTGGATAGCTGAATATACCCATCCTGTTGAGTTTCAGGTTCAGGTATGGTGGGTGCTCCAGGTTTTAGAAGGTGTTAGGCCTCAGAGGGTAAAGTGGCAGTCACCTGTCCCTCCATGTGACAGATCTTACACCCAACGTTCAGGTAGTCACAGCCTCGCACAATGTGATCAGGCAACTGTCTGCAGACTACTGGACTTAGGGGACAAAAGAAAACCCTACTCTTAATATTCCAATGTGGCAGCCCAGGCAGCAACTCCTTATTGTCTCACTGTCTGACTTACTGAACCCAGATAAAATCCTGCAGACTACCAAATGCAGCACCACTAGAAGTGAGAAATCAAGGCAGGCAGAATTGGAGGAAGAACAGAGAGAAACCACAGGTCTGATCATGGAGGTATTTGGAGGCCCTTATAAGAACAATGCCTTCTAGTGTGGAAATGAGAAATCATGGGAAGATTTGGGCAGCAGAGTGGCCAAATTTATTTCAATTTTAACAGGGAAATCTTGAGACTAGACCAGGGGTGGGCAAACTTTTGACTCGAGGGCCACAATGGGTTCTTAAACTGGACCGGAGGACCGGAACAAAAGCATGGATGGAGTGTTTGTGTGAACTAATATAAATTCAAAGTAAACATCATTACATAAAAGGGTACGGTCTTTTTTTTTTTTTAGTTTTATTCATTTCAAACGGGCCGGAAGTTTGCCCACGGCTGGACTAGACTATAAATGGGAAAGGATAAAAGCAGGAAGAAGAGTTAGGAGGCTTCTGTGAACAAAGGTGGATGAGGGTGGATTATGGACATGTAGTGGTTGGACAATGAGGTTAGAGAGCAGTTGGATTCTGGACATTTAAAAATTTTTTAAATATATTTTTTATTGATTTCAGAGAGGAAGGGAGAGAATGAGAGAGACAGAAACATCAATGATGAGAGGGAATCATTGATTGGCTGCCTCCTGCATGCCCCCCACTGGGGACGAAGCCCGCAACCTAGGCATGTGTCCTTGACCAGAATCAAACCCGGGACCCTTCAGTCTGTAGGCCGATGCTCTATCCACTAAGCAAACCGGCTAGGGTTGGACATGTTTTAATGATAGATGCCCATGGGTCTTCTTTAGTTCAAAAACTTTCCTACCTCAGCATAAAGGGAGGAATAGAAAGAAATATTCATTCTTCATGTTTTAGCTTAAATGTTATCTCTTTGAAAAAGGCCTTACCTGAACCCCCATTTTTAAAGTAGGCTTCCCTTGATAATCTCCTATAATATCCATTCTTTTCCATTCACACGCTTCTCCAAATCAATTCATATATGTAATATACTTTTTAAAAATGTACTTGTTTAATATGTGCCTTTCCCCAACAGATTATTAGTTCAACATGGTCAAAAACCATGAAAAGAGATAAAGCAAGGGAATCACCATTAAATCAGTTAATGAGCTAAATTCCAATGATTAAGATTGCTAAATCGGAGCTGCAAGCACCTACAAGCTCCATGAGGGTAAGGACCATTCATTTTTAATTTTACTTCATCACTGTGTTCTTTCCAGTACTCTACTAGGCCTATGTTGAAAAAATGAATATAAATATCAATATGCTTTTTTACTTAAAACCACTGTCTAATACTGCCATTTAACTGTCATTTTTTAAAATTTTATAATGACATTTTTTTATTCATCAAATCCAAGTCCAATCTCCCATGGTAATTTTAGGGATGCAAACACTGGAATCACAGCTGAGATCATATTCCAGGCTTACCCTTTGCTTGCCATGCAACCTCTAAGAAGTTACTTAACTCAAAACCCTTAATTTCATCAAATATACAACAGGGCTAACAACAATTTCAATGTGATGTCATTATAAAATTACAGCTAAAATGGTTAATTTGAGCTATGAAAGGCTCTATACTTTTATCGTTATCATCATGATCACCATCATTATTATTGTCAAGTTTGTTACTCTTCAAATATTAGTTCTTAAAAAAAGACTATGAAATATGAAGCAGGAAATTGTTAAATATGTTGGCCTGTCAATTGCTGGTAGAACTGCTACCACCCAATAGAGGTAGTACACTCACAGGTTCAGATCTTATATTTGAGAGCAGTTGGATTGGGATGGTTTTTAGAGATGATGGTTTTAAGGAACAGACTGGGAAATCTACTACATCAAAGTTACCTAAGTTGCTATTTAACAAAAACAAAGTCATATACACTTGCACAGAAGATACAAACAGGCCACATGGCAATGGCAGAGTTAGGACATAATAAAGTCAGGTCTGCCCATACCAGGTAAAGGTTTCTCATGTGACCTTTAGTCTCTTAATTCAGAGAATCATTTTACATCTTAATAAGTAAAGTCCATATCTGACTGAAGCAGCTAAGATAATGTCGATGTCTATTTTTTTAAATTGATTTTAGAGACAGAAGAAGGGAGAGGGAAAGGGGCGGGGGGGGGGACATTGATGTTAGAGGGTAATATCAATCAGCTGCCTCCTTCCCGATTCCTACCGGGGATCAAGCTGGCAACCCGGGCATGTGCCCTGAGAATCTAACCGGCTTTGGTGCTCAGGATGACACTCAACCAACTGGGCCACACAGGCCAGAGCCAATTTCAATGCCTTTTATAGCTCTTTCGTCACTTATATCTAAAGTCCTCATAGGGTAACTGCAAATCAAAGTAACAGTAACAATATTTCTACTCAAGATAAAAGAACAGGCAATGAATTCCTTGAAAAATGAATGCAGATTGTCAGATAATGTAATATATGTATCAAAACCAGGCATCGCATTTTTAAAATCAGTAACACAGAGAAATTTCTAATTTTTTTTACAAAAGGGAAAAATATCTAAAAGTACAATCAGTTATTTCCTCAAAATGTTTGATGGTTCCTAGCAGTAACCTGGGATAAATCAAACTGAAATGAAAAATAAAGCAAACATTTAATAATGGCTAAATGTAAAAGGGCCACTGTGTTAGTTTCTTATGTTGCTGTAACAGATTACCATAAACCTGATGGCTTAAAACAACATAACTTTATTACCTCACAGTTCTAAAGACATGAATTTCAAAATAAATTTCACTGGGCCAACATCAAGGTGTCCATAGGGCCACACCACCTCCGGAGTTTCCAGAGGAACACTGCCTCTACAGCTTCCTGGTTGCTGCCAGCATTCCTTGGTTTGTGGTCTCATCACTCCAACCTCAGTCTCCACCTTCACATTTCCTTCTCTCAGTGCATATCAAATCTTACTCTGCTTCTCTCTTATAATGGACACTTGTGATGGCACTTAGCTTTCATCTGGATAATCCAGGATAATTTATCCATCTCAAGACCCCTAATCACATCTGCAAAGTCACTTTTTCCAAACAAAGTAACATTTACAAGTTCCAGGAATAAGGACCTGATGTTTAAGGGGTGAGGAGGTGGGGTGGTTGGAGCAGACACCATTATTATGCCTTATCCTTCAGCCTTCAAAGATTCACATCTGTCCAATGTGCAAAATACATGCACCCTTATCTTAACATCCCCAAAAGTCTTCTAGCATCAACTAAAAGAACTAAATCTCATGTAAATCTCTTCAGCTCAGAAGTCCCAAATCTCATCATTTAAATATCTAAATCAGGTATGGGAGCGACTCTGGGTGTGATCCATCCTATAGCAAAATTCCTCTCCACCTGTTGATCTGTGAAACCAGAAGTCAAGTTATCTGCTTCCAAAGAAAGATGGTGAGGCAGACGTAGAACAGCAGTTATGACAGCCCCATTCCAAAAGAGAGGAAAGGAAAGGCAAAAGAGTCACCTAGTACATTCAAAATTCATTAGGATAAGGTTTCAAGACCTGGGAATATTACTGGGGCATGAGGCTCTACTCCTTTTGAGTCATTTTTCCTTGTTCTGAAAGGTTTGCATATATTTGCATTGTAGTAGTTTTATAAGCCTGTTTATGCCTAGAATTTTGGATGATTTCTTACAATTCATTCTGTCTATGCCCCTTTCAGTCAAGCTGGCATTGTTTCTGCTGATATAAATTTTCAAAAACCTGTGGGTCTCCTGTGTATGGATACCACTAAACAAGAGAGTTCTCCACAGATCTTTCCTGGATAATCCCATCTTCATTTCTGTTTCTGATGAGATGGATGAGGGGATCCAAGAGTCACATACCCAATTTCTTTAGCACTAAACACTGTCAGCTACAACTTGGGCTTCTCTCCTCCAGAACACACTCTCCTAAGAATGAAGTTCCTAATTTTAGTGTCTATGGCAATCTGGGTAGGCTGAGAATTTTCCAAATTACCTAGTTGTGCTTCTTTTTGGCTTGAAGAGTTCTATCCTTAACTTATGTGTTTCCTCTCACATTTTACAAGCAGCAAGAAGAAATCAGGCCACTCTTTCAGCACTTTGCTTGGAAATTTCTTTAGCTAAACATCCAAGTTTATTGCTTACATGCTTTCCACACAACTGTGGGAGACAACTCAACTGAGTTTCCTCCCACTATATAACAAGGATCCCTCTTCCTCTATTTTCCAATTTCATATTCCTCATCTCCTTCTGAGCTCTCACTGGAAGCAACTTGAACAGTCCCTATTTCTACCAACAGTCTGTTTAAAGCAATCTCGTGGGGTTTTTTTTTTCTATCGTGGACCCCATAATTCTTCTACTAATTATCCAATTCCAAAGCCACTTCCCCATTTTTAGGTATTTATTAAATCAATGTCCTACCTCCGGGTATCAAAACCCATGACAAACCACTGCAAACCTGGGGGGTCAAAACAACAGAGATTTATACTCTCACAGCTTTGGAGGCCGGAAATGTGAATTAGTTGCACTTGACTAAAACCAAGGCTGTCATCTGGGGTGTATTCATTCTGGAGGTTGGAGGGAAGCATGTTTCTTTATCTCTTACAGCTTCTGGGGGTTGGTGGCACACCTTGGCTTGTGATCACATCCCTGCAATTTTTGTCTCCACCTCACGCTGCCATCTCTTCTGAACATGTGCCAAGTCCCCCTTTGCCTCTCTCTCTTATATGGACATTTCTGAAGGCATGTAGAGCTGACCTGGGTAATCCAGGATAAGCTCTCTCTCTCTCTCAAGGGTCTTAGCTTAATCACACCCATAAAGATCTCATTTCCAAATAAAGTAACATTTGAAGGCTCCAGTATTAGGACCTCATGTCCTTAAAGAGGAGATCATGACTTTGTCCACCGCAATTAGTATACAGGTGCAGCAAGACTACCATGTCTATAAAAAAGTGTTAAAATCTGGTTCTTTCAAAGTGACCATTCCTTACCTAACATTACAATAAAAAGCTGCAAACTTACTTTTCTGAAGCTATTATGTTAATGTAAGGCACTTATCCTGGTTTTTCCATTTACAGATAAATGTAATTAGTTTTGTAAACATAATTTAAAAATGAGGCTCATAGTACAGCAAGCATTAGTAAATTAGCAAATAGTGTATAAATAGCTGCAAAGATTTTTAAATAAAATTTCTGCAGAAAGGAAAAAAGACTTTAGAGACAGATACGCCTTTATTCTAGAAAACTACTCCTTAGGAAAATGCCCCCCACCCCCGCCCCCTTTAGGAGCTAGTGTGAATAAGTGGCTGGCATCTCTCTTTTAATTTTTTTTTTTTCTTTTTTATTTTTTTTATTTTTTTTTTAAATTTTCCAAAGGTGATCAA
>NW_006293776.1:2985160-2986628 GCF_000327345.1 Myotis davidii | reverse complement strand
ATTTTCTTGCATATATCTGTCCAATTTTCCCAACACCATTTATTGAAGAGACTATCTTGGCTCCATTGTATGTTCTTGCCTCCTTTGTCAAATATTAATTGAGCATATTGGTTTGGGCCAATTTCTGGGCTCTCTATTCTATTCCATTGATCTATATGGCATCTCTCTTTTAAAACCTAGTTCTGTTCAGTAGACACTTTCAGTCTCTGGGATAAAGGACCAAAGGTGATCAATACCAGGTGGGAGGATTCTGGCTGGGGTGGTTTTAGCAAAGCAGCAGGCAGCTAAAGCCCTGCCTGTTTGATCGATTACCTTGGAAGTGGCTTTGCCTCCCTGCTTACATTCCTGCGACAGGAAAGAAGGGAACATTTAGAGAAGCACTGGTGGTACTAAACAAATTAATGCCTTTTCTCTAACCCAGAAACAAACAATTTGGAGTTCTCTGTCTAGAGCTATAATGGCCAAATAAAAGCTGTCCTTGTTAATAGCTTTAATTAAGTGAATCCAACGACCACAGGCCTGGTGGGAATTTTAACAACAAGAAAAGATGTTCTTTTCCATTTGAGCCTATCAGGCAAACTAGAGTTACATTAGAAAATGATTATTAATACTTAAGTGGAAAAAAAAAAGAATGACAGCTAAGTAATTGTATTTGTAAAATGTTATTCTAAAAAATAATTATTCATGCAAGTCACTTTGAATATATAGCTGTATTTTTTGATATAAAAAAAGCATGGGTAAGCAGCAAAACAACCTATGCTGCTTTAATAGTCACATCTTTAAAAGGCCAGGTTGTTTTGACTGAAGTTCCCAATAGGGCGTCCCATTTGTTTTCTAGAAGTTTATAGTCTGTTCTTAAAGTACTCATCTTGCAAACCTAAACTAACAAAGTAGCAATAAATGTTGAATGCTTAGAACATAAGTGCCCAGTGTTGCATAAACTTTAAGATCTACAGCTAGAGAATTTAGAGTGAAGAGCATTTCGAACACTACTTTTCACTGGAACAGAGGCTGCCAGGAACTCTCCACTGGGTTGGAGAAGCAGACAGAGTCCATGAGTCTATCAAATTGAAAAGATCCCAGGCTGCCACTCCTGCTGACTGTGCAGCCAAAGAGGAGGGCGGGAGATCAGCCCTGCAGGTAGGCACAGCCATGGTGGCAAAGTGCTTGTGGGGCCACATTGCTTGTCCAAAGAGTCACATCCTCCTTTTGAAAAATCTTTTACAGCACATGTCCTGGGGTGATGAAATGCTCTATATCTTGAGTGTGGTTTCATGACTGTATTCAGTTGTCAAAACTCATAGAACTATTCACTGAAAGGGTATATTTTATTGTATGTAAATTATACATCAATAAACCTGCTTTAAAAACGTTAACACACATCTCCATCTTTTATTTTTAGGTTGTGACATTTTAACCTACACGTACCTTTCTTATAATTCTGGCAATACTGCTAGAGATTCACTTA
>NW_006293776.1:2978955-2984547 GCF_000327345.1 Myotis davidii | reverse complement strand
TCTTTGCCAATTTGCCCTAACAAATCCTACATAGGTCTGTATGGACACCTTAGAAATGTCTGTGCTCCTTCAGGAACCCCATCTGGGAATCAAAAAACTTACATTGTTCAAAACTTTAAAACAGATATTTGCACAAAGAGGCTAACAGGCAAATATGACTCAGCTAGGTAAGATGTAAAGGCATCTGCATGTTGTCAAGGTACAGAAATACAACAATCAAAAGTGTTGACATTGTTATGGCATCCAACATAATCTGAAAGGCAACCAACGTTTTTTGCTCCATCTTGGAAATCATGGTCCAGAGAGACTAGTTAGGAAATTTTATGCACAGAAATGGCAAGAGGGAAAGTATACTTAGCTTAGATCACTTGGTTTAGGTGGTCTGTGTTAGGTTTTTCTACTATAAAGTTGCTTTTTTCTCCTTTGTAATTAATAACATTTTATGAGGAGATACTTTGAGACTATGTAAATAAATTATGTAAATACCCTACTCATATTTACCCACTACTTTAATAACCATTGGTGATTGCCAAATATACTCCCCTCCCAATTCCATTATTTTAGGATTGATTTTCACAAGCAGACATACTGGATGATTATGAGGAAGGTAGTCTATCAATCACATCCTAAGGAATCCTGACCTGGTTTTTATCGGAGAGAAAGGCTGCCAATGTTCCACAGGAAAACTGTAGATAAATTAATGGAATGGGGTGGGGGTTAATTTTCTTTTCTTTTCATGGAAACATCTATTTCCAGTTATAAGAGGTGTTATTAAGAACACAATGATGCATTCCCTAAATCAGCGGTTCTCAACCTGTGGGTCGTGACCCCTTTGGGGGCCGAATGACCCTTTCACAGGGGTTGCCTAAATATACCCTGCATATCAGATATTTACTATCCGATTCATAACAGTAGCAAAATTACAGTTATGATGTAGCAACGAAAATAATTTTATGGTTGGGGGTCGCGACAACATGAGGAACTGTATTAAAGGGTCTCGGCATTAGGAAGGTTGAGAACCACTGCTAGATTAACCATATCTGTTTATTCAAAAGCCCACATAATCAAATGCATGAACTTTTCACACTAAGACAAAGATAAGCCAATGAGTTATCAAGGTTAAAACAAAAGAAAGATGAAATATGGACGACTTCAGAGGAGTGACTGCACCTAACTACCTGTGGGCACAGCAGTCCCCAGAGCAATAGCAAAGGGTGCAGGAAGCGTCTAAATCTCGACTGGGGGTGGGTGGGAGGGAATTCAACTAAAGCACCCACCCTTACAGGGATGTGAATGCAGGGCCACTCAAAATTTTCCCCAAAAACTGAGAAGTAGGACAATAAAATTTTAAAGGATTAAAAGGCAGACTATACTGAGTCAAGTTTATTTTTCAGATATGAAATAAAACAATCTTCCCCAGTAAAATATGCTTCTGGTACTCCTGACAACATAACATTTATGGAGTTGTATAACCTAAAGCAATTTCTTCAGCATTAACATAGCGCAACCAAATATAAATATTAAATTTTCCCACAGGGTTAAATTCTTACTTATCCACCTATTTTGTTTCTTCATAAGTAAATGTGAATGTAACTGTTTCAATCTTAAAATACTCCTGAAGCATATGATTCTATTTCCATAGCCTGGTCCTCAAATAGATGAGTAAAGTGTCATTTTATTAAAACTATCAATACAGTCTTCCTTAGTTTATTTCAATAAAATCATTTCCTATATAAAGTAATTGTCTGGATCCCTGCCTGCCATCCAAAGATTTTATCTGCAATTCCAGCCACGGTGCATTACACTGTACACATTCCTTTTCCCAGAAAAAAAGTGAGGATGGAAAAAAACTAAACCAAAAATTTAATATCCACCACTTCATGCAGCCGCAGCTAGACTAGAACTTCAGCCCTTGAGCCTCACTGGCTGACCTCCCAAGAGCTTCCATCTACTCCCAGCCAATCATTGTCACCTTATATCTATGGTTCACTCAGATATTTGTTCAAAACTATTTCTTGGGTGCCTCATACCAAGTTGGAAGTAAAATAAATGTCTACCAAAGAATCTGTGCTTTGCTAAAGCTCACAGTCTCGTTTCAGCTAAGTCATGTGGGATTAAAAAAAACCCAACCATATTAATACTTTTTACTTAAAGTTAACTTGGTCAAGTTATAACTTAGATACAATAAAACACACCTATTTAAAAAGTGTTGAGTTTGATCGGTTTTACTAAATGTACACAATGAATCCACAACTCAAAAATTAACTTAACTCTTTGTAGCACTTCCTTCCCCTACTCCTTGGCAACTGTGGATTCCCTTTCTGTTGTTATAGATGAATTTTTAATGTTCTAAAATTTTACATAAATGGAATAATGTAGTCTGTAGTCTTATATGTCTGACTTACTTAATTCAGCAAATTTTTGAGATTCATCCAAATTATATCAGTGATTTCCTTTTTTCTTGTTGAGCAGCATAGTATGGCATTAATTTTTTATTCATAAACCTCTTGATAGATAATTAAGTTGTTTTTAATTGGGGGGTATTGTACATAATGATATTATGAACATTCATATCAAGTATTTGTGTGGACATATGTATTTATTCATTATTGGGTTATACCCAGTAGAACTGCTGGGTCATATGATAAGCCTATAGTTAACTTTATAAGAAATTGCCAAGCTGTTTTTCCAACATGGCTGTATCCATCTTATACTTGCACAGGCAACAACAATAAATAAATAAAATTAAAAGAAGAAACAAACAAAAAAAGAGAGTGTAAAAAGTACCTTGGCAAAGGTCATACAAAAACAGGTCATGGACCAAATTTGGCTGTACTTTGCCAAATCCTGCTCTAGAGTTTCATATATATATGTATGTTTTCTTTGAAAAGAGTTGGTTTTCTTAAAAATATATTTTTATTGATTTCAGAGAGGAAAGAGACAGAAACATCAATGATGAGAGAGAATCATTGATAGGCTGCCTCCTGCATGCCCCACAGTGGGGATCAAGCTCGCAACACAAGCATGTGCCCTAACCAAGAACTGAACTGTGACCTCCTGGTTCATAGGTCAACTATCAACCACTGAACCATGCCGGATGGGTTAAAGAGTTTTAATTTTCCTTTCCAATTTGTGTGTCCTTTCTTTTTCATGACTTACTGCATTGGCCTAAATCTTAGAAGAAAAGTGTTTAGTCTTTTATCATAATAGAGGACCAGTGCATGAAATTCGTGCACAGGTAGTGTCCCTAGCGGCTGCCGGCAGGGGCCTCCCTTCCCCCGCTGCCAGCTGAGGCCTTTCTTCATTCCGTGCCGCCCCCTGGTGGTCAGCGCACATCACAGCGAGTGATTAGACTCCCGGTCAGCTGAACTCCCAAGGGAACACTTTGCACATGAGGCTTTTATATATATAGATTTAATTTATAATTCATAATATTTTAATTTAATCATTCACTATTATATTATATTTAATTAGCTTTAGGTTTTCCATAGGTACCTTTTATCATATTTTACTGAGAGTTCATGAATGAGTATTTAATTTTATCTAATGCTTTATCTATTGGGGTGATAACATGGGTTTTCTCTTTCTAGTAATATGGGAATTACCTTGCTTAATTTTCAAATTCTAAGCCAACCTTGCATTCTCAGAATAAACCACATGTAGTCATGAGAAATTAACTTTTTACATGTTGTTGGATTGTACTTGGTATTTTTCTGTAAAAAAATTTCTGCATTTATATTTATGAGACATTTTGACTTGCAATTTTCTTGAAATATAGCTGCAGCTGCTGGCTTTGGTGTAAGAGTAATGTTACATGTACTATTCAAATTTAAGGGATATTTTAGGTTCTTTCCTCCATTAGGCTGCTTTTCCTCTTTGAAATATGGAAAGAAATACAAACTGCATTTCACAAGTAATTCTCCTGATAAAATTCTAGAAACATACTTGCTATATATACCTTACTACTCTGATTTAATACTTACCATTTAAAAATGATTTAAGCCCTGATTGGGTGGCTGGCTCAGTTGGTTGGAGTATTGTCCCATACACCAAAAGGTTGCAGGTTCAATTCCTGATCAGGGCACATACTTAGGTTTCGGTTTCAATTTCCAGTTGGGGTGGGTACAGGAGGCAACCAGTAGATCTTTCTCTCTCACACTAATGTTTCTCTCTCTCTCTCTCTCTCTCTCTATCTATCTCTCTCTCTCTTAGATCAATAAACATATCCTTGAGTGAAGATTTCAAAAAATAATATTTTTTTTTGTAAGAGTTAAAAGTCTGCCCTAACCGGTTTGGCTCAGTGGATAGAATGTTGGCCCTCAGACTGCAGGATCCTGTGTTGATTCCAGTCAAGGGCATGTACCTTGTAGGGGGCATGCAGGAGGCAACTGATGGATGTTTCTCATTGATATTTCTAATTCTCTATCCCTCTCCCTTCCTCTCTATAAAATCAATAAAAATATATTTAAAAAATAAAATAGCTCTAGCTGGTTTGGCTCAGTGGATACAGCGTTGGCCTCCTGAATGAAGTGTCCCAGTCAAGGGCACATGCTCGAGTTGTGGGCTAGATCCCCAGTAGGGGGCATGCAGGAGGCAGCCAATCAATGATTCTTTCTCATCATTGGTATTTCTCTCTCTCTCCCTCTCTGAAATCAATAAAAAATATTTAAAATAATAATAATAAATAAATAAAAAGAGTTAAAAGTTCAAGACACATTGGTAGACTCCAAAGGCCATTTTCAGAATGACATGCCATACTGGCTACTCTGTCAGGAGTGAAGTCGTAATGCTAAATCAATAAGTGCCCTTTTCCAAAAATCACTCCCATCTCCAGTGACAGAATTAAGATTATTTTTAAAAAGCCTTTGACTTACTAATGGCCTTGTGCTTTGTGATTCCAACTTACCTCTTAGCTTTTAGACCTGAATTTTTATATTTCAGCCATTTCTGCATATGCTCCAGGCCTACTTTGTACTGTCTCTTTATCTGCTTTTTATTCATAATCTATGCTTACCTCAATGCTCAGCATGTTATTCTCTATGCCTATCTTCTAACCACTGAACTGCATTGCCTGAGAGAGAATCTTTTTCTCAAAAGGAAAATTAAGTTGATTTTGACACCTCACTTGGGCTGCCCACTGCAACATTTTTTGGCTCATGCCATATGCTGACATTTGTCCCAACAAAAATTTCACTTTTCTTTACTGTATACTGATGTCAACCAAACTCCCAAATATTATGTGACTACTTATAAAAGATTCCAAAAACATTAGGTTTAAATATATATTGCCTATAGTTTTTGCTATTTAACCATCGTAACCCAAGCATTTCCTGTTTGCAGGTTTCTCTGAATGCAGTAATTAAATACAGTTTTCACAATCTCTCAAGGAGAGTAAAGCAAACACCTGAAGAAAAATGCTGTTTGAATTTAAAAATTACTGCATAAAAAATAAATTGGGAAAAGAACTTTATATGATGGAATCTAAAAAAATTCATATTTGAGATCTTTTTCTTATTCATTTTATTTTATTTTTTTAAATATATTTTTTATTAATAAAGAAATTACAAATGGGTCTTTGTCCCAAGGTAACCC
>NW_006293776.1:2968065-2977219 GCF_000327345.1 Myotis davidii | reverse complement strand
CCAAGATGAAAAAAGACAGCTGCGTCCTCAGGTGCCAGCCCCTTTCCGCGCGCGCGAGTCCCTTACTTCTGCGCTTTACTTCTGCAGCTTCTCTTGCTCTCAGTGTGCTTTTCTTTCCTTCTAGTTGTAGAATTTACAGTCAGCCAGGCTTCCTGTGGTTCTGGATGATGTCCGAATTGTTTTTCTAAGGTATTAATCAATTGTTGTGAGCGGCATCAACTTCCCGGTGTTTATCTCTGCCGCCATCTTAGTTTCTCCTTATTCATTTTATTTAATACCATTTAGAAGGTCTCACATAGAATTTCTCTACTTACACAATATTCAGTTCAAAGAAATCCCAGAATAATGGCACAAATTCAGTATACATTTTAAAAATAATCTGACAGTCAAATGCAGAATGTTTGATGGATAGTATCCTAAGGTATTCCAGGTATAAATAATTGAAAAGACAGCAATTTTATCTGAATTTAGAGTACATTTTTTAAAAGATTAAACCCAGCAAGAATAATCCATTATCTACTTCAACCAAAAATATGCTTCTAAGTTTGAAATATTTTCAAAGGCTTGCATATAAACCTTTCTTGATTGATCTTGAGAGAAACTATATGCAGGAGAAAATGAGTCCTGGGAATTACATAAAGAAAGCAATCATAACTCTTGGCATTTATGTAGAGATTTTACCTTCAAATAATTTCTATAAACATTAAAGTAATGAAATCATGCAACGCATTTGTGAAACTTCACTAAGATACCAGGTTTAAATCAAGCATGACCTAGGTCAGTGATGGTGAACCTATGACACGTGTGTCAGAGGTGACACACGAACTCATTTTTTTGGTTGATTTTTCTTTGTTAAATGGCATTTAAATATATAAAATAAATATCAAAAATATAAGCCTTTGTTTTACAGGCTTATATCAAATATCAAAAAATGTCTATATGTGACATGGCACCAGAGTTAAGTTAGAGTTTTTCAAAATACTGACAGGCCAAGCTTAAAAGGTCCGCCATCACTGACCTAGGTAGTAAATATGCAGACATATATTAATAAATAGCTATAATTGTTCATAGAAATGGTAAAGAGAACTACTGGGATCAGGTTTAAATAAGTCTGAATGTTATTAACTAGATGCAGGTATTATTAGAAAATCCTAACTTCTATATCTGCTGAGATGCCCTAATAGTTGTGCTCTGTTACAGTAAAAGGCAGTAGGCTCGAAGATTTACTAACGCTCTTCGTAATGGGTAACAAGGGCACTTGCCCTTCAGCAGTTCACAACTTAGAAGAACCGACCCCATACCTCACATTTCAAAAACTCTTTTCCACCTTCCCCACTTTTTATAAAAACAATGGAAGACATTGCTGCTGTCGGGGTGTAGGAAGAGCAAAAGGCCAAAACTGAGGAAGCAGGAAAAGGAAACAGCTGTTAAAGAAAGGAAACAGAGGGAGAGGCACAGACTCCCACTGAGGAGGCCACACCCACAAAAGGCAGAGGGATGAAAGGGTTCCTCCTGAGGGCACAAAGCTGATCAGAATTAAATCTCAACTGTCTAGTGCCCAGTGGCTCCCACCTAAATGTGGGAGCTGGCCTGCTCTCTTCTATGCTGCTTATTCAATTCTCCCAAGTTCTGGATCTCTGGCTTCCCAATGGCACTGCGTGCAGAGGACAGAATGACTGGCCTCGGAGAGAAGAGGGCTCTTGGTGGGACAGTGAAGTTTCATTCATTGCAACACAGCTTCCTCAACACTTCACTGTTACACTCCCTGTTACCACCTGCAAGTAAAGAGGGCTCAGCAGGGTTTCTGCTCTCCTCAAGTCCCAACAGATGATGAATGTGAACTTGTCCCAAAGTCAATTATAAATGGGTAACAGATATGTATATACCAAGTTGGATGAATGATTATATGAGAATACAGGACCTTCTAGCTTCTGGTGACATGATCAATTCAGACCATTCACTAATGCAAAAGGAACCACAAATAAAACAAGTTCCTATTACTGTCCCTGTCTCCTTTATGCAGCTTACATGAGTGGAATAAAAGGAATACAATGCAACCAGGACTTTTCTGCTGTGCTGTGGGAGTGGAATAAGAGAAAAATATGGCAGGGAGATGTCTTATTTGAAAATATTTGAGGACTAAATTAATCTTTACTTCTTAGTGCACAATGCTACATAATAAAACTGTACTTCCTTTAAAGACATTTTTATTTTTATTTTGCTGAATATAAGGATATCATAACAATGTTCACAATCATTTTTACCATTTAGAGAATTTCTAAGTCCCTTTATTCTCCTGTATCTCACAATGCCTGCATGCAATAGGCCATCAATAAATTACTCTTATCCCCATCATCCAACAAACAGGCCTTGGAAACACTACATGGCTGGCCTGGAGCCACAATGCTAGGAAGTGGTCATGCTTCCACTAGGATGGTTCTCCTGAGCACTGGCAAGAGCACAAGCTCTGTAACTGGGGGCCAAACGGGGGCCATGAACAGCTACTTAACCCATTCACACCTCAGTTCCCTCATACTTAAATGAGATAATCTCCACAAATCCTGCAATTTAGTGATGGGAGTTAAAGGAGCCACACACTGCCATTGCTTGCACAGTGCCTGGCCCACAGTAAGTGCTCAGGACACACTGTTATTCTAACAAGTCTGCCTGCCTCTCTGGTAAGGACAGATGGGTAGAGCTAGTCCAGTCTCTCAGTGATATTCTCCCTAGTTATGACCTTTTAATGCACTCTTTTAAAAACTGGCTACGTGCATCCTTTGTACTGTTTAATAACATTTCATTCTCTATCATCTTGGCGTGAAGAACTGCTCCACGAGACTAAAGTTTCTGGATATTCAAAGCTTATCCTTCAAATGCTAATTTATTTTCTGATTTCAAATACTCCTAAGGTATTATGCCTTTTCCTGACTTGTTAAATGGAATATACAGAACACACACTTTTCTTGGTAATTGAAAGCTTCACTGTGAACATTCACAACCAGATGGCGACATCATTTTAATCCCTGGGTCCAACTTCCCATTGTTCTGTCCCCTTCCCTGAACATCAGCTGTTGCTATCACTGTTCCTCTTCTAATTCTGATCTCCATCCTTCCCTGCCCTGTGAGATCTCTCCTCGCCTTATCCATGCTCCCATGCCTTAGCCAAATGTAACATCTAAAACATATTCCACAAAAATACAAAGTTAACAAAAGCATGTATTTCAAACTAGAGTGAAAAAGACTGAGTGCCTAAAGAGCAAAATACAGGCTCTCTCTAGTTATTTGGAGGTATTTTCACTGTAATTTTTAGTACATCTCAAAGGGCTGTAGGTGCCAGTAACCTGACTTCCACATGCAAATGTACACCTGTGCATGTCTGTGTGCATACCGTGTGTGTGTGTGCTGTCTATAAATATATTGGGTATTTAGGGGATAACGTCTATAGGCAAGGATTTTAAGTAAGTTCTTTTACAGTTTTGAGCATATTAAAAATGGAGATTTTTTTAAATTTAAAAAGTTAAATATGACTAAGTCAACAACAAAAAAAAATTGAGTACTATACATACCACCTGCAGGACAATATTCTAGGTACTGAGAATAAAAAACTGAATAAAATAGGTAACTTTGCTACTCTTATGGATCAGATGTTTGAATTAGAAAACTTTTGTTTTCGTCAAAGAGGAATATTTCCGTTGAGATTACACTTTGAAATTTATTCATTTTCCATTACATAGGAAAAAGTTTTCAGGTGGTGGCAGTGTGTGTGGGGGGGGTGTCTGTGTTCAACATGCTACAAATGTAACTTGAGATTCTGAGTTCTCTGAAGAGAAACTTGGTGACATTATAAAAATACATTTAAGCCCTAACTGGTTTGGCTCAGTGGATAGAGTGTCGGCCTACAGACTGAAGGGTCCCAGGGTCCATTCTGGTCAAGGGCATGTACCTTGGCTGAAGGCACACCCCCAGTAGCGGGTGTGCAGGAGGCAGCTGATCGATGTTTCTCTCTCATTGATGTTTCTAACTCTCTATCCCTCTCCCTTCCTCTCTGTAAAATATCAATAAAATATATTTTAAAAATACATTTAAATTTAAGAGCCTAGTACAATTTTTTCAAATGCAGGAACTAAGAAGTAAAGAAATAGAAACAAAACACTTAGGTCTCTAAGCAACATTAATTACTCATACTGGGCATATTCAGTAATTTCCTTTACAATTTTCAATATGGTTATAGCATGAGAAGTTCAATATGAGAATTTAAAAACCAATTGATTTCCATTACACTATTTTTATAAGATGGCAACAGCATGACAAGATGAATGAGGATTTAAAAAAAAATTTAATCTATATTTGTAGAGTCTTAAAAATTGGCAGGTTAAGGCTTAAAGGGGAGAAGAGCTTAAAGCAATTCAAAATAGCAACTTATTGATAACCCAAAGAAATGAAATGAAATTTTATTCTACTCTCCATAGCATTTCTTATTGCAAATGTTAGAGAAACAAAACTATCTCCCACGAATTGTAAAACTCAGTGTAATGATTCCGATTCTGGTCCAGAAAGGACCACCAAGGAACATCAAGTCCAGCTCAGCTCAACCTAACACTAACCAAAAGGAGGGTAGAGTGAGGCAGATAGAGAATAGAGGCACAGCAAGGACTGGTTGCCAGGGTTTTGGGGGTCGGGGGGTGGGAGGAGTGGGGGGGAATGGGAGAAATGGAATAATGGGGACTAGCTGTAGTTAATCATGCTCTGTTAACCGTGATTGTTTTTTCTGATTAAAGAAAGCACATTCTGACCTGGCTGGGATTTGTACACCCCGGGCCTGGGAGTTAACCTCAAAATGTGGTCCATTCTCCTTATCTGAGAACTGCCTACCATCATGGAAAGATGAGCAACCTTGTTGCTGAAACAATAGTCCCAGAGGCACCCATCTTTTGCTACCCCAGCCCACTCTGCTGTAACCTGTAACCATTATACCTATTCATATTCCTTTTGCCCATTTCCCCATGTAATCGTTGTTCTTCTACCCAATATAAGCAGCTCGCTTATGGGGGTGAAGGGAAGCAGATAACCTGCTGCTCTCCCATGCTGCCGGCACTATCTGTATAAGAAAAGCTTAAGCGATGTTATGGCGGAAAAACTAGAATGACCAGTTGCTATGATGCACATTGACCACCTGGGGGCAGATGCTCAACGCAGGAGCCGGGCTCACAGCTGGTGAGCCCAGCTGTGGTGGCAGGAGCCTCTCCTGCCTCTGCTGCAGGCTGGCAGTAAGGAGTGAGGGGTCCCAGACTGTGAGAGCCCCAGAGTGTGAAAGGGATGTCTGATTGCCAGCAAGCAGACATCCCCTGAGGGCTCTTAGACTGCAAGAGGGAGCAAGCTGGGCTGAAGGACCCTCCCACCCCTCCCCCGCCAGTGCATGAATTTCATGCACCGGGCCTCTAGTTGTAAAATAAAATGCTCATATACGATTCAACCTTGTCTCTGCTAAATTAGCACAAGTAGTGACAGGCAGCCCAGACCCATCCCTTCAGGTTTAAGGACACTCACATTTTTCCCAAGCAGACTGTGACTATGGCAGAAACTACTGGTTGTGAATAATTATTTTAGCTGCTCTCAAGGCTGCTCACCTGGAGGCTGTACTCCCACCTTCTTGGGCAACTTGCTGTAGTGCAAGTGACCAAGTTCTATGCCTATGAGGAACAAGTCACATCGAGACCACTCGCTCCCCTGGGTTATCAGATTATTACTATAAATAATGATGAGGGTAACAGTTAAAAGTATTTACTGTGGTACAGTGATGTCCTCGGGGCAAACGAAAGCCCCCAGGGCCCTATGTGCCTTTTATAGAGGACCCAGAGGCTGGCGGGCTGTGAGGATGCTCACAGGTGGCCCTCTGACAGTTTTCTGAGCCGCCGAGGTGCTTGCCTTTCCAACTTGCCAGTGCTAATCTGCTATAGAAGTGAAAAGTTGTATTGGTCAACATGGTTTTCTCAAGATGTTTAAAAACCTATTTAGAGCAATTAAAATGCTAACTAAAACAGCTACAGGATAGCAAACTGGACCTTATGCTTTGCAATATTGTGGCCAACCTACTTTATTTTATCGAGCATTTCTAGTATCCCTGGGATAAAGGACCTCAAAGGTGGAACCTTTTTTTTTCAGATACAAGAATTGTATTGGGAATGGCTCCATATTTTTTGCATAGCTCTAGTCATAAAATACGACAGTCCTAATTACTACATTAGCCTTCTTTTGTTTAGGAATATATGAAAGGGGAACATTTAGAGAGCATACTGATGTGAGCTCTGCCAGCTCAAATAAATCAGTGTGATTACAATTGGCTTTGGATGCCATTCAGGTTTTGAATGGCAAGGATAGATTATAGATGGGTATGTGCTACTGTAGCAGTGACAAATTCTCAACTTCTTTGATATTTCTTCAGGCATACACATGACTCATTAGGGCTACATTTTTAATGAAACTGCTGAAAGAATTTAAAATCTAGAAAATATAATCAACTTTGTACAGATAGATCCCCACTGCAAAGAGATGTGTGAAATCATTTCAAAATGTAGTCAGTCTACTGTCTCTAGGCTTGTTGGGTTTGAAGGGCTGATGTCTGTTTCCTGTGGTGGTGGTACTGGTGAAGGCAGTAGTAGAAGTAGGGACAGAAAAGAGCAAATTTATATCAGAAAGTGGCAGACCCAATAAAGCTACTAATAGGTTCTTTGTCCTCATGACAGGCCTGGAACTGGTGATGCACTGACCACTCTCTCAATCCTGCCCTACTGGCCAGAGAGGAGGAAAAATCTTCTCCAGTTCTAGCAATAGGGTGAGTCTCTTCTTGGTTTTTAACGGGAAATCAAAAGAAGTTTTATCAAAAGTTCAATTTTAAAAACCAACCAAAAATAGTTTCACATCAGTAAAATATGTTTTCCCTATTTGTAGTGTTGCTCAAATAAGCTAAGCGTTAATAGCATTCTGTTCATATCCATCACTACACAATTGTAAGTTTTTATGTTCTTATCTACAGACCATCAAATCTTCTAATCAATTGGTTTAGAATAATATCAACAGTAGCAATTACTAAGATATATTTTTCCATAAAATAATTTAACAAAAATTCACTTTCTCATTATATTTTTCTAAATGAAATAAAGAAAAATCAAGATCCCGCTTTTAATAGTTTACATTAAACAAAAAACAATATTCACTTTATCAAGAAACAATGAGAAAAGTTGCAATGGGAAAACTCCAGCACACTACCCCACTTCCAACAGTTATAGTTTTAAAGCAAGAAACATGACGTAGCTGAGGTCATGAACAGAAAATGAAGGTGCTGATTAAGTTCACACTTGGGCATGGTTACGCTTTTTTTTAAACAAAAGAATTTATGAAAATATTTTGCAAAGGGGAGAAGTAAGAGTTTACATCAATTTTATGATGGAAATAAATTTCTAAAAAACACACACAACAGATATGCTAAATATGGAAGAAGTAGTAAGTATTAATTCCTTCACATGCAGTGGATAAGGACCTTTATCTTGATGTAGACTTTAGGAATGATTTTAGGAAAACTTACTAATTAGATATATGCCTATTAGGATAAGTGATACCACATAATAAACACTTTTTTGATGTCATGCTGCTTTATAGAAATTTCATATGTAAAAGTCTATATATTAAATAGTCTATATATTGAAATGCCTTGAATTCTAATTTTTAAAAGAAAATTAAATTGTTTTCAAGAGCCAAGAGATCTCAATTCTAAGAAAACTATCTTCCAACTTATGGTAGCCATTTTCATCTCTGAAATGATTTATATAGAAATTAATTGTATAACATGCATTTGTCTTCAAGTTTCAATCATGTCCTCTCTCAATCTCCTTGCATGTTTCTATTATTTGCAACCCCTGTATTATTAAGGTTTGACCACATAAAAACTCATAAGCTCAGAAATAAATCTACGTGAAAAAAAAGTATACATTCTAAATGATTTTTCTTTGGAATGCCCAAAACAAAAGAATCATAACCTAAATTACTTTGCAGATTTGATCACTTTGGAAATAATACATTCATAAAATAGAAACAGATGCAGTAAGACCATATGAATCCATTTCTGCAAAAGCAACAAAAATGGCAATTTAGAAACTGAGAACACTTAAACATGAAGATAGACTGTATTTTGCTATAGCTATGGCATAACTTCAGGGTTATACCTGAGGGGAAAAATATGTTTCTGAAATATTTTTCTCTCTAGAAGTGATTCTAAAAAGAAAAATGATCATGCAGTGCAGAGAATTCAATATTGAATGATCCTGTCATCCATTTAATCTTACCAGCTCAGGAGTCACTCATTTCAAATTTAATAGCACAAAGTTTGCATGTACAGGGAAAAAATTATTCCATATATTCATAAGTTAACTGAATAGGAATTGTGAACTGGAAAGGAAATTATCATTTTAAACATGCAAAGTCAGGGTTGATTTTAAGTATTAATAAAGAAATAATATATTACTTTCAAATGTAAAAGAATGGTAATGCTAATCCAGTGGTAAAAATTAAGAGTGCCTAAGTTAACAAATTTACATAAAACTGATACATTACAGCATATATCTATAGCCTGCTTAAATAAAAAAGGGGTAAGAGTACATGTTTCTGGATTTTGTGGTTCCAATTACTGCACATAAAAGTATACAATACTATTTGTGTTTCTGCATTCTTCTGAGGGTAGAAACTGTATGAAACACATCATCTTTGCCTCACACCTTTCCTCCCCTCCCTTTCCTGGACGGAGAGCTTTGCTCGCAGTAGGCTTTCAATCAATATATTTTATTTAGTTAAAAGCAAGCATAAGCTAACTATAGGGGGGCAGTGGGCACTTTTACATGCTAAGTTCATTAACGCAATAAATATATTGGGGCATCTATTATGGATTTCATGTCTTATATATGTGATCTAGCTACCGTATTTGCCGGCGTATAAAACGATTTTTTGGCCCTGAAAAATATACCTCCAAGTGGGGGGTCGTTTTATACGCCAGGTTCACTTCAGATAGACTGCCCATAGTGCTTGCCCCGTGCCATAGTGGCCTCCCGATGCCCGCCCACTTCATTCCACATACCGTTCAGGCATCAGCAGCGCTGCTGGGTGT
>NW_006293776.1:2926833-2967713 GCF_000327345.1 Myotis davidii | reverse complement strand
TTGCTAGGGACTTGCCCGGCACTTGCTCTCTACCTCTATTTGTTATCTTACTTCTATCATTGACAGTCCCTCTAGGTTGTGGGCTGCTTGCCTGTGTTCCTGAGAAGCATCTACGGTACCAGTCTATAGAGTGTGTTTTCTTTAGTGAATTACCGGTATGTTTACCGGTAATAAACTTGCACTGTTTTATGTATATGTTTGATTACATACAGCCTTGTGACAGTTTTCCTGCATGTCATAAGCATTTGAATATAAATTAAAATGTTAAAATCAAATCTGATATTGTTTTACCTTTTATTTGGTGTGTGGAAGGTGTGCGGAAGAGGGGGTAGTCTTATACGGCAAGTATATAACAAACTCTGTATTTTGAGTGGAAATGTTAGGGGGTCGTCTTATACGCCCAGTCGTCTTATACGCCGGCAAATACGGTATGTGTGAAAAGCCAGATAGAGTCTGTTCAAATTCCTGGAGATTTGTCAATGCACCTAAAAAATGTCTCCAATTGACTCAAAAGAGAATACTCAGTTATTAACAACTAGAGGCCCGGTGCATGAAATTCGTGTATGGGGGAAGGGGCGGGGGTCCCTCAGCCCAGCCTGCACCCTCTCCAATCTGGGACCCCTTGGGGGATGTCCGACTGCCAGCTGTTGGACATCCCTCTCACAATCCAGGGCTGCTGGCTCCCAATGGCTCACCTGCTTGCCTGATTGCCCCTAATCACTTCTGCCTGCCAGCCTGATCACCCCTAACCACTTCCCTGCCAGTCTGATTGACGCCTAACTGCTCCCCTACGAGCCCAATTGCCCCCAACTGCCCGCCCCTGCCGGCCTGATTGCCCCCAACTGCCCTCCCCTGCAGGCCTGGTTGCCCACAGCTGCCCTCCCCTGAAGGCCTGGCCCTTCCCAACTGCCCTCCCCTGCTGGCCTGATCACCCACAACTGCCCTCCCCTGCCGGCCATCTTGTGACCACATGGGGGTGACCATCTTGTGTGAGGATGTGATGGTCAATTTGCATATCACCTCTTTATTATATGGGATGTATTCCTGGGATACATAAGATTGGTAAACTTTGCTTACAGATCCAGCCAATTATCTGTCAGTTTCTCAGAAAGCATGGGCAGATGTTAAAATATATGTTAGCTATAACTCTTGTCGGGTAACTTGGCAATCTACTTCTGTATGTTGCTGAGGGAAATTTTTTTTTTTTGAACATTCAAATACTAAAGAAACCTATTGGCAACACTCTGTTGTAGTCTTTAATCACAGAGATACCTGAAGTGGAAGATACAGTACATCATTAAGACATAGAAGAGAAGAAATGTTACACTGTGACCACAACTCATGCAATTTAAGAGGGCTGATTTCCTGAGAGCCAAGAATCAGGGTTCAGAATTCTTGAGTCCAGGCCAGTGTCATAAGAGCTCTAACACTTGACCTCATTTTGAACCTCATTTCCATAATATTACGGAGATAAAGCTGAAAAGTTGAAGATCCCACAGAAATCACTAAGAAAAGACATAATCTTACCTTGTGTTTGATGATGCAGTGCAGGCACAGAAGACTTCATATATCATGCAATAATTACAATTAACAGGATAATTCAGTTGCCAATAAAAAAAATATTAAGTTACTAATAGAAAAAATGTGAAGTTTCAGGCATTGTATTTCTAGTATAGGGCTTTTAGCTAAGCTACAAACTCTACTTGTTTACAGCTGAAATAAAATTCTGTCTTCTGCATGTGAGTGAGGTGTGTCATAGAGAACTATTTCATTGTAAATAAATGTAGGGGCCAAATAAAAGGAAGTTGCAAAGGCAGGTGCACAACAGTTGAGTTTTTCAGTTTCAGAGGAATAAAGTAAATAATTGTACTGGAATTTGTTCAGTTCTGGGCATTCTGCCATACAGGAAGGGTGTGTAATTACTGAGGCTAACATATGCATGTAAAAATGAAGTAATATCAATAGGGCACAGTTGGGCTCCAAATTTCCTTATTTTATCTTAAAAAATTAAGGATCTCTAATGACTCTCATTTTATTCTTTGAAATTTAAATATCACTTAAGTTAATACCAAAGGTAGAACTGGATTTTCCCAGAAGTTGGAAATATCCTGAAAGGCAGTGTTCTCTTTGAGAGAATTACTAATGAAGAACATTGCAATTTTCACTCATCAAAGATAACAAAAAAGTGCATGCGGTATCTAATTTAGGACTTCACCGTAGTAAGAGAAGTACAAATAAAATTATTATGTTTTACCAAATCTTTCCTTGCTTACCATTTCATACTTTCTAGAATGGCCTCAACCTTCCATCTGGATTCCAAACTTCTTAAATCATAAACCAAAAATAAGGAATGTGGTTTGTGAGAGAACAACAGAAAGGAAGTTAGAGTGCCTGAGTATGGCCAAGTTCAAATAGAGATCTCAATTATTCAAGCAACTTCATGACAGAAAACAAAAGAGTATAATACATATTACATGTGTAATTTTACAAATGTAAATCAACTTACATTCTATATAGAGCTATGAATTATACTTGCTAACCCTATCCATGATTGGCCATACGGTCTCTTAAAGAGCATTTTCCTCTCCCAACCTATATATATAAAAGCCTAAGCGACCGTTATGACCAATCTATATATATAAAAGCCTAAATGACCGTTATGACCAATCTATATATATAAAAGCCTAAACGACCATTATGACCGAACGAAAGGAACGACCAGTTGACCAGCCCCTATGATGCGCACTGACCACCAGGGGGCAGACGCTCAATGCAGGAGCTACCTCCTGGTGCAGTGTACTCCCACAGGGGGTGTGCTGCTCAGCCAGAAGCTGGGCTCATGCCTGGCAAGCTCAGCTGCAGCAGCAGGAGCCTCTCTCAACACTGCAGCAGTGCTACCAAGCAGTGGCGCAGGCACAGCGGGCTGGGATGAGCACAAGCGGTGTGGCACCAGGTGTAGCGGGCCAGGATGGGGCTCCTCCCTGGCTGCCTGCCACTTGGTGCACTGCTACATCCTTCGGGGGATGTCCGAGTGCCAGTTTAGGCCCGATCCCTGCAGGCCAGGCCAGGCAGGGATCAGGCCTAAACTGACAGTTGGACATCCCCTGGGGGGTCACGGATTGACAGAGGGCACAGGCCAGGCTGAGGGACCCATCCACCTGCCCTGTGCATGAATTCGTGCACTGGGCCTCTAGTTGATAGTTACAGCCATGGCTGACTGCTTCTTTTGTGCCCGTGAAGCCAGCTGACACCTCTAAGTTGCAGGGATGGCAGCAGGAGCTCTGAAGGCATCACATTTGGCCACACTTCTTTATCTTACTGTATATACGATATTAAGCTAGGTCCTAGACCATTCTTAAATTTCCCAGATATTTGAAAACTATCTGGATTTAAAAAAAATATTTCCTTGTTTCCACCCTAGCTGGTTTGGCTCAGGAAATAGAGCATTAGCCTGTGGACCGAAGGGTCCTGGATTTGATTTCGGTCAAGGACACATGCCTGGGTTGTGGGCTCGATCCCCAGAAGGGGGCATGCAGTAGGCAGCCAATCAATGACTCTCTCTCATTGCTGATGTTTCTATCTCTCTTTCACTTCCTCTCTGAAATCAATAAAAATAATTTTTTTTAAGTCCTTGTTTCCAACATCTGCATTCATCATGGACTCCCGGACTCTTACTAGGAGCTGAGCTGAACAGCAGGACCTGCCAAATGATGATCCTAATTACAGCCAACTGGTAGCTTAAAGTTCAGTTGACATTTCCTGTAATTTCAGATTCAAGTCCAAGGATCACATTGCTTTGTTATTCCCACGGATTGACTGTATTTCTCTCAAGCATGATCCTTAACTGAGAGACTTTTCTTCAGTGGTTATCTGTATCACCTGGTATAGAGGATGATGGTAGATATTCTTTGGTATCACCAAGGTAGTCAAATCCTTTTATTTCCTACACATAATTTCCAGCGAAGTTAGACAGATGGGAGATGAAATATCTACCCTTATGCCATTATTCGACCATCACTATGAAATACATTTTTATTTTGCTTCACGCAGAGATTGGATTTAATTCCTAGATCAGTGTGGATAAATGCAATTCATGTTGTCTTAGAGACAAAAATGTACAGCTAGGTAATAAGTTCTCTGGGTGCTGTTTGAGATTCTCTTGCTTAGTAATGTTTCTATGAATGTGGCTCCAGGTCCCACTATCTTCACAAAACAGCCTGGCAGTTGGAGACAATGTGATAGCTAGTATTAGTCACTCATTCCCTTCCTGAGCAATCATTTATATAAAAGGGGCTGGTAACATGTGAAACAATGTATAAAACATGCTCTATCCTCAGGTAGCTGATTCTATAGTCCAAAGCAGCATGGGATAAGTCCCAGCAGGGGTATAAAGTGTTAAAGGAGGTCAGGAGGGAGATTTGACTGCAGGTGGGTGAAGGTGGCTTCAGGAAAGAGGTAGCCCTTGAACAGAAGTAGGCTCTTCTTTTATCTGCCAAAGAGCAAGGATTTTAAAAATATAATTGCACAAGTATGCACCTATGTGACTGACATAAATATAAAAAGTTATCACGTTACAAAAGGGAGGGAATGTGAATATCAGCATTTTGTCAAGGAATGGGAGCAGTTTCTGGCTTCTAGATCCCAGTAAAGTATCACCATGTAGCCATGCAGAGGAAGATTTAATTGTTTTATGACACTCTAAAACCAATTTCATATAGTAATATTGTGTACTAAAAGATATCATTTCCCAATTATTTAACCAAATGCCTTGATATTATGTTACGTTTGGGGCTGCACAAAATCAGTATGTTAAAAAAAATTATTTTCATATGCTCTATTTCTTATACTATATACCTAGAACTGTTCTAATCAGTGAGACCAACATGATGACGTTTTGAAAGCTTAATACCATGCAGAAGTGAAACATTTCACAGCCGGAGTGTGTCCCAGTATTCAGAATGTTTTCTTATTTTCAGATCAATGTTCAAAAAAAGGCTCACTGAACCTCTGTATATATTTAAAAACACTATAAGAAGAGCTTTTTCTCCTTATGTGGAAATGATGATGACAATAGTAATATTAAGCCTTACTAAGAGCATTAAGTACCAGACACTGTTGCAAGTATTTTACATAGATTAATTTAATGCCCTCAATAACCATTATTATCCTCATTTTACTGAAAAACAGAGGCATAGAGAGGTTAAGAAATCTTCCCAAGGGTGACAGCAGCTGAAGTGTTGCTTTCTCCTCTCTTTTGGTAACAAAATCCTCATTTTAAACATAAGAGGACACATTTTTTTAAAAAGCCGTTACGTGTCTCCAAACCCTTTCTGAGTAGAGCGTGAACAAGTTGTGAGAGACCTTTCCGAACACAGGAACACGTCGTGGATGGAAATAGCTACGTTTTCCATGTGTATGACCTTTGACCTGGCAACAAAAATCGTACACCTATGGATGAGGGCAGTGGAGGGGTAAGGGCAGAGGGTGGGGTGGGAACTGGGTGGAAGGGAGCTATGGGGGGGGGGAGGGGACAACTGTAATAATCTGAACAATAAAGATTTATTAAAAAATAAAAAAAAAAGAAATCTTCCCAAGATAACACAGTTAAGTTGTGGGGCCAGGATGGGAACCCAGACCATCCACCCAGTTGCACTGCAGGGGTCTCTTCCTTCCGTGCCCTAATGAAACTTCCTTCCTGAGCTACTGCTGCCATCAAACAAGGCCTGTTCTTTGAGATCAGTGGAGCTGATACCATCAGTCCAGGGCTATGAGCATTACATAGTGTATAGCATATCTACATTAATAAAAGAGAACTATGGTAATTGGCGTACGACCGCTACCCTTTTCATTGGCTAATCAGGACGATATGCAAATTAACTGCCAACTAAGATGGCAGTTAACTGCCAACAAAGATGGTGGTTAATTTGCATATGTAGGCACAATGCAGGGAGGCGAAAGGGAACACAGGAAGACGCCCCCTGCCACTGACAGTGATCGGAAACCCAGGGGGGAGCTAAGAGCCCCCAGGGCCGCCTTTGCCCTGCCCCCCAGCCATGATCAGAGAATCGGGCACCTTTGCCGCCCTGGCCAGTGATAGCAGGAAGTAGGAGTGGAGCCAGTGATGGGAGCTGGGCATGGTCGAAGCTGGCAGTCCCGGGAGCTAGGGGTCCCTTGCTGGGGCCTAAAGTGGAGCCCGCAATCCCGGGGCCGCTGCTGCTGCGGGTCGCTGCTGCCCAGGCTGGACGCCTCAGCCAGAGGCGTTAGGCCAGGGCAGGGGCAGAGCGGGAGATCGCGGGAAGCTGGTGGTCCCCGGTGCCCAGGCTTAATGCCTCGGCCAGAGGCGTTAGGCCTGGGCAGGGGCAGAGCCTGCAACCGCGGGGAGCTGGGGGTTCCCTGCCCAGACCTGACACCTCTGCCGGAGGCCTCAGGCCTGGGCAAGGGGCCAATCCGGTGATCGGTGATCGGATGGGGATGAGGGTCAACTCCTCTGGCCGAGGCATCAGGCCTGGGCGGGGGGCGAAGCCAGCAATCGGAGGGGGCTGGGAGTGCCCTGCCCAGGCCTGATGCCTCTGGCAGAGGTAATCGGCAATCGGATGGTGATGACGCCTCTGGCAGAGGCGTCAGGTCTGGGCAAGGGGCCGATCCTGCGATTGGAGGGTGATGGGGGTCAACGCCTGAGGGCTCCCAGTATGTGAAAGGGGGCAGGCTGGGCTGAGGGACACTCCCGCCCCCCCCCACCCAGTGCACGAATTTCGTGCACCAGGCCCCTAGTATTTAAATAATTATGAAGCCCATCCAAGAATATGGTTCTATGGATACAATACATGATCAAGGACATGATCTAATATTAACTATTCCATCTATACTAATAACATCCTATGTGGTCATCACACCCTTATGCCGTGATGCCCTCACGCTGTAACAATCCATCACCAGGAGGCTGCGTGTGTGGGCGGGGACTTGACGCTGCATGTGCAGCGTGGAGCGGGTACGGGGCTCTGCGCGGTGCAGAGGTGGGACCTCCCAGCTCCAGCCTACCTCTTTGGGGAGATAGATCGCAGCGCTCCTGCACTGTGAGAGGGCACAGGCCAAGCTGCCCCCACCCCCATGCACAAATTTCATACACCGGACCTCTAGTTTAAGTACAACAAGACTGAGAATGTCACATTCTGACTAACAGACTAATAAAATCAAATATATAAGATGAATAGTAATTAGGTTTCTTATTTCTAGCTAACTCTGTCTCATTGGGCAGATGATAGGGAGTGACATATTTTAGGAAATTCCTAAGAAGTTTTTATGCCAACTACAGAGAGTATCAGAGTATCTTGCCTGGTGCCACAAAAATCCTATGTGAGCTAAAGTTAGTTATTTAAAGTTGGACGAGTATCTTGGAATAAGAGATAGATACTGTGTCTTGGGTTGAATGACTGAAATACTAACTGGCTTTAAAATGATTGAAATACTGACAAAGCAACTTTAAAAGAAATTAAGAATAAAAACTGTAAAAGCATACTAATGAAGTCAAAATTTTAGAACAGGAATGAAAGCCAAGAGTAGAATACAGTGGGGCCTTGACTTACGAGTTTAATTCATTCCGAGACCGAGCTCGTTAACTCAAATTACTCTATCAACTCAATGCAAAAAATCGGCCGAGAGACAGCTGGTATCTCAAAAAGCTCCTTAGTCGGGACACTCGTAAGTCAAGGCCCCACTGTATATCCTCCTACTAACAAAATAATACAGGTGATATAATGTAATTCTCCTAATAAACAACAAATATCTGGTTTTGGGGGTTTGGTGTGGTGGTTTTTGTTTTGTTTTTTAGCTATCTTGGAAAAATGGAACCCTTCTGGCTATCTCCCAGACAATATCCATTCAGAACACTTTATTGCCAAAAGATAAAACTTTTAAGGCATCTGAAGGCATCATGGAACTACAGGGCCAAATTGATGATAGGTTTCCAGTCGTCCTCAACATGCAGGGTATCTGGTCTCAAGATACAAACACAAAGTCCTGTTGCTATGTTTACTGAAAACAGTTTCTAGTTTTAAGTCAGTTCTGGGCCTTTTGATAAATTTACCGTCATATTTCACAAGAACCCAGTATACTTTAAGAGCCTCAAATAAATCAGAGTCTTTTCATTTTACAGCTCCTTGGGTCAAATCTTGACAACCATGAAGTACTATAAAAAAAATAAAAATTAAAAAAATAAAGAGTCCCTTTTCCCTCCCTAAAGGTGAGAGGAACTTAGATAATGTATGGTTTGGTGAAAAACAAAAACAGTACCAACTACAATTTTCTTGTCTTCTCAAATTCTTACGTTGTGGGATGTATAAAAAATAATTTCAGGGAGGAATGGTAAATATTTTGACATCTTGATATTAGAATAAGTTGTGAAATCATTTTTCTTGAAAACACAGCTCTAATGACAGACATATGTCATAGTTCTGGAGTATCATTCATAACACACACCTACTTTACAGCAAATAGTAAATAAATGAGGTACTAAAAAAATTCTTTACTATGTGTATTCATTAGTCATTTGAACTGCCAATATTGATTTTTAAAAGAATATTCCAGCAAATATACATTTATATTTATATCTCTTGAGAAAAATATGACCCAGGGGGTTAATCGTAAGATTTTTAAGTTTTTAGTTAGATTATATCCAGCACAATAACTCTCACAAACGGCGTATATTTTTGTTCTGTTTTGGAGGGAGGGACAGAAGTCTATCTATAGCTTTAATATTACATTCACTTTATTAAACTTTTAAAGCATAAAAAGTTAAATTTAGGAAGTCCAATCTCTAAGCATAACAGATAAGTTCTAATTTAAAAGGCTACTTGGGTTTGAAAGATAAATAGTATTAAGGACCTTAAGAAAAACGACATAAATATGACATTAAAGCAAACTGGCACAGTTTGACAAGTATTAGAACACTCGCTCACAAAATGAATATACTTTGATTCAGACAAACACAACAAATATATAGCCTTTATCCAAAAATCACAGAAACAGCCCTAGGTAATACCCATGTTAAAGGTTCAACACTACAGGCCAAAGGTTGCCAGAGTCCTGGCAGAGAAGTTAACAATATGACTACGCTTGACGAAGCTTTGCGCGCATGCACACACTCTGCAATGGGAGACAGACACCGATCACCATCAATATTGTCCTTACTTGCAGACGCACAAGTATCCTGCATGTTCCGATTCTGACTGGCACCTGGAGCAGCTCTACATGCCAGTCATCCCAATGTACTCAGGGATGTAAACACCTTATAATTAGAAAACGTGAAGGCGTCAAGGACGTTAGACAAATTTAAAACACATCCAAAGATTAATTTTTAAAGGCATTGAAGAAATCATTAATTGCAAATTCCAATAAGAGGATGTACCTGCTCCTTCACAGAAGCTAGAATAGTGGTGGCTGTGGTCTCGGGTTCCATGCCTGGGCCAGTGCAGGCAGTTTCCTGGCGGATCTGTGGTTGCCCCTCCTCCACCAGTGAGGCCTGCTCAGGAGCTGGCATTCCTCCTGCAATCAAGCAGGCAAAGAGTTAACACTTTCTCTAGGGCTCCTCTGAGGATCTGCAGATGGTCCCTAGGAAGTACCACAGACTTCTACACACAATGATCACAATACCCTCAGACTATTTGATTTTTAGAAGGCAACATCTAGGGCCAAAGGTATGAGTATTACCAAATATTAAAAAATAAATTTAAGTGTAATGATAATAAATACTAAGAAAATGTTTAAACATCATAGTAAAAAAAGTGACATGAAAAGGGTTGGGAATGCTCTTAAATTAAAAATATACTAAGGACAATAAAGTTGTTAGGAGCTTGTTAAATTGGCGAGCCTTATAATCAGATAACCCATAAGTAAATATGATTCTTATGAAACAAATAACAATAAACATTCTATATTTTCTATAAGAGCGTTTTCAGAAAAGTATACACACAAGAAGACAGCTACAAATGTGCAAATGCTGTACCACTTACAGAAGAGGCTTAGGCAACAGATAAAAAGGTTACAAAACTTAAGGAAGGCTTGAACATAAACAAAAGTCTGCTATACTCAAAAGAAATGCAAGGCATTAATAACTAGTAACAATATCTTTGGTAGAATATTACAGTTAGTTTGGTTTCCTTAGAAGAATCAGATTAGTCAAAGATGACAATGGCTATAGGGGGCTGTTGACAAGAGAAACCATTTGTCAGGCCCACAGCTCAGGACAGCAGACTGGGTTCTGGGCAGAACACAAGTGCCTCTCCTAGGATTACATGCACACAGAGTGATATGCTTGCCAGAGACTAACTTGATGCAGACTTTTTACAAGTTTAAAAAAGATTAGGAAAAGATACCCACCTAACATAATGCAAATATTTTAATAACCTGTTTAACATGTCAGTCTCTCTGACCATCAGCCTGAGAGCACATCTATCTACCATACTGTGAAACTAGCCTAGCATACACAATAGGTGCTCAATTATTGTTTGCTGAGTAAATGTGAATGTGAATGAAGGACGACCATCATTTCCATGTCTGATTCTAGGCACTAGGCAATTCTAACCAAGTGCTATGATGCTCATGAGTCCTTATTTGTTCACTGTTTTATTCTGTATACTCATATACAGATATCTAAGAACATAAATACTGTTCTTGACATTCTTCATAGTTTTCTACTAAAAATTATTCTACTGTTGTATTTAATTTTGTATCAACCTTTATAACGTTCAATTCTGTAGTACAATCTAGTGATTTTTTCCCCTCATTCCCTCAAATTTCAAATATCAGCCTGCTATTGTTTTCCCCCCAAATTATAATCTGTTAAAAACAAAATGAGGGGGAGAGGTGCATACCACCTGAGCCTCCAACTTATTCTCACTCTCCTGACTTCCCCATCAGTGGAGATAGTTCTAGGCTCCAGGTTTCTGTGAGTGGTGGCTTTATTCTTGTCATATTAACAGGCTGAAACGGGAAATGGGTCTGACAAGTTTCTGCGCTAACAGGTGAATTTTCCATCTCCCGTTTCCAGGTGCCCAAGGCTCAGGGGGGACACACAACTGGCAAGGAGTTTCCTCAAGTATGAGCAGTAGGAGACGCTTCAGATCTGAATGACCTGAATAAATAGGACTAGGATCACAACCTAAGCCATCCTGGACAAGTGAGGACCTCACTGAGCCCCACTTTCCTCACTTACAAAAACTGGCCGCACTAATTCTTTCTACAACAAATGGAATGATTTTTATGGCAGTCTATATTTTAGTATGTAAAATACACTTCAAATATCATCAACTATAAAATGGGAATAAAATAACCCATTACTGCACTTACTGAGTCTTAATAAGACAAAATATGAGATCTACCAAGAAGAAAAATAATGCACATAAAGATCCTAGATTAGTCTATAAAATATTTAAAGATATAAAAGTACTCCATGCCACTGAAAATTACACACCTTAAAATAAAGCAGATGGTTGCAAAGAACAAAAATGTTACTATGCAACAGTGAAACAAATAATGCCAAGAATCAAAAATTTAAAATGTCAAGAGTATAATACCATGAAATAACCAATATGTTAGAAAGAGAGAAGCAAAAATTCGGTGAACAAAGAGAATCTGGAAAAGGAGATATAGAAATGTCACTGGGAAAGTACTTATTAATTCTTTACCACAGAGAGGAGGAGCCCTACTGCTTAAAGAAAGATACAAAATTCTATTATTGTAATTATATCCCATTACTCTGAGTATACCACAATTTCACGATACTTATCATGATAACTTTGTCCAGAATCGATGAAATTGGATGAGTGTTTTCTGAGTACTACTTTGACCATGTGCTCAGGGGATGCTAAGGGGACACAGGCACAAGGCAGGTCACTGACCACTAGTTACTCATTATCTAGCCAAGGCAGCAAAATATGAATCAGATCAAGCCAAAGTACAACAAGATGCAAGCAATGGAATAACAGCACAGAAGCTGATGGGCAGAGGTTGTAAAGAGTTTATACATTTGTAAAAAAAGATACTACTCAGGAGCAGAGGAATTTTCACAGGCAGGCATGATGTTTTCATTCTCTGATTCCTCAAAGACTAGGGGACATTACAAGTAATCACTCACACAGATGAGATGAAGAATGATGACCACAGTAGCCAGGCATAACTGGGTAAGAATTTCCCCATCCCTCATCTCTGGAACAGCCCCCAAATACTACAACCAATACTGGGCAAAGGAGGGATACCACAATAATGACAAGTTATAAACCTATTAAGGCTGTCCATTTTCTTGTAGTTTTCATAACAATTTAAAGAGTTGCAGAACCCAAGCAAAGATTAGAGTCACAGGAAAATATTATAACTTCTTCCCACTAGAGCAAAGGAAAAAAGCATAGAGTACTTATGTGGCAAAGAGACTGTGAAAAATTAGGCCTTAGTGACTTCAACTTGCCTGACTTGAATGATCACATTCTAGGAACCTGGGGAAACTTGCAAATAGGCTTCTGGACCATTTGGGGGCTCTCCGGAGAGTCACAGAAAACTGGAAGTAGGAAAATGCCAATTCTGTTTTTGGAAAGCAGAAAGTAGACTCTGTTCATGTTACAAACTAGAGAGCTAGACATAGATCTTAGGTGAGATTCTTAAAAAGGATTTTATCCAAGAGACGATTTGCAAGAACTAAAATGAGGCATACCAAAGAAAAGTCACATTATGCTGGTCTAATTTCTGTCTTTGGCAATGTAACCACGGAAATGCAGTGTGTCTAGACTCCAGGGAGGCATGCATCATGTTAGAAAGCACCTCCGACATTATCAGCAGCACAAAAATGGGGCTGGCACAGGCTACTGCTGACTCCCACGATCTTTAAATAGCTGAATGAAAAATATCACCCTATAGAGATTTCTAATGTAATGCCAGGGAGGTCTAATATTTACACAATCTAACCAAAACTATAGCCAGAATGTGAATAATAATACATACACATGCTCAAATTCTTCAATAAGGTTGAGAATATTAAATTTACCAGAATATAAAATTAAAATATGAATAACATTGCTAAGCTACAGTAATGAGCTGCCTCTACAAGATAAAACAATAGGAATAAATGCTGGGTCTTGTGTTTAGGTTAGCTCAGCAGGACACTGGGGGAAAGATGTCAATACTTTCGGTTCAAGAGAGAATGAGTGAGCCATGAATGAGACAAGGCTAACCACAGCCACAGTGATCTTATACTGTACTGATATTAGCATTTAAGATAATAGAAAGAAGGGGCAAATGAGCACACAACGCTCCTTTTGGCTCCTTGGGACACATCTTCTTTCAGTTATGGGTGGCATATTAGCACGAATGGACACACGAATATTCATTCAAATGAGGACAGTAAAGGGACTCAGTCATTATTCTCCGACACAGATATGGAGATAAAATGAATGATAACTCCAGTTCCTTATGAGCTCAAGCCTTGGCAAGGGACACAGGAAGAACAGTTAATAGACCAAAAAGAGAAATTCTGACCAAAAAAAAAAAAAGATAAGCAGATTAACTACAAGCCTCTGAAGCACTGCCATGGACAGACAAGGTTAGATTGTTTAGGCTATGATCCTCAGAGCTAGACCAAAAACTAATGTTTGTAACAAACTTGTATCAGAGTATATTATTATTCTCTTTATACACTGAGTCAAATTTGGCTAATGATTGTATTATTTTTAATCAAAGTTAAAGTCTGGAGCCATGAGGGCAAGCCCAGGATGGTCTTTCCTTTTGGAGCACTCAAATGTCCAAAATTTCAAAAATTGATTGGCCTCCAAAGGTGCTATATTCCGCATCATGAGAGGTTGTTAATCACAGCTCAGAAGATCTAGTAGCAGGAACGGTACAGAAGGAATCCTGCATTGGGTATGAAGCAATAGGAATTCTCAGAATTTTGAGGCTAACAGTAAGATAAGACAACATCTCTACATTCTGAATTAATCCGAATGTTACTGAGGAGTTTTCAGAACAACTGTCTATCACAACTGAAGGCCAGAGCTTGATGGGTACTGGAAATCTTAGGGCTATGTCTCTCTCTGGTTGTACCAATGAAGCTCAGAGATGAGTTTGTGACCAACTCTAACAAGTGAGTTCTCATTTTATCCCAGTTATTACTGATTAAAGTTCCTCTTTACCCAGGTCTATTTTTATCATTCGGTTGAGTTGCATTCTTTTGAGCAACTTTTTGAAAGGCTAAGTGTTGATGTGAAATTTAGTATAATTGTGTGTGTGCATACATATATCTCAATCTTATAGCAAACTATAATTGATTAACAGAAAATCTTTTTGCTCAAGACTGCAGGCCACATATATTCCAGTGTGATTACTGAATCTCAAGGCTGAGGATATAATATGGCTATTGATGTAATACAGTATATGGGCAACAACCTATGATTCAGTACCTCTAATCCCTTTTACCACAGATGATACTAATCCACAAAAATCATCTCTGAGTTAAACCTCTTTGGAATAAAAGATCAAATAGATATAAATTTTCCTCTCTTTACTTATTTCTACTCTCCTTACTGGTAATTTTTGGTCAAAGTATACTAAGTATACTCTGTTTCATCTTATCCAGCAAAATAAATTGGGAGTCTACATGTTTCTCCTCTTTTATATTAACAATCAGGAGTATAACATACATCTCATCATTTCATTTTGAACACTCATGTTATGATGCTTAATGACTTTTTCAAAATAGATAAAATAATGATGCCTAAGAAAAATGAAGGGCGGAAAGTAAGCATGAATATTGTAATTAGCCAAAGTAAGATATTAGTAATACAGGATAAAAGAAGTTTGTTAAGGGAGGGAAGTAAAAATGTAGTGCTTTAATAATGTGGCAAACTTAAGCGACCAGCAACTGAAAATCCACTGCTATATACATAGGTTGTTATATATGAATCTTAGGTAACCACAAACCATAATAGATACACACAAAAAGTTTTAAGAGAAGGGACTCGAAATAAAGTTAACAAATCACCTGGGAAGAGAGCAAGAAAAAAAGAACAGAGAAGACCTACAAAACAGCCAGAAAACATTTAACAAAATAGCAACAACTATACGCTTACCAATAATTACTTTAAATGTAAGTAGGTTAAATGCTCCAATCAAAAGACATAGAGTGGTTGAATAAATAAAAACATATCTGTACATATGCTGCCTTCAAGAGATTCACTTCAGATTTAAAGACACACACAGACTGAATGTGAAAGGATGCAGAAAGATATTTCATGTAAATGGGGGAGGGGGGGAAGAGACCCATCTGGGGTAGCAATACTTATATCAAAGGCTGTAATAAGAGACAAGGAAGGGAATTTCATAATAATAAAGAATTCAATAAAGGAAGAAAATATAACATTTGTAAACTTATGCACCCAACTATGAATATCTAAATACATAAAGCAAATATTAACAGATATGAAAAAAGAGATTGACAGTATAACAGTGATAGTGGGAAACTTTAACACCCTGCTAACCTGATGAATAGGTCATCTAGACAGAACATAAACAAGGAAACACCAGCCTGAAGTGACACATTAGACAAGATGGATAGACTATTCATCCCCAACAGCAGAATACACATTCATTTCAGGTGCACATGGAACATTCTTCAGGATACATTACATGTGAGGTCACAAAATAAGTCTCAATAAACTTAAGAAGACTGACATAATAATAGGCATATCAGAAGAAGAAGAGACGGAAAAAGGAACGAAGAGACTATTCAAACAAATAGTTGAATGTGGAAAGAGCTAGATTTTCCAGTCCAAGAAGCAAATAGAACACCTAATTACCGTAATCCTTCTCTAAGACACAGGGTATTAAAACTATCAAAAATTAATGACAAAGAAAGAATTCTCAAAACAACCAGGGAAAAGAAAGTAACCTATAAGGGAAAGCCCTTAGGTTATCATATGTTGTCGATAGAAACTCTATAAGCTAGAAGAGATTGGAACCAAATATTTCAACTACTGAAAGAGATATTTTATCAGCCAAGAATAATACATCCAGCAAAGTTATATTTTAGATATGAAAGAGAAATAAAAACTTTTCGAGACATATAGAAGCGGAGGAAATATATTACAAGACCTCCATAACAGGAAATGTATCATTTTCAAAAATTAAAATTAAAAAATTATTTATTAGACTCTACATCTGACGTGTAATACAGAAAAACTGAGAATAAAGAAGTAGAAAAAAATATTTACATAATGTGAGCAAAGCAGACTGTCATTATATCTTAAATCTAATTTGCTATGAGAGATACAAAATTATAAATTTTTTAGATTTAGAACACACATGCATATCAAAACTACGAGATATGACCTAACACCTGTTAGAATGGCTATTATCAACAAGACAGGCAATAACAAATGCTGGAAAGGTTGTGGAGGAAAAGGTACCTGCATTCACTCCTGTTAGGAACGTAAACTGGTACAGTCACTATGGAAAACAGTACGGCAGTTCCTCAAAAAATTAAGACTAGAGTTACCATATGAACCAGAAATCCCTCTTGTGGGTATTGACATGAAAAACTCCAAAACACTTATTCACAAAGATACAGGCACCCCTCTGTTCATTGCAGCATTATTCACCGGACACTTTGTTTGACATGGAGACAACAAAAGTGTGCTTTGATAGAGGATTGGATAAAGATGTGGCATACACTAGTATATATTATGGAATACCACTCAGCCATAGAAAAGATGCAATACTGCCATTTGGGACAACATGGATGGACCTTGAGAATATTATGCTAGGCGAAATAAGTCAGTCAGAAAAAGCTAAAGCATTTAATTTCACTCATAGGTGGAATATAAAACTAAAACTCATAGACACAGACAACAGTCTGGTGATTACCAGAGGGAAGGGGGTGGGAGAGTTAGTAAAGGGGACCAAATATATGGTGATGGAAAATGATTTGACTTTGGGTGGTGGGCACACAATGAAATATAAATGTAACTAGACAAAAAATGGGTCCATGCTGCCTGTCACTACTTGAGCCAATTCAGCAGAGACAGGGTTGAATCATATATGAGCGTTTATTCCAATACTAAAGGCCTGGTGCACGACATTTGTGCACTGGGGGCGAGGGGAGGGGGAGTGTCCCTCAGCCCAACCTGCGACCTCTCGCAGTCCGGGATCCCTTGGGGGAATGTCTGCCTGCCGGGTTCTTAGCACTGCCACAGAAGCGGGAGAGGCTCTCGCCACTGCCTTGGCGCTTGCCAGCTGTGAGCCCGATTTCTGGCTGAGCAGTGCTCCCTCTGTGGGGAGCACCAGGAGGAAATTCCTGTGTTGAGCATCTGCCCCCTGGTGGTCAGTGCGCATCATAGCAACCAGTCGTTCCTCTGTTCGGTCAATTTGCATATTAGGGTTTTATTATATAGGACTGGGGGCACCAGAGGTCACACCTGGAAGCAAGATCTCAACAGACTGCAAAAAAATGTTTCTGCACTTCAATTATTTCCATCTGCCACCAGAACTATGATTCCCAGAATTCCTGGTGCTCCCTGCGTTCTTGGTTTTCCCTTCCTGCTCTGTCTCTGTCCCACGGCCTCCCACTCTGCCAAGTCCTCCAAACCGCCAGCTTTCCCTCTCTGCTCTCCGTCTGGCAGCTTGGGGAGCCAAGCTTCCCAAGCTGCTCCACTCTCTGCCAGCTCTCCCGCTCTGCTCTCCAACCGGCAGCTTGGGGGAGTGACCGAGGGAGCCATGTCTCCCCAAGCTGCCGGCTCTCCTGCTCTGCTCTCTGTCCGGCGCTGTGTATGCAAATTAACCCACAATTTTTGTCAGGTTAATTTGCATACTCACTCCTGATTGGCTGGTAAGTGTAGCAGAGGGACGGTCAATTTACATGTTTCTCTTTTATTAGATAGGATTGGCAGCAGTATGGGAGAGCAACAGGTCATCCACAAAAATCTGCTCTGTACCCCCTCAGAAACCAGCTGCTTATAGTGGGTAGGAAGTACTAAGATTACATGGGGAAGTAGCCAAAGGGTATGCCAAATAGGCAGTTAACAGGTAAGCAGGCTGGAGATTACAAAGGCCTGCAGGTATGCAAAAGGGCTGGGGATCTTCAAAGGGCTTAGTGATATGCAAGGGCTGGGGATCTTTCAAGGGCTGGCTATTCTGGTTGTTTATCTTTCCATGATAATAGGCAGCTCCAAATAGGGAGGATGGGCTGCATTTCCAGGTGACCTCCCAGCTTCCATGTGCTGCTGCCAGCCAGGTTAGAATGTGCCTTCTTTAATCAAAATAAAACAATCATGGTTAACAGAGCATGATTAATATTTCGTACAATCTACCTGGTTCCCTAACATTCTATTTCTGCCCCTATCAAATCTACCTGGCCAATAAATAAGGTGCTCAAACTCATTAATAATTAGAAAACTGCAAATTCGTACTACATTGAGGTATTAATATACAACCACTGGAATGGCAAAATGCTTTTCAACTGAACTACTTTTGGTTATAAAATTACACAAAATACAATTTTACTCATTTCAATAATAAGGGGTTTTCATTACAAAAGAGAATGCTCTCAACCCCATATTTCATTGAATTAAAATTTCTGAAAATAAACCCCTGGCTAATACATAATCTCAGGGTCAGCACTGCTAGCACCTGGAGGCAGCAGTTCTCATTGTATTCTATGTGAATGGTGCTCCCTGGAGTTATGCCAAGTGTTGATATTGTCTCTCTAACAATAGGTTCATATTGAAAAACTGTTAAAAAAAAAAAAGTGAAAATTCTGTGTTGGATAAATACAGATTTCACTTTGCTATTTTCAACTTTTCCAAAAAAATCTTTCTTATGGACAACAAAGAAGGGAAAATGGAAGTCTCTTTTTGGCAAGTGCTACAGATTCACTTTTTTTCTTTGGAGGTGGGATTCTTTGTAGCATGTAAGTGAGGGGAAAGGAGAAGCCTGGCATGCTGAAGAATGTAAAAAAGACTCAATGGAGCCCTAACTGGTTTGGCTCAATGGATAGAGTATCGGCATGCAGACTGAAGGGTCCCAGTTTCGATTCCGATCAAGGACACACGCCCAGGTTGCGGACTTGATCCCCAGTGTGGGGCGTGCAGTAGGCAGCCAATCAATGATTCCCTCTCATCACTGATTTTCAATATTTCCTTCTCTCCCATCCTCTCTGAAATGAATAAAAATATATTTTAAAAAAAGACTCAATGAAAATAATAGTGTAAGGATGTAGTTAAAACTCTGAGGGGGATAACTGGATCAAGAAACAAGATGAATATACACATCCATTATTTTTCAATTCACAATGTCATGAAATAAAAGAAAGGGAATTTTCTTTTTTATAGGATAAGAAAATTAGTCTAGAAATTTTAAAAAGGCCATCAATGTACCAAAAAGTCAGAAAAACAATGGCTGCAGCCCTACAACGAAATAACCCAAGGAAACTGTAACACAAAAGAGAAAAGGGCTGCTTTAGAGGTTGGAGCAGTTGGTGGGAGAGTTGTTCAGAGTCGTGAATAGCAGACTCTAAGCCAGTGGTTATCAACCTGTGGGTCACGACTCCTTTGGGGGTCAAACAACCCTTTCACAGGGGTCGCCTAAGACCATCGGAAAACACATATATAATTACATATTATTTTTGTGATTAATCACTATGCTTTAATTATGTTCAATTTGTAACAATGAAAATACATCCTGCATATCAGATATTTACATTGCAATTCATAACAGTAGCAAAATTAGTTATGAAGTAGCAACGAAAATAATTTTATGGTTGGGGGTCACCACGACATGAGGAACTGTATTAAAGGGTTGCAGCATTAGGAAGGTTGAGAACCACTGCTATAGGCTCTTAGGTCTAGGTCAAGATCAGATGCTCAAGGGTAGAAAGATAGTGCAGCTCGGTGGTGAGCCTCTGTCCTGCACATGCTCAAACAGCTGCCATGGGCAAAGGAGTGATCTAGACAGAACAGGGCCTTAGCTAGAGACTGATATCCAAGAGATCAAATTCCCTAAACAGAACAAATGGAATAAGTAGAATATCCTTTGTGTTTCAATCAAAAGCTGTATGCATGAAAGAGAAATAGCCAGAGACCTTAAAAAAAGTTATAGGCTAAAAACAAAAATCTCAATCAGTGGAATGAATAATTTTTTTTTAAAGAGTATTCCATAAGAGTGACCTAAATAATTCTCTTGGAGACTAAAAAAATAAAGAAGAGATGAAAAAGATAAACCATTTGGAGACTATAGACTAGATCCAGGAGTTATGTTTATTTACTAACAGTACTAAAAAGAGAAAAAAAAGGAGAATACTAAAAAAAAAAAAAAAAAAAAAATCTGAGAGCTAAAAAACGAATCATTTAAGAAGGGCCAATAAGTGAAGAAAATAAATGAAACAGATAAACTACATATAGACAAACCCAATTCATGGAAATTTTTTGTTGCAAGGACAAAGATTGTAATTGTTACCGTGGAGGAAAAACAAACTGCTTGCAAAGGAATGAGAATCAGTTTTGCATCAGACCTCTTAACTACAGCCGATATAGCAAAAGCTTCCGATACCGAACAAAAATTATGATTCCAATATGAAGTCAAAATAAAGGCATTTTAAGACATACCAGGACTCAAAGTGTGTGGCTTCAACAATCTTTTAAAGGAAGCTCTGCAACCAAATTGCGAATTTGAAAGAGGAAGGATTAGGGCACAAGAAAGTGCTAAGCAATTAATTCAGAAAATTGAAGATTAAGTCTAAACTCCACATGATATCCACAAGAGAGGAGTGAGGAGCTGAAGCAAATAAGGTTGTACTAATGGTTTTATTTAATTTAGTGGGAAGAAATACATACAGAGTAACTCCAGGTCACTGTGCTTTTCCTGTCTTCTCAGGAAGAGGCAAAGCCCACCGACCACCCTTGAATGTAGGGCTGGCCTCTTGAGACTTTTAGAATGTGGCAGATGTGCTCTTGTGCAACGTCTTGAGGCTCAATCTTAAAAGGCCCTGCAGCTTTGTCTTCTAAGATCACTGTGCTATGAATGAGCTCAGGATTAAAAGACTACATGGAGCAGAGGCCCAGGAATCCCAGCCACTCCAGCCAAGACCTCAGAACCCGAAGACAGGCCCTCTTAGAAAGTGACCTGACCAACTGCTGACTGCAGCCACCAGTAGCCAGGCAAGACCTGCAGCAGAGCCTCCCTGCATCCTAGAATTGCAAGAAATTTAAAAATCACTGAGCTACTTAGATGAAGGATGACTTGTTATAAGATGAATAAGTGATACTAACACAACGGTCAAGACAGGAAATGAGGATAAAGAAAAAAATAACTTACATTATTTTGAAGTATTGTTAAGATAAAAAAATTAAATTTTACATGCTGAATTACTTTATAAAATATAATTTATTCAATGCATTATTGATCTTCCACTTATGTACTATATCATGTAGTGTTATTGAAAGTATAAAGATGAATAAGACCCTGACCTCTAATCCAATTTAGTCTAAAAGGAGAGACAAGATAAATGAACAACTACAATAAAAGGCACTAAGAGTTCAAACACAGAAAGCAGGTGCTCACAGAAGGGTTTGAATAGGCATGTATAAAGGGGGACATGTGCAGCAGAAGGACCCAGGTGGGCAAAAGCCTACCAATAATGCATTAATTAATTTTATTAAGCTTTCATATTTAAAAATTTGCTTTAGCTTCAATAAATTTCTCAAAAACCTCCCTAGACTATTGTTTTATATTATTTGCAATTAAGGATATGGTAAGCCATATCAAAACTTAACCTGTTTAAATAGAAGATTTGTTTTTATCATTAGTTTTTTTATATCAAATGCTGGTGTTAACAAAAAGATTAAAGACTAATAAAATCACTAGCACAGCACAGAAAGGGATTTAGAAATATGGTAATTTACAAATGAATTACTAGAGGCAATAAAAAATAAAGTAAAATTGTTTAATTAAGGACTTTGGCATTTAAAAATATTAATAATGGTGTATTAAAAATAAAAGACAATCTAGTAACAACCTGATATCTTATGTAGTGGTTGTCAATTCATGCTACTGATTTTTCTTTTTACATGAACTAGCTAAATGATTTTTCAGTGTCTTGGGATTTATACGACCTCTAGCTAAAAATAATGTAGAAATTCTGCATTAAACTTTTTGGAATTTCTGCATTAGACTTCTATTTAACTTATAAATTCATTTGTAATTTGAAAGGTGCAATTTAAAATTTTAAGTTCTCAGAGTTATGCTCCACAGGCTACTTCTAGTATGTCAAAAACAAGGTAAGTCTGGGAAATGCTGCAGAGCATGCTTCCTCATAAGATTCCTGGAAACCTTGTTACTTAACGTGTGATCTGCAAACCAGTTACACGGGCAGCACTTTAGAGCTTGTAAGAAACACAGAAATTCAGGCCTCACCCGATCTACTGATTCAGAATCTTCATATGAATAATATCCCGTGGATTGTACCCACCTTCAAATTTAAGAAGCAGTGAACTTGTTTAATCTCATCTAACTCAGTATCTCACTTACTTGACCTCCACTCTTTTTGAGGGCCAACTATTAACAATCTGAGGAACATACTTTAGGAAAGCTCACAATATTAATAATCATTTTTAAGCTATATTTTTGTTGATTTCAGAGAGGAAGGGAGAGAGAGAAACATCAATGATGAGAGAGAATCATTGGTCAGCTGTCTCCTGCACAGCCCCCACTGATGATAGAGTCCACAACCCAGGCATGAACCCTAACCAAGAATTGAGCCATGAACCCCTAATTCATACGTCGACACTCAACCATTGAGCCACGCTGGTCAGGCAATAATCATTGTTATTATTTTTTAAATATATATTTTATTGATTTTTTTACAGAGAGGAAGGGAGAGGGATAGAGAGTCAGAAACATCGATGAGAGAGAAACATCAATCAGCTGCCTCCTGCACACCCCCTACTGGGGGATGTGCCTGCAACCAAGATATATGCCCTTGACCAGAATCGAACCTGGGACCCTTCAGTCCGCAAGCTGACGCTCTATCCACTGAGCCAAACCAGCCAGGGCAATAATCATTATTATTAATGAGCAAAAGTAGCTAAGGAGAGGTATTGTTCTATCCACAATTAAAATTTGGCTCTCCCTGGCCAATGTCAGCCAATTTTAAAAACGTAAGTACTTTAAAGAAAATGATACAGAAAAATTAAGCTTTTTGAATAAAGATTCCTGCCAACAAAATTAAACACAAAAATGTGCTTTGGCTATAAGTTGGGTACCAATTTTGTGGAAAACTTAGTTTCTGAATTAAGGAATAAATGATTTCCAGAAAAAGAAAAACACAACTCAGCCTGCTCCAGGCCAGGTGCCAGTTGTAATTATGTTTTTTCATGCTCATCTCATGAACATTCATTGGAAATACCCTAGGTGCATAGTACATACCGGTGCTTTGGGTGCGGAGATAAAGTCCCCATCTGGGACTCACGTAAGAATTTGTCTAAAACATGTCCAATTTACGACAGATGTTAATCTCTAAGTGGTGCTTTATTGAAAGCACAGGTAAAGGAGGAAAGCTAACAGTTTTGAACTGGAGTATCATCAAAACCATTAATGCCAGTCCTATTAAAGCCACTTTTAACAATGCTGATTTAAGAAATGATGCATCTAATGACTTCCAATTTCTTAAGTAGCTCTTTAGAGTAAAAGGGAAAATTCTAGATTTTACAAAATAAAGTAGGTAGATAAACAATGTAAAACAATCTTTTCTGTATGTCCATGTCTTCAGCAAGCTAAAGTTAGAGAAATGATGCTTATCTTTCCATCTCCTTTATTCAGTTTAGATTCTGTATGCTTAAACCATATTTTGTTTTCAAAAAGATAAATACATTTCACACTTACCATCTCCAAACAGCTTTTTGAAGAAAGCACAAGAAAAAATATCAACCTTATAAAGCCTCTAGAATTGTGCTGATGACAGATGGAGTGTGCAGTGGACTGTATTGTACTTTCTTTTTCTATATACACTGAATATTTCCTGTTCTATAAACCCCAGCCATATACTCTAGGTTCAGTAGGAACAGGGGTGATTTTTATCTGGATCACCACTGTATTCACAGCACCAATAAAAGTGCCTGAAACACAATAGATGTTCGTTAGAGTTTGTTCAATGAAGGAAAGAAACAAACTGAAGGGAAATGAAACAAATCTGTGCTGCCTTTGAAATAACATTTATATGCCAGGTAGTGTGAGGTTTTGGAACCATCAAGATGCTGAAGGAGCTCACCGTCTAGCAAGAAAGGATTAAAAATAGCGTAAAAATTACACCAGTAAAGAGGCATAAAACGTATCACAGTAGGAAAGTGGTCAAAGATGAGAGTTACTATAAAGACAAAGAGGCAGACAACATCTCAATATGTTGCATTCAGAGAAAGCCAACAGTAGGGAGGGTAGGGAGGAGAAAAGGAGGGAGAGAACTTTGGAGATGAGAAGATGAAGGAGCCACAAGGACAGGGAAGGAGGTGGACTGCTTAATATGATAGTGAAAGTTGAGGCAAAGAATTCAAATGAGTCAGGTACCACTGCCTCAGTGAAGGTGGCAATGTGGCCTGGAGTTAGAATTGATAAGGAGAGGAAGAGAGTAAAAGCTAGAAGGTGTCAACTTAGAGTCACAGTAAAATATATGAAAGGCCTAGAAAGCCCCTGGGGGGAAAAGAGCAACTTCATTTAAGAAGACTTCAAAAAGAACACATCATGCTACACGCAGGAGAAAACAATGAGGCTATCCTTCACATGCCAAGGCCCTGGGGATACAACGATGACTGTAATCCTAGAAAACCCGTCCATCATTTCCCAGTGGTCTGTTACAGGAGACTATGACGATGCCCTTAGTAGCACGACCCTCCTTGCTTCAGCATCCTCACCAGGTACATCCAGAGGCAGACGGGAGCTGTTCTCAAAACCCGAAGAGACAGGAAACTGGGCGGCTCCCAGAAGAAATTTAGAAAATCAATAAAATAAGGATATTGGATATGGGTGGAAATAAATTAAGAGTCAGTAAGTGTATTAGCCTAAAAAAATGTATAAAATAATCAAAGAAAAGACTAAAACACAGAATATCCATCACAATTCGCATCAGAACTGGAGAAGGAACAGTCAGCATGAAGCACAGGAAAAGAAAGCCTAGATCCCGGCCCTGTCTGAGGAAGTCAAAAACCTGAGGTTTCTGTAAGATTTTCTGCTGTAAGGGACAGAGACGATCTTGAAATGAAATCTCTTGTGAAACTCTCTCTTTACCTTTGACAAGATTCTAGGTTCAACAGTGACCTTGATACCAGAAGGGAGAAGCCTGTTTGGCAAACCTGGGGACATCTGGTAATTATGAGCTAATAATAAATTAGCTCTCTGGTTTTTGTATCAGTCCTACTTCTTACAACTACAAAGATGAGGACAAGGCCAAGGCTGAAGCTCTGTGATGTGATTTTGGGGAGGCCTTGTCTCCACCAATAGTTGTTCTCTCCAGACAGCAACCTAGCTGAATGGCCACTCATTCCAATTCAGAAACTTAAGAAATGGTTAACACAAAACTTAGATGAAAATGTTAGTCACCATGAGTAACACAGTCTATTAGTCACTCTAGAACAGGATGAAACAGCTCCGTACTTAGAGGGCTGGCTGCTAGGAAGGTTTTACAAGCCAACGTGCCAGGATTCTCCACCACTGCTGTGCTCATGCACTGCGATGACACCATATAAATGCTAATTAGACTCAATTCCTCCAAAATTCACTAGTTTATATCAACTTTTGCAGAACCATGCCTTAATTCTGGGGTTATCATTTATGGCTAATAATCTGTTTAAGTTTTTTGCTTTAAAAAACAACAACAGTGCATTTAATTACCTAAAGTGCAAACAATTCCAAAACTTCTTCAGAATAATATGGTTCAGTATTTCACACATGAATCCAGAAAGCACCTACACAATCATCTCTACTTTGCATATCTTTGAATAAAGCCTGTCCTCATTAAAATTCACTGTGTTTCGTGTTTCTACTCAGGTCACCCTAAGGTACAGGTGCATACAAATCCATATCATATAATAATATAGAATTGTCTTCAACTTTGAATAAGCAACTAGAAAAACTTCTCTCCAAACCGATGAATCATAACATTTTAAAAAATTAAGATATAATTCATACCATACCATTACTATTGACTTTAGTACTACTTATTTTTATGATTAAATATGCTCTACTCAGGATTCTTTAAAACACCTAATGGGTCTGATTCAGAGTGGGAATCTATTTTGACTAGCTGACATTTACATATGCTCCTATTTCACTTGTAAAATTGAAGTGGCATCATAACCACATGAAAGGTAAATGCATGTTTTCTGTATAAAAGTTTGAACAAAAATAAAGTGGCAAGCCAGAAATGCTTCACTTTGAAAATGTCTTCCTAACTGGTCTCATGCTCTCTCTCTCGCTCTCGCTCTTTCTCTCTCATATATAAATACTAGAGGCCCATTGTACGAAATTTGTGCAAGGTGCTGGGCTCTCATTGCCCTAGCGGCCCCAGCTTCTGCTGTTCGGTCTAATTAGCATATTAGCTCTTTATTATTATAAACAGTCATTGTGTAACTGAGCAAATGTTATTCATCAGATAAACAGTACGTCAAATTTTTCAAAGTTACAGCAAATTCTCCAAGTTTACTCATTTTTTCCAAAGGGTAGAACATTTATTTGTTTGGAGCACTGGTAAGTTTTGATAAGTTTTAGCATGCAAATAAAATTGTGTATCTCAAATTAACCAAAAAGTAGACTTTTGATTGACATAATACAGTATGTATAGAAAATAAAAACCATCAACTTTAAGGTCTGTGGTGACTGGTTAGGTGGTAGAGGCTCTCACATGGGTTTTATAGACTGGGATATTCCCTCCCCCCACATTCCTCTCAGGGCTCCTCCCTCAACTCACTTGCTCATAGAGTATACTTGAATACTCTGGTCTTTTGGAACAACAGAATTGAGAAGAAAGGTAGAGAGACCATGAAGGTAAATTAACAGAATAATGTGCTTGTCTCTAAACTGTGGCCAACAGTAGTTCCCTCACAACATAGCCTCCCTACAGTGCCATTTTCATGTCTTCAATGGGCTGTTTGAGGCTGGGGAAATGGAATGGGCCCCTCTGCCACTCCCGCCAGAGCTCAGCCCCGCACTCTTGCCACTTCCTGGGCACAGCCACTCTACCTCCTGTCTTTCAAACTCCACAGGCAGGCGTAGCACCAGGCTCACTGTCTCCTGCTTCACCAAACCTCCTTCCTTCCACACACACATACTCTGTGTCTCACCCTTAAGAAGGCACTCCTCAATGTGTTCTGAAATTGCCCTTTTTTGGGGAATGACTCACTCCTCCAGTCCCAACTAATCTAGTTAAAAGTCTTAACAATGCACAATGTTCATTTTCACCCACTTTATCTGCTCCTTAAAATATTCTCTCATCTATTTAGACTGAAGTTACTTGAAACCAGAACTCCTGTCTACGTCTGTACTTCCTTTGGTGTGGACACGTGTGCTGGGGCATTTCACACAATGCGTGCTGACAGAACTGGCTCTGCTATGCGAGCAGCTGAAAACAGACTGGCACTCTGCTGCTGTGCTGACTGGAAAATGTTTAATATATTAGACGGCTCATATTCAAAGAGCCACTGAGCAAACTTCCCTACAGAAGTCTTTTGTTCAGTCACTGGCACTCAAACTGTCAGAAAGGACCAGATTTCATTCTCAAGCTTCCCAGTTAGGTAACTTGTTTTTCAGGTGAGGGTTTTGACTTTCTTAAAAGGAAGAATTTAGGAAAATAACCCCAAGTCAAGGAAGCTACATTCCATTAGCAGAAGGTAACACATTTGTGTTACCATGTGGTCACACTGGTATTTCTAAATTATCAGCTGCAGATCTAGTGTGTAACTAAAATGTTGTTGCTTTTAATCAGACCCAATGAATCAGAATTATGATTAGAAAGCTGTTATCAGTCTTGATTTTGATAACATCAAAATATAATGAAACATCACCTGGTCAGATTAAGTGGGCAGGAAAATGAAAGGAATGGATTATTCCACATTTTAACAATATGTTTTTTATTATTGCTAATAAAAAGTATATATCTGTGCTCTGATTTAATGAATGGATCAAAAGCAGTATCCAGTGGTTCTAAAATAGTGTGGTAAAATATCTCAAAGATTAACTATGTTTACAACTCTTAAAATTTTGTTTTACTTTTTTTTGTTGCTTAATGCTTCGTTTACTCATAGTTTCAAGATAACTTAAGTCTAGCTAACTGAATTGGTTACAAATTCATAAGCTATCAGAATCTAAATTGATGTGACATAACTGAATCTCAAAAATAAATACTTGGAGTTTAAAATATTGTGCTCTATATGCATTTTTTGTGTGTCATTTTAATTGGGGATCAGGGGGTGTATAGGGTATAGAGGGACCTGCCTTTATTAATCTGACTATCATAAACTATGATTTGAAGTTCACTAATAGGGACATGTTCATATTTCTCTTAGATACTGCAGAGAACTACCTAATGCCCTCTGAAAGGTAGAACACTCACCAATAAAGTATGGTATTACAGAGTATAAATAAGTAATGACTGATAAATATTTAGAGCTCTGGCAATGCAAAGAAAGAGAACACATGTTGGACGACTTTCCACAGCCACCCCAGAATCTCTCTACAATTAAGGTAATAGTGCGAATATTAAATTTTGATGCCCCAGCAGCCTACTAGGATTATAAAGTCTGTGTCAAAATACCATCTGTCCACATGGAAGTGTGTACCCTCACAAATCATAAGAATTACAGTAATATATATCATTTTGAACATCATAATAAATAAGATATTTAACTTAATGTTTGGTGAAGATGATAGAAAAAGACACTGAAAGGTTAATTTGCCCATTTTAAAGCTCAATAATTCTCTGCTCTTTCTGAGACTACTACTCTGAGAGCATCTGGATCTACAGTATCTACCTATACATCGATTATAAACTATCACAAAACTCATGCAAGAATTGTCAGTGGGAGTTAGCAATTGTCCAGGACATGCAGTGGTTTCTATCTTTCCTTGACTGGCATCTTTATTTCTATTTTCACGTCTCATGTGGAATGTCTAAAGGATAAAATGCTCTTTGGGTGCAGAAAATTGGGTGTACCTGTTAAGGGAGAAAGGCAGCACCCACCCTGTGCTCCAGTATCATAAGCAAAGTGGAGGAAGTCTATTATTGGGGATGGCTCCAGGAAGTTTTCAATAGAGGACAGAGCTCACCAGGAGAGAGCTCTGGGCTCACATTACACTACAGCATTCAACTGGCAACAAAGATTTAGAGAGCTCGTCCTAGTAATCCACATTCAAGGCAGCCTCCAGACCTCAACCCTCAAGCATCACTTTCTTACCAATTGCTTAACAATATATTTCCTCTGCTCTTTTGATTTCTGTGAGAGAAACCAAAGAAGTTTGAGGAAGAATTCAATGTTAACTTCAATAATCTGATGGTCACGAAAGAACTGAAAAATACTGAACTAACCAAGAAGCCAAACACCAGTTCCTCTTTAAAGACCTGCAATTCATTCCCCACAAAAGGAGTTTTTTCAAATGAAGCGATTTAAGCAAGGGACCAAGATGAGAGAGTGTCAAATGAAACACATCTGAGTTAGTTGGGGTAGTCTCATGTTGCCATAGCTGAGTCCGTTTCACAGTCCTCTGCTGATCTTCACCACTGTGATATTTAAACCATCTGGTTTTCAATTTACTTTCAACTAACAGCTGCCATGAGCAGCTACTGAAATTACATCACAACAAAGCCACTCCCATTAACAGCCTAAACTCATCTTCATACCTTCACAGTGGTCAGTCACAGAAAAAAATACTGAGAAACACACAGGTGTCTCTCCAGACTCAAACTCGTGGATTCTGATTCAGTATGCAATACAGCACCAATCATTTATAGTATTTATTGGTATTTATGATACAAATCAATCTATATGCAGCACTGCAAAATAAAATATATGGATTGTGATAAATAAATGATGTATAGGATATGAAAACATCCAAGTGCTGGACATGTTACCTTGGTCTTCAAAGCAAAAGAGAAAAAAGAATAAAACAGTCGTGTTCTCTCCAGGGCCCGCCTTGCAGTGCTTACAGCTCCTTTTGAATTTGTCCAACAGGTCTTCCGGCTTGTCCCAGAAGGCCCTCCCCAAAGAGCAAGTTCATGGTAACAACAGAACGACTTAAAGCAGGGGCGAGCGTTATTTTCCCTAATTGTTAGAGCGTCACACACACCAGAGTATTCCCAATACCTAGGGGTGCAATGGGGTGCTGGGGGGGGGGGAGGGCCACGAAGAACTTCCGGAACTTCCAGCGGCGGCTTATGCTTCCCTCCGCCCCGGAGAACCGGCCTCCCTCTCTTCCCAGGCATTTCCTTCATCTGGTCTATGGCTGGATGGAACAGGCTTTATGTTGACAGGGAAGCCACTGGACTCCATACTGCTATTCATGAGACAGTATGTGACAACACCTCACAAGAATATGTCCTCTAAAGAATACAACCTTGAAGAATGACCATAAACTAAATATGGTAGTTTTAGCAAACTTAGCCATTATTTTATTAAACACCTTTGATTTATCGTCCCTAGTCAAAAATAAAATATTTTAACCAGCAGTTGGCTGGCCCACCCATCCTAAAAGTATACAAGGTGAAATTACATCTATTGAAACTTCTTGGCAACATTTCATATAAGTACTTTGGTCAGAGGAAATCGGGAAAACGTCCACTCCAATGTTCCTTTTCTAGTCTCTTCAGAGATTTAGAACACTCCAATTCATAAAATTTTACTAAAGCTTTAAAAACAGACAAGTAAAAATTGTGAAGAGATAATGATGTAGATTCTTGGGCAGATTTCAAAAATAATAACAAAACAAATAGTATTAAACATAGAAGCTAAGGAAGCCCTCATACCAAATACAAGATTTGTCAAGAAGCACTTGTGTCAGAAATGCCTGAGGTCACCAGCACATGTCTAAGCATTTTTGTGGCTAGATTATGTGGTAACATACATTTGCGGACTAATAAAAACAAGTGTCGCAGAACTCTAGAAATGGAAGGACCTTGAAGCTCATCTAAAGCACTTATCCAAATTAGTTATGTTCTTAACCCTCTTTTTCTAAATAAATAGAGGGAAACACCAATACATAAAACAATAAAAGCAGGAGCTACTGCTCCCGGGCCTTCCTCACTCCCCTCAGCCACAGCAGCCTGGACGCTCCCTGAGGGAGATTATTTAACATCAAGGATCACACAGTAGAGAGGACTGGAGGCTCTGAGCTAGGACACAACTTGCCCAGTCTTGCTAATGGGTCTGCTGGTTCTCAAGGTAGGCTTCTTTCTTTTTTATTTTATTTTTTCCCATCACCATTTATCCCTTTTATGCCCTCTTCCACGTCCCCATACCCAATGCAATCACCATACTTTTGTCCATGTCCATGAGTTCTCTCTTTTTCTCTTTTTAGCTCAATCCCTCCACACACACCACCACCACCATCACCACCACCACCAGCACCACCACCACCACCAGAGCTGTCTGCCTGCTCTCTATCTGTATGTGTCTGTCTCTATTTTACTTGGTGATGTGGAATTTGGTGAACAAACTGAACTACCAAGCAGGGTTCTTTCTATTGCAGCACACAATCAAAGCAACGGAATCCTAAAACAAATTTGGTCAGAATGCAATAATAAAGAATTGGAAATTTCTGTGGATTTGTAAGAATAATATCTACCTTGCCATACATTTATATTCCAGATTAGCTAAGTTTTTGAAAAGATATATTTAGAAGGTTGTAAAACCAGTTTAAATTATGAACCCAAATCATTCCCAAAGAGCTTATATGAAGTTTTTAAAATTAATACCACCTGTTCCAGTAAATAATTAAGTATTAATAACAAGTAAGAGAAAAGTGAAGGCTTAATCTTATGTTTAACTTGTCTCCCACTCTTTCTAGTAGAAAGGCTAAATTATCAGTGAAATATTAAAAAATAAATTATCAGTGAGATAACCATACATTAGGAAGAGAAATACGAGAAGCAAAAAAATAAAGTTGATTAACCAGATAACACTCAGATATTCAAAGTCAGATCAGCCATATTTTTAAGGAGTAACTCCAATATTAGCTTGGGGGGAAATGGGCAACTAGTACATTCATTTGCTCATCCCAACATGTACTGAGTGCCCACTACGTATCAGGGACTTACAGAAACCTACTTGTATTTAGTTTCTAACACAGTTGCAAAATTAATAGTATAATAGTTATTGCAATGCTATATTTACCACCTCTTGAATTATTTTTAAAAAACTAGTTAATGTACATTTGGTCATTTATCAAGTAATACCATCAACACTACATACATTTAAATCAAAATAAGTAAAATGCAATATCCCGAGAAGAGCAAGAAAGGGAATGTGGCTAAAAGCAGCTTGAATGTAACTCTGTGAACCATAAAAGCTACGGCAAACCTTTCTTACCTTTTCTATGTTCTATTGTATCGGGAACTCATTATATTTGAAAATCATAGAAACAAAACAAAACACTATTTACTAGAATCCTAACCAGTGGTCCTAAGAGTGTGATCCAGTAGCATCAGCAACATCACAGACCTACTGAGTCAGAGATGCCTGTGGGCGGGCACAGCAATCTGTGTTTTCCACACTTAACCCCTCCAGGTGATTCCCAGACACACTAAAGATTGAGAGTCATTCTCCCAAAATAACATATCAGAAGTAATATAATCAAACAAAATGCTTCATAACTGCATACAAAAAGATTGCTTTATATTTACAGAAAATTTTGTAATAAAATTGTTAGAGATCATAATTTCTTCTTAACTATAGGAATAATGCTTTGAGATTGTCAGTAACTAATTAAAAATGTCATTTATTGGGCTTGGGATTAAAAATAGCTCAAAGTAAATAAATGGTAAAGCTTTGTTCAGCTGCTAAAATTTCCATGTAAAAAATAGGAGGCACTAAATTACTTGGACTGTACAAATTTTAACAGAATATTTCAGTGAGAAATATAAAATCTGAAGTTTCAAAAGTACATATTAAAAAATTATAAGTCTATCCTCATGAAATAAATGTGATTTGATAAAAGATTACACATGAGAATATGATGTCACTTTACAGAAATTTACTTTATAAAACTACCTGCAGGGCTTACTTTTTAAAAAATATGTTTTTTAAACTGATTTTTAGAGAGAGAGGAAAGGAGAGGGAGAGGGAGAGAAAGAAACATTGATCAGCTACCTCTTGCAAACCCCTACTGGGGATCAAGCCTGCAACCTGGGCATGAGCCCCAACTGGGAATTGAACCAGCAACCTTTTGGTGCATGGGATGATACCCAACCGACCAGGGCCCCTGAAGGGTTTGCTTTAGTTCCAAATTCTTTTCATTGGCCATTAAAATGTTTATTTATAAGTTATCACAATATTTTTGAATCCTAGGAGGATGAAATTAGCGGTAAAAGGACAATCAAGGGAATCTGCAGCTAAAGTGTAAGAATCAGCTACAAATTAAACATGAAACAAATGAAAGCACTGAAATTCCTTTCACCATATCTCCTACATGAGTTGACATGCACCTATGAAATATCAGAAGCATAGCAAGTATATCACAACTTGGATACTGCTTATATCATCTGACAAATGTTGCTTCCAGGAGCTTTTCCAATTCTTTCACATGTATTGGCTCAAAGTTTTAATTAGATTGAAAAATTCCTATGAGCAAGCAGAGGTCAAACTGGATTTAGGCAAAACAGATGTGAATAGCAAAGCTAAGGGAGGTATAAAATAGGCCTCAAGTCTTTAACACTTCTTACCAAGAATTACCATGGCATTTTCAAAACATATAAATAGAAGACCACTGAGCAGAAAGTCTCAAGGATTTGTGCCAAAACTTTATTTTAAAACAGAGAGCTTATTATTCTTTGCTTTTATGAATGTCTACTTTTATTCTTCCCCAAACCACCTCTAACACCGTAGAGGCTGTACCACATGTAAACCAACTTTCTGTATCACCGTCAGCACCTATTAGCACGTGAGGTTAACCCTACTTTGTGGACCACCTATTGCCTCCCACTGCACCAAGTGCATTTTGGTATTTTTCTAAAGGTACCAGGTTTAATGTTCGACATGAGACTAGCTGGGCTAAGGGACTGGAAAGAAGTCCGGTGGTGGTGTAAGTGCAGCCAAAAGCAACTGCAGTGACTGACCTGGAAGGTGAGTAGGAAGAATGAAGAGTGCTGAAGGTGAGGGGTGATGAGAAGACACTTCAACTGCAGACCAGATGGAACTTGGAGACACGTAAGATGTCAGAGAAAGAGCAGAGGTAGGAACTGAAGGTGAGGCATTCTATCACAGAATTTTAAAGCATAAAGGTACTTGAGCAACAACTGAAACTATGGCTTTCAGCATAGAGCACTAGGTTGAGGATGACAGGTAGCATCTCTGAAAGCTCTTTGGGGAACCCCCACACTAGGATTAGGAAGATACATCAATCTCAGAAGGACTAGAACCAGAGTTCTTATGAATCCTAAGCTATAAAGGCAGCACGCTGAGTTTTAACAGGCCTGGAGGTCACAAATGTGTCATCCAGTACCTTATCTCCAGAAACATCATCAAGACACCTGGTACGTTTCCATCATCAGTCAACCTGGATTATCCCGGTTCCTAAAATATGACAGCTCTTTCGTACTCCCTAAGACCTTGAAGCTCCTGTAGTCTTTTAAATGGATGGTCAATTCTTCATCATGAATGTAGTTAAAGTAAAATATAAATGGCTCCCATTTTATGCTATTTTATTTCACTAATTGCTCTCAGCTTTCAGAAAAACCTCAATGAGGCTGTAAGCAGGATTAAATATAAGCTTTACAGTACTGTAAGCTTTACAAATATTGTCCAGAACCTGCCTAATGCCAACAACATGCTCCTGAAGTGCATATTTGGGAAAGCCCCTGAGTGACTCTACAAGTGATCCTGTAGTCTTAAAAATACTAAAGATTGAAAGGTAAGTGGAAAGAGCAAGGTCATAATCCGTGTTAGTCAAGAAAACCTTACCTAGCAGATGCTGTCCTTGTGCTGAGAAGATAGCATGAAAATGAATCAAAGTCAACACAGTTTGGAGAGACTGAAATAATAATCAGGCACCTTTAAACAAAGCTAATGAAACTTGGTTCTGCCTTCACTGAATTAAATCTGCCTCTTGAACAAAACACCTAACATCAGAGGGCAAGACAGGAGGGGCAGTCCTGGAGCACAGCTAGTTCACCGATGAAGGCACATTCACTCCATTAGCTCAGTTGGCTGGACATGTGCTGCGGAAGGATGTCAGCAGGATATGCAAGCAGCTGCTGCACGAGAACCTCAACCAGGGAGGCTGTAGGGCCAAGAGGGAGGACTCTGTGAAGATGCACTAAGCAGAGCTCTCAGTCCTGCGGCCTCTGGCACGCTGAGAAACACGCAAACCAACCTGGCATGTAGCAGTCAGAAATAAAACAATCCGTTTTAAGTGACACACTGGATACCCAGAAAGGCCAAACAGGCAGAGGTGCATGGCAACAATAAACGTGCGGTTTTTGTTGTTGTTTTGTTTTATTAAGTGAACGTTTTCACTGGTGATGTTAGCCTTTTTGTTACAAATCTCAAAAATGAAGTGGCCCACTTGAGGGCCGAGCTCAGGAGGCCCTGGAGTCTGGCGAAGCAGTCAGGAAACCTGCCCCAGGTGGTAGTGTTGGCAGAGTGCTGTGAGCTAGGACTCCCTTGGGGAGTTGGAGGATGCTTGCTGTCCCTGCTAAGTTCAACCTAAAACCCATCTCTGCCCAGGTCTAGCAGCTATGATAAATGTTCCTAGCTTCTCAGTCTCAAACAAAGCAACAGCTCTACCAAATGGCTCTTATGTACAAGCAGCCCCAAGCAGCAGAGGAAAAGCAAGGAGGATAGGCATTGAGATTTGGGGTCTGTCATAACCCTCTGGTGTCCATTCTGTCCAAAACAGAGCCGCTGACAAGGATGAGATAGCTCCTAAAGGAGTGATTGTCATAGCTGCTCAGACTACAAATAAATACCTTTCCGTTGGTCCATACCCTCTCCTAGGTACCTACATCTCTGAATTTCTTTCACTCTAATATTGGAGTCTAAAATGTTCTCCTAGAGAAACCTTTTCTAATTAACAGAAGAATGGAAATCACTTATTAGTGGTCAACCCTTACAACTTCTTCGCCAATACACAAACTTCCACAGCCTGCTAAAAATATAAAAAATATACTTAACACATAAGATTGATTTACAGATATCACAAAGTATGAAAAGGCAGGAATGTCTACATTCTACCTCGATTACAAGAAGAGTATCTTTCCCCATTTATAAACAGAACATAGTAACTGTTAACACAAAATCCTCATAAAATTGGTTAAATCACAAAATAATAATTTTATTATAACTGGTCAAAGATTAGTTTTTTTACCATTACTTCCTATAGTTTTATAAATATTACCAAATATCAAAGGCCTTTTGCTGAGGAAAAAACACAGATAAGTGGGAATATTAAAAATCAAGTTCTCTGAATCCATTTTATTGATTTATGTGTGGGGCAACATGCCTACTACCATGGAGAACAGAGCAATGAATCAGAAGCTAATGCTGATTTCAAAGAAGTTCAGAAGTAAATAATATGACATATGGCCATAAACACACTGGTAAAAAGCACCTGAGGTAATTAAAGGTGGTAAAGATAATGTGGGAAATGGTGTGTACATGCACATGTGTGCAGGAGGAAGGGGGTTGCTGGAGATCAGGAACACCTTTATGAAAGAAATACCTGATCAGAGCCTTAAAGGGTACAAAGCCCGAGCCCATGAGTAAAGAAGTGGGAAGAAGATTCGAGGCAGAGTGAAGAGCACAGTCAGCAAGAATGAACAGAGATGATGATCATTCTGGTATGGGTGAATGACAGAGGCCTAAAGGGAGCTAATGGTTAAATCCTGAGAAATGCAAGGATGGCTGGACTCTCAGATTTGGCCAAGAAGGTTGACCCTGTATGATGTCTGATGGCCATCAGGGCTCCAAAGGAAGTATCTGATTGGGAGAATGACAACATCACCTTTATTTCAGGAAGATCTCTTTAGCTATACCATGTTAGGCTGACTGGAAAAAAGAGGGGACAGGAGGCCTTGCTTGGAGCTTATCCCAAAAGTTCAGATAGGAGGAAAAATGGAAGTGGGAATTGAACTGAGACTGTAGGTTTCAGAAACAAGTCAAACAAAATGTCAATAAGACCTGGTAAATGACTAGACACAGGGGCAGGGGAAGGAGACAAATCAAAGGTGAGTTAAGGTTTTATGTCTGATATCAGAATGAAACTAGGAAAAACAAGAGGAAGGTCAACGCTAGTGCTGCTTGGGCACACCAGGTTTCAGGTCTGGTAGTTCACTCGGATGGAGAAGGCCAGCAGAAAAATAGAACCTAATCTGGAATCACAGCTTCACTGCTACAGGCTTCATTTGTTTGGCACAGGTTCCGGCCTCAGAGTGGCAAGAGCAGTTCACAGTCCAGGGTGCCCTGGGACAATACAGGAGAGGTATCTAATCTCATGCATGCTCTCAGGGACTCCATAATTCAAGTGAGCCATAGGCTTGGACTTGGAGGTACTTCCAGGAAAAAAAATGGAGACTGTTACCATCTGCAGGATTATATTTTTCCATGGCATTGCTGCTTAAATAAGAACTGCATTTTCTGTTGCTCAGGGAAACAAAATATCTATAAATAGAGAAGTTTTTTGTGCCTTTTCTTTATAGAATTCAGGCTTTAATGAGGATGCATTATCTTTATTTTATATTATTTTTTTGCTATTATGCATGTTTACCAAGAACAAAAACATATTTGTAAGGCAAAAAATGAACATTTTGCATGATTAGTAATAGTCCTTGGCTGGTATAATCAACAAGGTTGTCATTACTGGCAGTTAGGATGATTGCTTTCTCTGCAGAAGCAACTGAGCTGTCTGGGGCTGGCACACTGGCCACTGTGCCATGGGTGCAGGCACTGCACTGCGGTTAGGACATTCTAGCTTCCTGCAGTAGCAAGAAAAATGATGGAATGCTAAAAATAGAGTAATTAGGAAGCAAACATGCAAGATTAGTCTGTCCTGATTATTCGTGAATGTAAAATATACTAAATTACTGTATATACTGTCCATAAAAAATGCCAGCAACTTACTATTGAGGATGACTTGCATAACCACTTTCTCTAGCATTAGTACAGTAATTAGAACTTTCTTACATTTCTGGGAGATTACCATCTCACTTTCTAACAACTGACATTACTGTGCATAATAACAGAATTAGAAATTGCAAATTCAAATCTGGAGAGGTGATGCTTTGTTCAATTCATGCATCCTACTTTCTAACTCCCAATCTCCATTGTCTTTGTGCTCCAACATTCTTCATTTTATTCAAGAAGTCTGAGAAAAATCTATGGGTAAGGGCAGTGTTTTAACTTGGTCTAAGTATTAGCAATTTCCCCCCCCCCAGAAATAACTGACCTCGTTTCTAACCAAGTGGATGAAGAATAAGCGCCAAGACAATGGCATGATTTATAACACAGTGTCAGGAAGACAGACCATTTAGCTTTCAAACTACCACCCACAAGAATACAAATTTTCCTCCAGGCCAGTGGACACACGCCCAATTATCCTCTTGGATTATCAGAACACTGACCTCTGGTATTCTAAACTAAATGCAGACACGTGTTAAATGTTATCTGCCCAAAACTCAGTGGTGTTACCGTTTCCCTAGAGCTAGAGACACAACTGGGTCACAAGGAACGAAGTGCTCCCGAGAATAAGCTAGGAAATGGAGCAAGGCGGGTCAGCGGCACGCCTCACTGACAGAGGTGCAGGATGGGGCAGGTTGCTCACCAGGAGGAGTCTATCAAGGGGGCCCCATTGGAACACCACCCGCTTGGGTTGGTGGCTGTGCAGCCTCGTGCAATATTAGTATATGCATCTACAGTGCTCAGGAAAAGCGGTCCATTTTTTAATTTAAAAAAAAGTCCAAGGCCAGTTAGTCTTATGCATCTAAAATCAAACTTCATAAGCCTTCCCCATTAACCACCATACTAAATTTCTCAAGCATGTGAAAAATTTAAAGTAATTGTTATTTTGGGCCCTTACAACACCCTTTTCATTTTTTAAAACTTAAATTCTTTATTGTTGAAAGTATTACATTTATCTCCTTTTTCTCCATCCACTGACCTCTCCCCGCCCGCTCCCGCCCCCCAAGCACAGGCCCTCACCACCCCCTACTGTCAGTGTTACTGGTTCTCTTACCACACACCTGCCCCTGCCTTACTGTTCTTATTGTATATACTTCCACATTTATTTTGAATACAGGAGCACAGAATGATGTATTCTCCCGATGGCCTCAATCCCTGGGTGATAAGGGGGGCTCTGCTCTCCTTTGTGGTCAAAGGCTGCATGATGTCAGCATCGGCAGTTGTGCTGTAGAGGCCGTGCCTGGTCGAGAGCAACTGGATCCCCCCAATCTTCCACCTCTGGAGAAAAAAAACACTCACAACCCTCCCACTGCTGGCACAGAGCAACAGCACTATCTGAACAAAAGAAGCAGAAGTGTATATAAGAGCAAAGCAGAGCACAGTAAGTTCTAAAGCAGCCTAAGACTGCCCTATCAACTTATCTCCATGTCGGGATCCCCAGACAGTAGAAGAAAGATGATTATGTGGCAACATCAGCATAATAAACTGGATCCCCAATGATTATAACCACTAGAGAAATGCTGAAAAGAAAAATGAAGCCCAAGAAACAAAATTATTTTTCACAACGCAGTTAACATTTTTGGAATACTATGTAAAACTAATAACATGATAAAGTGTTAACACTTCCAAAGTATTTCACAACAAAAATTCTGAAACAAAGTAGCAAAAACACAGAGTCCATTATGCGAATGTAATGAAAACTGTAAAAATGCTTTCTATGTCTGGAAGATTTTTTTGCCCATTTCAAATCACCTTGCAACTTCTAACTTTATATTCACCTTCATTTAAAAATGTGTGGAAAGCTGTACAACTCAGAATCCCACCCTTGCCCATCCTCACATTGCCTTGAGGTAACCATCCATTCATAATACCAGGGCTTTTCCCCTTGCCCTATTATCCTTTCCCCATTCCCTTTCTGCTACATCCATAGATAAGTTTATACTACTAATAAAAAATCAGATGACTCTTTGAGTTCCACCCCATGTTTATGTTTGTTGATTTGTTTTGGGGTTTGTGTCTTTTTTACTATACAATGAGAAACCAATAACCAATGTTTACCGGGACTTTAAAAATTGAAACAGTATTTGAAATATGAAGTCTGGCCTGCATCTCATCTTTGAAAAGTTAATGCTGTAATAGCAACATCAGCAACCATCTTATTAAGTATTTCCTGTGAATCAGATAGTGCTGAGGAATTTACAAATATTTTATCATTTAATCTTCGAGACAAAACTGAGTTAACATTATCCCCATTTCACTGCTGAGAATATAGAAGCAAGGAAGCAAAATAACCTGCCTACAGGTCTCACACCCAGCAAGTCACACAGTCTGCATTCAAGCCCAGGTCTGTACTCTAAGTTTCCAGAAAAACTGGGAAACCATTTTCTAAAGCCACACTTAAAGTTAACTGGAAGATTTTTTTTTTTTTTGAAGAGGAGATAACTTCTCCTTATCAATTTTTTTTTTTCTCCATGTGGTTTATCTACCACT